>NC_054828.1:85963655-86266685 GCF_018345385.1 Vulpes lagopus
TGAAGATAGATACTTTGGATTGTATTTCTAAAATGTGTGGCCTCATTTTATTAGCACTTCTCTGTTATTCAAGAAGCCTCAGGGTATCATAAGACCAGATTGTTGTAATAACATCAACCAACATTTGTGTGGCACTTAACAGTGCTAGCCTTTTCATTTACATAATCTTATGGCTGCTATCTGATACTAAACTTGCTCATGATGGAGTCTTTCAGGGTTGTCCTCTCTGCCTTATCTTTTTCTGCCTGTGCTTTGCATATAGTACTGAGAAGAGTGAATTTAAACCCCGTTAGAGAAGAAATGGCTATGCCTTCCTCTAGTCATTTATTTTTCTTTTCTAAAGCATATGGTTTATTGATAGTTGTTAGGAGCACATAATGTACATAGCATTATATGAATTTATGTATGATTTACTCATACTGCACTTTGTTTCATCAAGAAAGGAAGGCAACTTTCAAAAATCTGTAAAGCAAGATAAAAGAAATAAAAAGAGACAAAGGGAAATATCAGTGTGAAAAAGTGAGATGGTGTGCCTGGTGATAGCATTAAAAAGCCAGGGAAACTTCTCAGTCCCAGGCAAACCAAGATAGTTGGCCATCTTAATAATATCAGCAAACCATTTTTTTGGCTCTTTCAGCATACTGAACCCTGTTCTAAGCACTTTATTTTTTAAAAAAGATTTTATTTATTTATTCATTAGAGACACACAGAGAGAGGCAAAGACATAGGCAGAGAGAGAAGCAGGCTCCCTGTAAGGAGCCTGATTTGGGACCTGATCCCAGGACTCTGGGATCAAGATTTGAGACAAAGGCAGATGATCAACCACTGAGCCACCCAGTGTCCATGTTCTAATCTAAGCACTTTACATCTACTATCTCATTTTATCCTCATAATGACCCTTTGATGGAAGTTACTATTTTCTTTTTTTAAAATTTAAATTCAATTTGCCAACATATAGTATAACACCCGGTGCCCTCCTTAGTGCCCATCACCCAGTCACCCTCCTCCCTGTCTGCAACCCTTTATTTGTTTCCCAGATTTGAGAGTCTCTCATGATTTGTCTTCCTCTCTATTTGTTTTACCACTCAGCTTCCCTCCTTTCCCTTATAGTCTCTTTCACTATTTCTTATATTCCACATATGAGTGAAACCATTTGATGATTATCTTCCTCTGCTTGCCTTATTTCACTCAGCATAATACCCTCCAGTTCCATCCACATTGAAGAAAATGGTAGGTATTCATTCTTTCTGATGGCTGAGTAATATTCCACTGTATGTGTATATACATATATATATATATGTATGTATATACACATACCACATCTTCTTTATCCATTCATCTGTCGAAGGACATCATGGCTCCATGGGATTTTTTTAAGTAGGTTCCACAGGAGCATGGATCTCAACATGGGGCTTGAACTCATGACTCTGAGATTAAGACCTGAGCTAAGACTCAGATGCTTAATGAGCTAAGCCACCCAGGCAACCATGGAAGTTACTATTTCATGCTCATTTTATAAGAGGAAACTGAATCACAAAAAAACGTTAAATAACCTGTCCAAAGTCACACATATATTAAGCAGTGGGGTTGGGATTCAAAACTGAGTTCTAAAACTGAAGTTCCTTACCACAAGCTATAAAATACATTTGAGGCCCTCTATGGGTGCTACATATTTGGCTCTAAGATTCCTAGTAGTCAAAGTAAAGAGGAAACAAAATTTACATTGTCCATAAAATAAACTATTTCTAGGAACACAGTAATTTCTAGTGCTAAGATCATCCACTTGCTCAATAAATATTTACCAAGTAAGTGCTTACTAAGAATAGGCATTGTTCTAGGTGCTGGAGATACAGCAAGTAAGTAACACAAATGGAACTTCTGTCCTATGGACCTGACATGCCAAAGAGATACCCATTAGAAAGAGATAGATATTATAGAAGGAACAAAGCAGGAGGAAGATGGGAGCTTGTGGGTAGTGAGTAGTCCATAATTTTAGATAGGATGGTAAGGGTAGAACTCCATGAGAAGACGATATTTGAGGAAAGTCTGGAAGGGTGAAAGAGCTTTTGTTTTGGGTGGAGGAAACAATAGGAACAGGGGCTTTCCCTCAGTGGTCTCAGGAAGAATCCTGTTGAGTCTGCGGTACTTTGAGCAGAATAAGTCAGAAAGAAGAGTAAGATATGAAATCAGAGAGGACATGAGATAATTCAGGTCTTTGTTAGGCATTGTATGGACTCTGACATTTACTGTGAATGAAATGAGAGTTTGACTGAGAAGTGATATGACCTGGCTTGTATGTTTAAAGGATATTTCTAATTGTTATGCTGAGAATTGGTGTAGGAAGGAAAGGAGAATCAGGGAAATTAAGAAGAAGCCTACATCAATCATCTAGGTGAGAGATGAGAAGGCTTGGACCAGCAAGGTAACAGGTGTGATGAGAACATGTATTTGTTGAGATAAAGACAATAGGATTTGTTGATGGACTAGATGTAGGGTTTGAGAAAGACAGGGCAAGAAAAACTGCAAGGTTTGGTGGTAACTAAAAGGATGGGACAACCACCAATTGAGATGAAGAAACCTGAAGGGGGCAGGGAGGCAAGTTTTTGGACAAAGAACAGAAGTTCAGTTCTTGACAATTTGAGTTTGAGGTGTTTCCTAGATTCTGACTGGAAGTACTTAATAAGCTATTGGGAATGTGATTCTGGAAGTGAGAGAGAGACTTGGGCTGGAAATAAAAATTTAGGAATCATCAACATATAAATTATATTTAAAACCATGAAATTCAATGAGATCAACAGGAAATGAGGTAAAATATAAAAGAGAAGTGAGCCTAAACCCTTGAGCCATCCAAAATTTAGAATCAGGGAGAAGATGAGGATCTAGTAAAAAACACAAAGAAGGAGTAGCCAGTGATGTAGGACACCAAGCTGGACAAGGTGCTCTGAATGCCATAGGAAGAAACAGTTTCAAGGAGGGGACAGTGATCAATTGGGTCAAATTCTACTATTAGAAAAATTAGGGACTGAGAATTGACTATTGGAATTAGCAACATAGAGGTCATTGGTAATTTCAGTAAGAGCAGTTTCAGGAGAGTGGGGAGGTCAACAGTTTAAGGACAGAACAGGAAATGAAATGGAGCTAATAATATAGACTAGGATTCAGCAAACTGTGGTCTAAATTTGGCTTGCCATCTGTCTTTGTAAATAAAGTTTTATTGGAACACAGCCAAGCCCATTCACTTATTTGTCTCTGGCTGTTTTTGCATTACAATGGCACAGTTAACAGAACACACTGGCCTGCAAAGCCTAAAATACGTATTCTCTGGAATTTTTACAGAAATTTTACAGAAAACGTTTATTAACATATGCTATAGACAATAATCTTGAGTTTTATTTGAAAAGGGGGCAGAAATTAGGTTATATTAAGGAAATAAAGTGGAGTCAGTAGAGGAATTTGTCCTAAAAACAAAGACTATAAAGTACTATAGCTACAACTATAGAAGAAACACATTACTGAGTTTTAAAGGGCTGTTTCTTACAACCAACACCATAGAAATACAATTATAAGATAATATTATGAAAAACTATATGCCAACAAATTGGATAACCTAAAGAAATGGATAAATTCTTAAAAACATGTAACCTACCAAAACTGAAGCAGGAAGAAATACAAAATTTGAATAGACTGATTACCAGCAAGGAGATTAAACCAAGGAAGGATGTGTGTTGTGAGGACAGAGTATGTGGGAACTCTTGGTATTTCCACTCAATTTTGCTGTGAACCTAAAACTGCTCTAAAAAAGACAGTTTATTTTTTAAACTTTTTTTATTTATTTTTATTTTTTTTAAGATTTTATTTATTTATTCATGAGAAACACAGAGAGGAGAGAGAGAGAAAGGCAGAGACACAGGCAAAGGGAGAAGCAGGCTCCACGCAGGGAGCCTGACGTGGGACTCAATCCTGGGTCTCCAGGATCATGCCATGGGCTGAAGGCGGCACTAAACTGCTGAGCCACCTGGGCTGCCCTTTTTTAACCTTTTTAAAAAAAGATTTTATTTATTTATTCATGAGAAACACAGAGAGAGTAATCAAAAAATTCCAAACAAACAAAAGTCTAGGACCAGACGGCAAATTTTACCAAAATGTTAAAAGAGTTAATACCTATTCTCCCAAACTATTCAAAAAAAATAGAAGAGGAAGGAAAACTTCCAAATTCATTCTATGTGGCCAGGATTAGCCTGATATCAAAACCAGAAAAAGACACCACAAAAAAAGAGAACTACGGGCCAATATCTTTGATGAGCATAGATTTAAAAATACTCAACAAAATACTAGCAAACCGAATCCAACAATATCTTTAAAAAATCATTTATCATGATAAAGAGAGATTTGTTCCCAATATGCAAGAGTAGTTCCATATTCACAAAACAATCAACATGATGCATCACATCAATAAGAGAAAGAACAAAAGCCATATTATCACTTCATTTTTTAAAAAGATTTTTAAAAATTTATTTGAGAAAGAGAGGGAGAGAAGAGGAGAGGGAGAGCGCGAGCACATGAGTAGTTGGGGGGTGGGGGGCAAAGGGAGAGGGAGAAGCAGACTTCCCACTGACCAGGAAGTATGAAGCCAGGCTGGAACCCAGGACCCTGAGATCATGAACTGAGCCAAAGGCAGAAACTTAACTGACTGAGCTACCCAGGTGCTTCCCATATGATCATTTCAACAGATGTAGAAAAAGCATTTGACAAAGTACAACATCCATCCACAATTAAAAAAAAAAAACTCTGAACAAAGTAGGCTTAGAGGAAACATACCTCAACATCATAAAGGCCATATATGAAAAACTCACAGCTAACATCATACTCAATGGGGAAAAACTACGGGCTTTCTCCGTAAGGTCAGGAACAAGACAAGGATTGTCCATTCTTACCACTTTTACCCAACATAGTATTACAAGTCGTCACAGCAATCAGACAACAGAAAGAAATAAAAGACATCCAAAGTGATAAGGAAGAAGTAAAGCTTTCACTATTTGCAGATGATGTAATACTATATATAGAAAACCCTAAAGATGCCACCAAAAATTATTAGAACTTATAAATGAAATCAGTAACACCACAGGATACAAAATCAATATGCTTAAATCTATTGCATTTCATACACTAATAATGAAGCAAAAGAAAGAGAAATTAAGAAAGGAATTCCAGAGGAGGGGCAGGATGGCGGAAGAGTAGTGTCCCCAGGTCACCTGTCCCCACCAAATTATCTAGATAACCTTCAAATCATCCTGAAAATCTACGAATTCGGCTTGAGATTTAAAGAGAGAAGAGCTGGAATGCTACAGTGAGAAGAGTTCGTGCTTCTATCAAGGTAGGAAGACGGGGAAAAAGAAATAAAGAAACAAAAGGCCTCCAAGGGGGAGGAGCCCCGCGAGGAGCCGGGCATAGGCCGGAGGGAGTGTCCCCAGGACAGGAGAGCCCCGACCCGGAGAAGCAGGAGCTGCACCAACCTTCCCTGGCAGAAAAGGGTTCACAGGGAGTTAGAGCAGGACCCCAGGAGGGCGGGGATGCCCTCGGGCTCCCTGGGACACTAACAGACACCTGCACCCTGGGGAGAGTGCGCCGAGCTCCCTAAGGGCTGCAGCGCGCACGGTGGGGCCGGAGCAGCTCGGAGGGGCTCGGGTGGCGGCTCCGCCGAGGGGGCTGCGGGGCGGGAGCGCGAATCCAACAGCGCAGGCCCCAGAGCACAGGGCGCCGGGACACAGCCCAGGATCCGGCCTCCCCCGGGACAGGCAGAGGACGGGAGGGCCCAGGACAGCAAGGACGCTCCTGCCCCGAGCTGAGCAGATCAGCGGCCCCACCCCGGAGCTTCCAGGCCCTGCAGACCAGAGCTCCGTAGTTACTGCGGGGGCTGAATCCAGGGCTCCAGAGCTGGCCGCCGCCACTCGGGTTGTTCCTCCTGGGGCCTCACGGGGTAAACAACCCCCACTGAGGCTCACAGTGGCCTCACCAGACAAACAGGATAAACATCACTCAGTGAGCCCTGCACCAGGCAGGGGGCAGAGCAGCTCCCCCAAGGGCTAACACCTGAAAATCAGCACAACAGGCCCCTCCCCCAGAAGACCAGCTAGACAGACAAGTTCCAGGGGAAGTCAAGGGACTTAAAGTATACAGAATCGGAAGATACTCCCCCGTGGTTTTTTCTTTTTTGCTTTTTTGCTTTTGGATTTCTGTTTGCTTCCCCCACCCTTTTTTTCCTCTCTTTCTTTTTCTTTCACTTTTTTTCTTTTTTTCTTCCTTTTTACTTTTTTCATTTCTCTTTTCTTTCCTTCTTTCTCTCCTCTCTTTTTCTCCTTTTCCCAATACAACTTGTTTTCGGCCACTCTGCACTGAGCAAAATGACTAGAAGGAAAACCTCACCTCAAAAGAAAGAATCAGAAACAGTCCTCTCTCCCACAAAATTACAAAATCTGGATTACAATTCAATGTCAGAAAGCCAATTCAGAAGCACTATTATACAGCTACTGATGGCTCTAGAAAAAAGCATAAAGGACTCAAGAGACTTCATGACTGCAGAATTTAGATCCAATCAGGCAGAAATTAAAAATCAATTGAATGAGATGCAATCCAAACTCGAAGTCCTAACGACGAGGGTTAACGAGGTGGAAGAACCAGTGAGTGACATAGAAGACAAGTTGATGGCAAAGAGGGAAACTGAGGAAAAAAGAGACAAACAATTAAAAGACCATGAAGACAGATTAAGGGAAATAAATGACAGCCTGAGGAAGAAAAACCTACGTTTAATTGGGGTTCCCGAGGGCGCCAAAAGGGACAGAGGGCCAGAATATGTATTTGAACAAATCATAGCTGAAAACTTTCCTAATCTGGGAAGGGAAACAGGCATTCAGATCCAGGAAATAGAGAGATCCCCCCCTAAAATCAATAAAAACCGTTCAACACCTCAATATTTAATAGTTAAGCTTGCAAATTCCAAAGATAAAGAGAAGATCATTAAAGCAGCAAGAGACAAGAAATCCCGGACTTTTATGGGAAGGAGTATTAGGGTAATAGCAGACCTCTCCACAGAGACCTGGCAGGCCAGAAAGGGCTGGCAGGATATATTCAGGGTCCTAAATGAGAAGAACATGCAGCCAAGAATACTTTATCCAGCAAGGCTCTCATTCAGAATAGAAGGAGAGATAAAGAGCTTCCAAGAGGCAGGAACTGAAAGAATATGTGACCTCCAAACCAGCTCTGCAAGAAATTTTATGGGGGACTCTTAAAAATTCACCTTTAAGAAGAAGTCCAGTGGAACAATCCACAAAAACAAGGACTGAATAGAAATCATGATGACACTAAACTCATATCTTTCAATAGTAACTCTGAACGTGAATGGGCTTAATTACTCCATCAAAAGGCGCAGGGTTTCAGACTGGATAAAAAAGCAGGACCCATCCATTTGCTGTCTACAAGAGACTCATTTTAGACAGAAGGACACCTACAACCTGAAAATAAAAGGTTGGAGAACCATTTACCATTCAAATGGCCCTCAAAAGAAAGCAGGGGTAGCCATCCTTATATCAGATAACTAAAATTTACCCTGAAGACTGTAGTGAGAGATGAAGAGGGACACTATATCATACTGAAGGGATCTATCCAACAAGAGGACTTAACAATCCTCAATATATATGCCCCGAATGTGGGAGCTGCCAAATATACAATTAATAACCAAAATTAAGACATACTTAGATAATAATACACTTATACTTGGTGACTTCAATCTAGCGCTTTCTACACTTGATAGGTCTTGTAAACACAACATGTCCAAAGAAACGAGAGCTTTAAATGATACACTGGACCAGATGGATTTCACAGATATCTATAGAACTTTACATCCAAACTCAACTGAATACACATTCTTCTCAAGTGCACATGGAACTTTCTCCAGAATACACCACATACTGGGTCACAAATCACGTCTGAACCAATACCAAAAGATTGGGATCATTCCCTGTGTATTCTCAAACCATAATGCCTTGAAATTAGAACTAAATCACAACAAGAAGTTTGGAAGGATTTCAAACACGTGGAGGTTAAGGACCATCCTGCTAAAAGATGAAAGGGTCAACCAGGAAATTAAGGAATAATTAAAAAGATTCATGGAAACTAATGAGAATGAAGATACAACCGTTCAAAATCTTTGGGATACAGCAAAAGCAGTCCTGAGGGGGAAATACATCACAATACAAGCATCCATTCAAAAACTGGAAAGAACTCAAATACAAAAGCTAACCTTACACCCAAAGGAGCTAGAGAAAAAAACAGCAAATATATCCTACACCCAGCAGAAAAGAGAGTTAATAAAGATTCGAGAAGAACTCAACGAAATTGAGACCAGAAGAACTGTGGAACAGACCAACAAAACCAGGAGCTGGTTCTTTGAAAGAATTAATAAGATAGATAAACCATTAGCCAACCTTATTAAAAAGAAGAGAGAGAAGACTCAAATTAATAAAATCATGAATGAGAAAGGAGAGATCACTACCAACACCAAGGAAATACAAACGATTTAAAAAACATATTATGAACAGCTATACGCCAATAAATTAGGCAATCTAGAAGAAATGGATGCATTTCTGGAAAGCCACAAACTACCAAAACTGGAACAGGAAGAAATAGAAAACCTGAACAGGCCAATAACCAGGGAGGAAATTGAAGCAGTCATCAAAAACCTCCCAAGACACAAAAGTCCAGGGCCAGATGACTTCCCAGGGGAATTCTATCAAATGTTTAAAGAGAAACCACACCTATTCTACTAAAGCTGTTTGGAAAGATAGAAAGAGATGGAGTACTTCCAAATTCGTTCTATGAGGCCAGCATCACCTTAATTCCGAAATCAGACAAAGACCCCACCAAAAAGGAGAATTACAGACCAATATCTTGATGAACATGGATGCAAAAATTCTCAACAAGATACTAGCCAATAGGATCCAACAGTACATTAAGAAAATTATTCACCATGACCAAGTCGGATTTATTCCCGGGACACAAGGCTGGTTCAACACTCGTAAAACAATCAATGTGATTCATCATATTAGCAAGAGAAAAAACAAGAACCATATGATCCTCTCAATAGATGCAGAGAAAGCATTTGACAAAATACAGCATCCATTCCTGATCAAAACTCTTCAGAGTGTAGGGATAGAGGGAACATTCCTCAACATCTTAAAAGCCATCTACAAAAAGCCCACAGCAAATATCATTCTCAATGGGGAAACACTGGGAGCCTTTCCCCTAAGATCAGGAACAAGACAGGGATGTCCACTCTCACCACTGCTATTCAACATAGTACTGGAAGTCCTAGCCTCAGCAATCAGACAACAAAAAGACATTAAAGGCATTCGAATTGCCAAAGAAGAAGTCAAACTCTCCCTCTTTGCAGATGACATGATACTCTACATAGAAAACCCAAAAGACTCCACCCCAAGATTGCTAGAACTCATACAGCAATTTGGCAGTGTGGCAGGAAAAAAAAATCAATGCCCAGAAATCAATGGCATTTCTGTACACTAACAATGAGACTGAAGAAAGAGAAATTAAGGAGTCAATCCCATTTACAACCACACCCAAAAGCATAAGATACCTAGGAATATACCTAACCAAAGAGGTAAAGGCTCTATACTCTAAAAACTATAGAACACTTCTGAAAGAAATTGAGGAAGACACATAGAGATGGAAAAATATTCCATGCTCATGGATTGGCAGAATTAATATTGTGAAAGTGTCAATGTTACCCAGGGCAATTTACACGTTTAATGCAATCCCTATCAAAATACCATGGACTTTCTTCAGAGAGTCGGAACAAATCATCTTAAGATTTGTGTGGAATCAGAAAAGACCCCAAATAGCCAGGGGAATTTTAAAAAAGAAAACCATAGCTGGGGGCATCACAATGCCAGATTTCAGGTCGTACTACAAAGCTGTGGTCATCACGACAGTGTGGTACTGGCACAAAAACAGACACATAGATCAATGGAACAGAATAGAGAATCCAGAAGTGGACCCTCAACTTTATGGTCAATTAATATTCGACAAAGGAGGAAAGACTATCCACTGAAAGAAAGACAGTCTCTTCAATAAATGGTGCTGGGAAAATTGGACATCCACATGCAGAAGAATGAAACTAGACCACTCTCTTGCACCATACACAAAGATAAACTCAAAATGGATGAAAGATCTAAATGTGAGACAACATTACTCTATTGGCAGGATTCCATCAAAATCCTAGAGGAGAACACAGGCAACACCCTTCTTGAGCTCGGCCACAGTAACTTCTTGCAAGATACATCCATGAAGGCAAAAGAAACAAAAGCTAAAATGAACTATTGGGACTTCATCAAAATAAGAAGCTTTTGCACAGCAAAAGATACAGTCAATAAAACTCAAAGACAACCTGCAGAATGGGAGAAGATATTTGCAAATGACGTATCAGATAAAGGGCTAGTTTCCAAGATCTATAAAGAACTTATTAAACTCAACACCATAGAAACAAACAATCCAATCATGAAATGGGCAAAAGATGTAAATAGAAATCTCTAGAGGAAGACATAGACATGGCCAACACACATGAGGAAGTGCTCTGCATCATTTGCCATCAGGGAAATACAAATCAAAACCACAATGAGATACCACCTCACACCAGTGAGAATGGGGAACATTAACAAGGCAGGAAACCACAAATGTTGGAGAGGATGCGGAGAAAGGGGAACCTCTTGCACTGTTGGTGGGAATGTGAACTGGTGCAGCCACTCTGGAAAACTGTGTGGAGATTCCTCAAAGAGTTAAAAATAGACCTGGCCTATGACCCAGCAATTGCACTGCTGGGGATTTACCCCAAAGATGCAGATGCAATGAAACGCAGGGACACCTGCATCCCGATGTTTCTAGCAGCAGTGTCCACAATAGCCAAACTGTGGAAGGAGGCTCGGTGTCCATCGAAAGATGAATGGATAAAGAAGATGTGGTTTATGTATACAATGGAATATTACTCAGCCATTTGAAATGACAAATACCCACCATTTGCTTCAACATGGATGCAACTGGAGGGTATTATACTGTGTGAAATGAGTCAATCGGAGAACGACATGCATTATATGTTCTCATTCATTTGGGGAATATAAATAATAGTGAAGGGAATAGAAGGGAAGGGAGAAGAAATGGGTAGGAACTATCAGAAAGGGAGACAGAACATAAAGACTCCTAACTCTGGGAAACGAACTAGGGGTGGTGGAAGGGGAGGGGGGTGGGGGGTGTGGGTGAATGGGTGATTGGCCCTGAGGGGGGCACTTGATGGGATGGGCCCTGGGTGTTATTCTGTATGTTGGCAAATTGAACACCAATGAAAAATAAATTAAAAAAAAAAGAAAAAGAAAGCAATTCCATTTAAAATTGCACCAAAAGTAATAGGATACCTAGGAATAAACCTAGTCAAAGAACTGAAAGACCTGTATTCTGAAAACTATAAAGCATTTATGAAAGAAATTGAAGATGACACAAAGAAATGGAAAGATATTTCATACTCACCTATTAAAGAACAAATATTGTTAAAATGTCTATACTACCCAAAGCAATCTACAGATTTAATGCATTCTCTATCAAAATACCAGCAACAGTTTTCACAGAGCCTATTCTCTTTTGTGATGAGAGCAAAAAATCCTAAAATTTATGTGGATCTACAAAAGACTCCAAATTGCCAAAGCAAAGCCAGAGGTATTACAACTCAAGACTTCAAGTTGTATTACAAAGCTATAGTAATCAAAACAGTATGGTACTGGCATAATAATAAACATATAGGTCAATAGGATAGCATGGAAACCCAGAAATAAGCCTATAGTTAAATGGTCAATTCATTTTCTACAAAGCAGGAAAAAACCCAATGAAAAAAGGACAATCTCTTCAATAAATGGTATTGGGAAATACCATGTAACTGGCCAGTTACATGCAAAAGAATGAAGCTGGGCCACTTTTTTACACTATACACAAAAATAAATTCAAAATGGATTAAAGACGTAAATGTGAGACCTGAAACTTTAAAAATTCTGGAAGAGAGCACAGGCAGTAATGTCTCTGACATCAGTTGTAGCAACAGTTTTCTAGATGTATCTCCTGAGGCAAGAGAAATAAAAGCAAAATTAAACTACTGGAACTATGTCAAAATAAAAATCTTCTGCTCAGCAAAGGAAAACAATCAACAAAACTGAAAGACAACCTACTGAATGAGAGAAGATATTTGTTAATGATATATTTAATAAAAGTATAGTATCAAAAATATATATAGAACTTATATAAACCAACACCCCCAAAACAAATGATCCAATTTAAAAATGGTCAGAAGACATGAACAGACATTTATCCAAAGAGGACATCCAGATAGCCAACAGACACATGAAAAGATGCTCAACATTACTCACCATCAGGGAAATGCAAATCAAAACTACAGTGAGCCAGCCTGGGTGGCTCAGCAGTTTAGTGTCGCCTTCAGTTCAGGGCCTGATCCTGGAGACCTGGGATCGAGTCCCCACATCGGGCTCCCTGCATGGAACCTGCTTATCCCTCTGCCTGTGTCTCTTCTCTGCCTCTCTCTCTCTCTCTCTCTCTCTCTCTCTCTCTTAAATCTTAAAAAAAATTACAATGAGATATCACCTCATACCTGTCAGACTGGCTAAAATCAACACTATAAGAAACAATAAGCATTGGTGAGAATGTGGAGAAAAAGGAACCTTCTTACTCTGTTGGCAAGAATGCAAACTGGCGCAGCCACCACAGAAAACGGTACGGAGCTTCCGCAAAAAAAGTTAAAAATAGAACTATCCTACAGTCCAGTAATCATGCTACTGGGTATTTACCCAAAAAATACAAGAACACTAATTAAAATGTATACATGCACACTATGTTTATAGCACTATTATTTACAGCAGCCAAATTATGGAAGCAGCCCAAGTATCTGTTAATAGATGATTGGATAAACAAGAGGTGTATATATACAATGGAATACTACTTAGCCATTAAAAAGAATGAAATCTTGCCATTTGCAATGACATGGGTAGAGCTAGAGAGTATAATGCTAAGTGAAATAAGTCAGTCAGAGAAAGACAAATACCATAGGATTTCACCCATATGTGGAATTTAAGAAACAAAACAAACAAGCAATGATTTAAAAAGAGAGAGGGAAGGAGACAAGCCAAGTAACAGACTTTTAACTATTGAGAACAAACTGATGGCTACCAGAGGGGAGGTGGATGGGGGGATGGGCTAAACAGGTGATGGGACTAAGGAATGTGCCTATAATGATGAGCACTGGGTTTTGTTGGGAAGTGTTGAATCACTACGTCATACACCTGAAACTAAACTAAACTAAACTAAACTAAACTAAACTAAACTAAATTAAACTACATAAAATTAAAAAATAAAATAATATAAAAGAAAATAACAAAGGTTGTTTCTTATAACAGCCAAAGGCAACACTTCAAAATACTGTTAGTAGAAATATTTTAGGGGTGCCCAGTGTGCTGCAATTCAGGGATCTGGCTTCTCAGTTCCCTAGTCTAACCTGGGGTTAGTATTTATGTATCTGGGAAGGAATGTCATCTATACATTTAGATAATCCTCCATTGATTTTTCTTTTTCCTTTTCCTGATAAAACTTTAAAGAATGGACAGTTGTTTTGCTTACTTAGGAAGTACCAGGAGTGTAACTAGTGTGTGTTGCAAACTTGGAATTTAGCTGTATCAGCTGAACTGGGTAGCACTGTGGTCATTTTAAAACAGGATTATGATATGGTCCCTCACCCTAAGCAGTTTACCATCTGGGGAAGGAGATAAAAGAAGCACATGTATTTGCAACAGTACAAGGGGGCATGTGATACTAACAAAAGTAGCTAAGGTTTCTTGAGTAACAAGACTAAACTGAATTGGGCCCTTCCTCTGCTTCCACAGCCTTCCACATTCCAGTAGGTGTCATCTTTCCATTTGTTCATATTGAATGCCTTAACTGTTTCTCTCACTTTCCATATCTAATTTCTTAGCCAGTGAGATTTGCCTTTATATTACATCCCAAATCCAACCACCTCCTACCACCTCCATGGCTAACCCCTTCTTACTTTCCCACCTCCACTCCACATCCCTAGCCCCAGCTTGAGGCTCCACCACCTCGAACTTAATATATAGCAGTAGCAACGGGTCTCTCTGACTTTACTTTTCTCTCTTACAATCTATTCTTAGGAGAGACCAGAGTGATTCTTTTGAAATATAAGTCAGATCATTCCATTCCTTCTCTCAGAATCCTGTAGGATGTCACTCAAAGTGAAAGCTCAAACTCTGAGAATGGCCTTCATGGATCCAAGTGATCAGAATCTCTTATTGGTTTGACCTCATCTTCTACCACTCTCCTCTGGCTCCTTCTGATCATGCTGACTCCTTGCCATTGAGCCTTGGCTTGTGCTTGGGGTGCTCTCTCCCTGGCTTTCTATTGAGTTCACTCTTTCACCTCCTTTGAGACATTGTTCCAATTCTGCCTTGTTGAGGCTTCTTGATTCCTCCAGAAAAGTGTAACTTTTCCTACTTCCAGCTCAATCCTCCCATTAACTCACCCCGCTTTACTTTTCCTTTTGTTTCCTATCAGCTCTCATTGTCTAACACACTGTAACATTTACCCATTTGGTCTATTCATAGTTAATTGTCTGTCTCCCTCACTAATATATAAAATTTGTGTCATTCTTGGTGTGTTTTGTTGAATATCTAGAACAGTGCCTGGTACACAGGAGGCTGAGTCCTGCAGGGTATCAGACTGGATAAGAAAGCAAGACCCATCTATTTGCTGTCTACAAGAGACTCATTTAGGACCTAAGGACACTTCCAGCCTGAAAATGAAGGGGCAGAGAACCATTTACCATTCAAATGGTTCTCAAAAGAAAACTGGGGTATCAATCCTCATATCAGATAAATTAAAGTTTATACCAAACACTGTAGAAAGGGATGAAGAGGGACACTATATCATACTTAAAGGGTCTATCCAACAAGAAGACCTAACAATCATAAATATTTATGCCCCTAATGTGGGAGCTGCCAAGTATATCAATCAATTGATAACCAAAGTAAAGAGATCCTTAGATAATAATACACTCATAGTAGGAGACTTCAACACGAACTTTCTGCAAATGACAGATCTTCTAAGCGGAACATCACCAAAGAAACAAGGGACTTAACTGATATACTGGACAAAATAGATTTCACAGATATCTACAGAACTTTCCATCTGAATGCACTGAATACACACTCTTCTCAAGTGCACATGGAACTTTCTCCAGAATAGACCACATAACTGGGTCACAAATTAGGTCTCAACTGATACCAAAAGTTTGGAATTGTCCCCTGCATATTTTCAGACCACAATGCTTTGAAACTAGAGCTCAATCCCAAGAAGAATTTTGGAAGAAGCTCAAACACGTGGAGGTTAAAGAGCATCCTGCTAGAAGACAAATGGGTCAACCAGGAAATTAGAGAAGAATTAAAAAGATTCATGGAAACTAATGAAAGTAAAGATACAACCGTTCAAAATCTTTGGGATACAGCAAAAGCCATCCCAAGGGGAAATACATTGCAATACAAGCCTCCCTCAAAAAATTGGAAAAAACAAATACACAAGCTAACCTTGCACCTAAAGGAATTAGAGAAAGAACAGCAAGTAAAACCTACAGCAAGCAGAAGAAGAGAGATAATAAAGATTAAAGCAGAACTCAATGAAATAGAGACCAGAAGAACTATAGGACAGATAAACAAAACCAGGAGCTGGTTCTTCGAGAGAATTAATAAGATAGATAAATCCCTAGCCAGGCTTATTAAAAAGAAAAAAGACTCAAATTAAAAAATCATGAATGAGAGGAGAGATCACAACCAATATCAAGGAAATACAAATGATTTTAAAAACGTATTATGAGCAGCTATATGCCAACAAATTAGGCAATCTAGAAGAGATTGATGGATTTCTGAAAAACCACAAATTACCAAAACTGGAACAGGAAGAAATAGAAAACCTGAATAGGCCAATAACCAGTGACGAAATCAAAGCAGTCATCAAAAACCACCCAAGACACAAAAGTCCAGGGCCAGATGGCTTCCCAGGAAAATCCCATCAAATGTTTAAAGAAGAAATAATACCTATTCTATTAAAGCTGTTCTGCAGGATAGAAAGGGATGGAATACTTCCAAACTCGTTTTGTCAGGCCAGCATCACTTTGAATCCAAAACCAGACAAAGACCCCACCAAAAAGGAGAATTATAGACCAATATCCCTGATAAACATGGATGCAGAAATTTTCAGCAAGATACTAGCCAATAGGATGCAACAGTATGTTAAGAAGATTATTCACCATGACCAAGTGGGATTTATCCCCAGGATACAAGGGTGGTTCAACAGTCATAAAACAATCAGCGTGATAGATCACATCAACAAGAGAAAAAACAAGAACCATATGATCCTCTCAATAGATGCAGAGAAAGCATTTGACAAAATACAGCATCCATTCCTGATCAAAACTCTTCAGAGTGTAGGGATAGAGGGAACATTCCTCAGTATCTTAAAAGCCATTTATGAAAAGCCCACAGCGAATATCATTCTCAATGGGGAAACACTGGGAGCCTTTCCCCTAAGATCAGGAACATGACAGGGATGTCCACTCTCCCACAGTTATTCAACATAGCACTCGAAGCCCTAGCCTCAACAATCAGACAACAAAAAGAAATACAAGGTATTCAAATTGGCTAAGAAGAAGTCAAACTCTCCCTCTTTGCAGGTGACATCATACTGTATACAGAAAACCCAAAAGCCTCCACCCCAAGATTGCTAGAACTCATACAGCAATTCAGCAATGTGGTAGGATACAAAATCAATGCCCAGAAATCAGTGGCATTTCTCTACCCTGACAATGAGACTGAAGAAAGAAAAATTAAGGAATCAATCCCATTTACAATTGTACCCAAAAGCATAAGGTACCTAGGAATATACCTAACCAAAGAGGTAAAGGATCTATACCCTAAAAACTACACAACACTTCTGAAAGAAATTGAGGAAGACACAAAGAGATGGAAAAATATTCCATGCTCATGGACTGGAAGAATTAATATCGTGAAAATGTCAATGCTACCCCAGGCAATGTGTACGTTCAATGCAATCCCTACCAAAATAGCATGCACTTTCTTCAGAGAGTTGGAACAAATCATCTTAAGATTTGTGTGGAATCAGAAAAGACTCCGAATAGCCAGGGGAATATTGAAAAAGAAAACCAATGCCGGGGGCAGCACAATGCTGGATTTCAAGCTGTACTAAAAAGCTGTGATCATCAAGACTCTGTGGTACTGGCACAAAAACAGACATATAGATCAATGGAGCAGAATATAGAACCCAGAAATGGGCCCTCAACTCTATGGTCAACTAATATTCGACAAAGCAGGAAATAATATCCACTGGAAAAAGGACAGTCTCTTCAATAAATGGAGTTGGGAAAATTGGACAGCCATGTCAATGGAACTAGACCATTTTCTTACACCATACACAAAGATACACTCAAAATGGATGAAAGATCTAGATGTGAGACAAGAATCCATCAAAAGCCTAGAGGAAAACACAGTCAATAACCTTTTTGAACTTGGCCACTTCTTGCAAGATATGTCTATGAAGGCAAAGGAAACAAAAGCAAAAATGAACTATTGAGACTTAATCAGGATGAAAAAGCTTCTGCACGGCAAAAGAAACAATCAACAAAGCTAAAGGACATCCTACAGAATGGGAGAAGATATTTGCAAAAGACATATCAGATAAAGGGCTGGTATCCAAGATCTATAAAGAACTTGTGAAACTCAACACCCAGGAAACAAACAATCTAACCATGATCATTTTTTTTCTTAATAAACAATGAGAGATAGAAAAAAATATCAGTTTGGAGAAGCACCAAACTGTTAGCCTTCCCAGCCTGCCCTTGTGTCTCAGCTTGTCTCTTTGTTGGTTGGGGAGAATAATCACTGTCTCCAATAATAATAACCACTAACACTTGTTTGTGTAGTTACTATGTGTTAGGTACTATTCAAAGTGGTCTATACACATTGTCTCATTTAATCTTGCAACAACCTTGTAAATTAGGCATATTAGTTACCTTTTTTCACAATAATCCTGCCCAACAAGCAACAACAAAATTTCAGTGCATTCAACAATAAGTATATATTGCCCATGTGTTTGGGGTCAGCTGGGGGATGGAGGATATGTGTGGTGGTGGCCAGATGGCTCTGCTGATGGCAACTGGCTCATTCCCATGCCTGCTGATCAAGGCTGGCCTCAGCTGGGACTGCCAGGGAGATTCAGCTTTACTCCAACACACCTCTCTTCTTCCAGCAGGCTGGTCCAGTATATTTTCAAAGTGTTGGCAGAGGGGCAAGAAAACAAGCAGAAAGAAACACACAAGCCCTCTTGAGGTCAGAACTGGCCCATTATTACTTCTATCTCATTCCATTGGTCAAAGAAAGTAAATAAGGCTGAGCCCAGAATCAGAGTGGGAAAGTACTGCAAGATTACCTGGCAAAGGGTGTGGATATCAAGAGGGTGAGGCATCAGGTCCATCAGAGCAACCTACCACAATAGGGGCTGTTGTCATTTTACTCATTTTATAAATTAGGATACAGAAATGGAGATGCTAAGTACCACACCTAGCTAGTTAGCAGTAGAACCAGGAAATAAATCTTACAGTCTGACTGCAGGACCCACGGCTGTTAGCCATTGTGCACACTGTTTTACTCCTACTTCCAGCCTTATCCTGAGCTCTTCTCCAGTTAAAGCCCTGTGGACACATCCAATAGCCTTTGTTAATTGTCAGCCCCTCTACTTACTCTAACACTATTGCAAGCTGCATCCTTGAGGCTCTTTTTTCCTTTGATTCTGCAGGTCCTGTGTTGTTTCTTTTTCTGCCACTCTTCTTCCCAGCCCTCTCCTCCCAAACATGGTATACTCACTTCTTTTGCTTGACATCTCCCTTCTAAGCCTACCCACTCTCATAGTTTCCATTACCATCTCTCTGCAGATGACTCTCATTTGACTTAAATCTCTGGCTCTAAGAAAGCTCACTATAATTTCCAGTAATTTAACTCAGTGGTTTGTCCTTCACAAATCACAGCCCAGGAGAATCAAGCTCTTCTTACTAGCATCTTATCATTTCATGTCACCTAGCAACTATTCCAGTGCTTGAAATTCCATCACAAGACACTTCCTCTTACAAAAATAATGCCACTGGAAAGTATATTATATCTGAAGTCTCTCATCCTACCTCTTTCTCTGTCCCCATGGCATTTATAACTTATGAAATTGCCACTAGTTGGCTGTTTTTGACCTACAAAAGTAGCAATTTCATACATTTCAGCTCAATATTAATATTTGTTGCCTTATTAATATTTGTTGCCTTGCACTGTAATTATTTATATACCTGCATTTCCCTATGAGGCTCAAAGCTCTTTGATGGGGGAAGTCATACTTCTATTCCAGATCAAGTTTCCTAATATATGATACCATATGGGGATTGAACCAAGTAGATATTCAATAACTATTTGGTGAATGAAAAAATAAGAGAAACTATCTGAAATCAGGCCCCAGAGACTAGAGACAGAGGGCTAGGAAGGGAACAGGAGGGGGATAGGGGCATCAGAACAGAAGTGGAATCAAAGTCAATGTTTGCAACCTCACTATTCCTGCTTTGTATTGTTTGCAAGCACTCCACATTCTTTAAATAACCCTTAAGGCTCTTCCAGGTAGCAAATGCATTGCATTCTTACAAAATAATGTAGAAAGTACAGTATATATAAAGAATAAAATCCAAGCCACTCATAATCTCACCTCCTTTAGTGGCCACTTCACCTATTTCTAACAATGTGAGTGCCTGCCTCATCACATATAAATCAGTGTTGAATATTATTTTTACCAATCTTTTATAATTTAATTGGCAAAATTTTAATCTACTTTTTAAAACAGATTTTATTTATCTATTCATGAGAGACACACAGAGAGAGGCAGAGACACAGGCAGAGGGAGAGGCAGGCTCGCCGCAGAGAGCCTAATGAGGAACTCGATCTCAGGACCCCAGGATGACAACCTAAGCCAAAGGCAGACACTCAACCATTGAGCCACCCAGGTGCCCAACCTACTATTATTAAGTTTGCTTTTATTGGATTGTTATGGTTAAATTTATTTTCAAACACTTTTAGGTATTTTTATTTTCTTGAGAAAATGGTTGGTTCATAATCTTTAATCTATTGAAATTAAGTATTTTTCTAATCAGCTTATTTTAAGAATATTAGATTTGTTTGCCTGTTATGTATTTGAATAGATTTTTATAAAATAGCATTGGTGTACTAAAAGCTTTATCACAAAAGAACATTAGTCCCTTTCCTCAGTTCCTTCTTAAGCTCTAGACTCAGGTGTCAGAGGCAACCACTTTCAATTTTTTTAGGTGTGTCTTCTGTACTTCTATTTTTAAAAACATTATTTTTGTCAGGCTATTTTTTGACTTCTGAGTTTTAGACAGGATTTGGTGTGGAAAACAAGGATTTTCCTTTCCTTCACATACAAATCCCTCATTCCTTCTTCATCTCCTAGATGTAGTTAAATTGCAATTTTTGGTTAAATCAGAAATCAGTATTTCTAAATGAAATGTGGAATCTGATATTGGATCCCGGAACAGAAAAAAAAAAAAAAGACATCAGTGGGAAAACTAGTAAAATGCAAATGAGGTGTATAGTTCAACTAACATGAGGGAGGTAGGGTAAAATGTGCATAGGAACTCTGTATTGTATTTGCAACTTTTCTGTAAATGTAAAATTATTCCAAAGCAAAACATTTATTAAACGTTTATTAAATTAAAACAATAATGAGATACCATGACACAACTCTTAGAATGGCCAAAATCTGGAACATTGGTGACACCAAAAGCTGGTAAGGATGTGGAGCAAGAGGAAGTCTCATTCAATACTTGTGGGTATGCAAAATGGTTCAGGCATAGTTTGATGGTTTCTTATAAAACTAAACATGCTCTCATCATATGATCCAACAATCTTGCTCCTTGGTATTTACCCAAAGGAGATGTCCACACAAAAACCTGCACACAGAGGAAAGCCCCATCCCGGAGAAGCAGGAGCTTCACCAATCTTTCCGGAGGGAAAGGCGCTCGCAGGTAGTTGGAGCAGGATCCCAGGAGGGGCAGGGATGCCCTCAGGCTCCCTGGGACACTAACAGAGCACCTGCGCCCTCGGGGAGCACTCCACACCCCTCGGCTGAGCTCCCTAAAGGGCTGCACCGCGCGCGGCTGGACCCCGGAGCAGCTCTGGGGCAGCTTGGGCAGAGGCTCCAGGCAGAGGGGGCTGCGTGGACCCGGAAGCCAGATTCCAGTGGTGCAGGCCGGAGAGCCCAGGGCACCGGGGACACACAGCTCAAGATCCGGCGCTCCCCCTGGGACAGGCTGAGGTCGGGAGGGCACAGGACAGCCAGGACGCTCCTGCCTCCGGGCGCCCCCGAGCTGTGCAGATCAGTAGCCTCCGCCCCCGGAGCATCCAGGCCCCTGCAGACTGGGAGCTGCAGTAGTTCCTGCGGGAGCTGACTCCAGGGCTGGAGAGCTGGCTGCCGCCAATGCTGTTGTTCCTCCTGGGGCCTCACAGGATAAACAACCCTCATTGAGCCTCACAGTGGCCTCATAGGATAAAGAGGTTAAACAACCTTCACCGAGCCCTGTACCAGGCTGGGGCTGAGCAGCTCCCCCAAGTGCTAACACCTGAAAACCAGCACAGCAGGCCCCTCCCCCAGAATACCAGCTAGACGGACAGGGGAAAAACAAATTATTGACCAAGCAGCACTGGAAAGTTACAGGGGAAGTCGAGGGATTTACAGTATACAGAATCAGAGGATACTCCCCCTTGTTTTTTGTTTTTTGATTTCTGCTTGCTCCCCCCCTTTTTCTCTTTTCTTTTCTTTTCTTCTCTTCTCTCTCTCTCTCTTTTTTTTTACTTTCCTTTCCTTTTTTTTTCTTTTTCTTTTCTTCTTTCTCTTCTCTCTTTTTCTCCTTTTCCCAATACAACTTGTTTTTGGCCACTCTGCACTGAGCAAAATGGAAGGAAAACCTCACCTCAAAAGAAAGAATCAGAAACAGTCCTATCTCTCACAAAGTTACAAAATTTGGATTACAATTCAATGTCAGAAAGCCAATTCAAAAGCACAATTATAAAGCTACTGGTGGCTCTAGAAAAAAGCATAAAGGACTCAAGAGACTTCATGACTGCAGAATTTAGATCTAATCAGGCAGAAATTAAAAATCAATTGAATGAGATGCAATCCAAACTAGAGGTCCTAAGGACAAGGGTTAACGAGGTAGAAGAACCAGTGAGTGACATAGAAGACAAGTTGATGGCAAAAAGGGAAACTGAAGAAAAAAGAGGAAAACAATGAAAAGATCAGGATAGGTTACGGGAAATAAATGACAGCCTCAGAAGAAAAAAAAATCTATGTTTAATTGGGGTTCCTAAGGGCGCTGAAAGGGACAGAGGTCCAGAATATGTATTTGAGCAAATCATAGCTGAAAACTTTCCTAGTTTGGGAAGGGAAACAGGCATTCAGATCCAAGAAATAGAGAGATTCCTCCCCTAAAATCAATAAAAACCATTCAACACCTCGACATTTAATAGTGAAGCTTGCAAATTTCAAAGATAAAGAGAAGATCCTTAAAGCAGCAAGAGACAAGAAATCTCTAACTTATATGGGGAGAAATATCAGATTAACAGCAGACCTCTCCACAGACACCTGGCAGGCCAGAAAAGGCTGGCAGCATATTCAGGGTCCTAAATGAGAAGAAAATGCATCCAAGAATACTTTATCCAGCAAGGCTCTCATTCAGAATAGAAGGAGAGATAAAGAGCTTCCAAGACAGGCAGGAACTGAAAGAATATGTGACCTCCAAACCAGCTCTGCAAGAAATTTTAAGGGGGACTCTTAAAATTCCCCTTTAAGCAGAAGTCCAGTGGAACAATCCATAAGAACAAGGACTGAATAGATATCATGATGACACTAAACTCATATCTTTCAATAGTAACTCTGAACGTGAATGGGCTTAATGACCCCATCAAAAGGTGCAGGGTGTCAGACTGGAAAAAAAGCAGGACCCATCTATTTGCTGTCTACAAGAGACTCATTTTAGACAGAAGGACACCTACAGCCTGCAAATAAAAGGTTGGAGGACAATTTACCATTCAAATGGCCCTCAAAAGAAAGCAGGGGTAGCCATCCTTGTATCAGATAAACTAAAGTTTATCCCAAAGACTGTAGTGAGAGATGAAGAGGGACACTATATCATACTTAAAGGATCTATCCAAGAAGAGGACTTAACAATAATCAATATAAATGCCCCGAATGTGGGAGATGCCAAATATATCAATCAATTAATAACCAGAGTTAAGACATACATAGATAATAATACACTTATATTTGGTGACTTGAATGTACCGCTTTCTACAATCGATAGGTATTCTAAGCACAACATCTCCAAAGAAACAAGAGCTTTAAATGATACACTGGACCAGATGGATTTCACAGATATTCACAGAACTTTACATCCAAACACAACTGAATACACATTCTTCTCAAGTGCACATGGAACTTTCTCCAGAATACACCACGTACTGGGTCACAAATCAGGTCTTAACTGATACGAAAAGATTGGGATCATCCCCTACATATTCTCAGACCATAATACCCTGAAATTAGAGCTAAATCACAACAAGAAGTTTGGAAGGATTTCAAACATGTGAAGGTTAAGGACGATCCTGCTAAAAGATGAAAGGGTCAACGAGGAAATTAGAGAAGAATAAACAAGATTCATGGAAACTAATGAGAATGAAGATACAACCATTCAAAATCTTAGGGATAGAGCAAAAGCAGTCCTGAGGGGGAAATACATCGCAATACAAGCAGCCATCCAAAAACTGGAAAGAACTCAAATACAAAAGCTAATCTTACACCTAAAGGAGCTAGAGAAAAAACAGCAAATAGATCCTACACCCAGCAGAAAAGAGAGTTAATAAAGATTCGAGCAGAACTCAATGAAATAGAGACCAGAAGAACTGTGGAACAGACCAACAAAACCAGGATTTGGTTCTTTGAAAGAATTAATAAGATAGATAAACCATTAGCCAGCCTTATTAGAAAGAAGAGAGAATAGACTCAAATTAATAAATTCATGAATGAGAAAGGAGAGGTCACTACCAACACCAAGGAAATACAAACGATTTTAAAAACATATTATGAGCAGCTATACGCCAATAAATTAGGCAATCTAGAAGAAATGGACGCATTTCTGGAAAACCACAAACTACCAAAACTGGAACTGGAAGAAATAGAAAATCTGAACGGGCCAATATCCAGGGAGGAAACTGAAGCAAACATAGACATGGCCATCATGCACATGAGAAAATGCTCTGTATCACTTGCCATCAGGGAAATACAAATCATAATTTTTTTTAATTTTTATTTATTTATGATAGTCACAGAGAGAGAAAGAGAGGCAGAGACACAGGCGGAGGGAGAAGCAGGCTCCATGCACCGGGAGCCTGATGTGGGATTCGATCCCGGGTCTCCAGGATCGCGCCCTGGGCCAAAGGCAGGCGCCAAACCGCTGCGCCACCCAGGCATCCCGGGATATACAAATCAAAACCATGATGAGATACCACCTCACACCAGTGAGAATGGGGAACATTAACAAGGCAGGAAACCCCAAATGTTGGAGAGGATGTAGAGAAAAGGGAACCCTCTTACACTGTTGGTGGGAATGTGAAATGGTGCAGCCACTCTGGAAAACTGTGTGGAGGTTCCTCAAGGAGTTAAAAATAGACCTGCCCTACGACCCAGCAATTGCACTGCTGGGGATTTACCCCAAAGATACAGATGCAATGAAACGCCGGGACACCTGCACCCTGATGTTTCTAGCAGCAGTGTCCACAATAGCCAAACTGTGGAAGGAGCCTCGGTGTCCATAGAAAGATGAATGGATAAAGAAGATGTGGTTTATGTATACAATGGAATATTACTCAGCCATTTGAAATGACAAATACCCACCATTTGCTTCAACGTGGATGGAACTGGAGGGTATTATGCTGAGTGAAATAAGTCAATCGGAGAAAGACAAACATTATATGTTCTCATTCATTTGGGGAATATAAATAATAGTGACGGGGAATAAAGGGGAAAGGAGAAAAAATGAGTGGGAAATATCAGAAAGGGAGACAGAACATAAAGACTCCTAACTCTGGGAAATGAACTAGGGGTGGTGGAAGGGGAGGAGGGCAGGGCGTGGGGGGTGAATGGGTGACGGGCACTGAGGGGGGCACTTGACGGGATGAGCACTGGGTGTTATTCTGTAAGTTGGCAAATTGAACACCAATAAAAAATAAATTTATTATTAAAAAAATTCTCAATAAGATACTAGCCAATAGGATCCAACAGTACATTAAGAAGATTATTCACCATGACCAAGTAGGATTTATCCCCGGGATGCAAGGGTGGTACAACACTCGTAAAACAATCAATGTGATTCATCATATCAGCAAGAGAAAAAACAAGAACCATATGATCCTCTCAATAGATGCAGAGAAAGCATTTGACAAAATACAGCATCCATTCCTGATCAAAACTCTTCAGAGTGTAGGGATAGAGGGAACATTCCTCAACATCTTAAAAGCCATCTACAAAAAGCCCACAGCGAATATTATTCTCAATGGGGAAACATTGGGAGCCTTTCCCCTAAGATCAGGAATAAGACAGGGATGTCCACTCTCACCACAGCTATTCAACATACTACTAGAAGTCTTAGCCTCAGCAATCAGGCAAAAAAAAAAAAAAGACATAAAAGGCATTCGAATTGGCTAAGAAGAAGTCAAACTCTCCTTCTTTGCTGATGACATGATACTCTACATAGAAAAGCCAAAAGATTCCACTCCAAGATTGCTAGAACTCATACAGCAATTTGGCAGAGTGGCAGGATACAAAATCAATGCCCAGAAATCAGTGGCATTTCTCTACCCTGACAATGAGACTGAAGAAAGAGAAATTAAGGAGTCAATCCCATTTACAATTGCACCCAAAAGCATAAGGTACCTAGGAATATACCTAACCAAAGAGGTAAAGGATCTATACCCTAAAAACTACAGAACACTTCTGAAAGAAATTGAGGAAGACACAAAGAGATGGAAAAATATTCCATGCTCATGGATTGGCAGAATTAATATTGTGAAAGTGTCAATGTTACCCAGGGCAATTTACACGTTTAATGCAATCGCTATCAAAATACCATGGACTTTCTTCACAGAGTTGGAACAAATTATTTTAAGATTTGTATGGAATCAGAAAAGACCCCAAAATGCCAGGGGAATATTAAAAAAGAAAATCATAGCTAGGGGCATCACAATGCCAGATTTCAGGTTGTACTACAAAGCTGTGGTGGTCAAGACAGTGTGGTACTGGCACAAAAACAGACACATAGATCAATGGAACAGAATAGAGAATCCAGAAGTGGACCCTCAACTTTATGGTCAATTAATATTCGACAAAGGAGGAAAGACTATCCCCTGAAAGAAAGACAGTCTCTTCAATAAATATTGCTGGGAAAATTGGACATCCACATGCAGAAGAATGAAACTAGACCACTCTCTTGCACCATACACAAAGATAAACTCAAAATGGATGAAAGATCTAAATGTGAGACAAGATTCCATCAAAATCCTAGAGGAGAACACAGGCAACACCCTTTTTGAACTCAGCCACGGTAACTTCTTGCAAGATACATCCATGAAGGCAAGAGAAACAAAAGCAAAAATGAACTATTGGGACTTCATCAAGATCAGAAGCTTTTGCACCGGAAAAGAAACAGTCAACAAAACTAAATGACAACCTACAGAATGGGAGAAGATATTTGCAAATGACATATCAGATAAAGGGCTAGTATCCAAGATCTATAAAGAACTTATTAAACTCAACACCAAAGAAACTAACAATCCAATCATGAAATGGGCAAAAGACATGAACAGAAATCTCACAGAGGAAGACATAGACATGGCCAAGAAGCACATGAGAAAATGCTCTGCATCACTTGCCATCAGGGAAATACAAATCAAAACCACAATGAGAAACCACCTCACACCAGTGAGAATGGGGAACATTAACAAGGCAGGAAACCACAAATGTTGGAGAGGTTGTGGAGAATGGGGAACCCGCTTGCACTGTTGGTGGGAATGTGAACTGGTGCAGCCACTCTGGAAAACTGTGTGGATGTTCCTCAAAGAGTTAAAAATAGACCTGGCCTATGACCCAGCAATTGCACTGCTGGGGATTTACCCCAAAAATACAGATGTAATGAAACGCAGGGACACCTGCACCCCGATGTTTATAGCAGCAATGTCCACAATAGCCAAACTGTGGAAGGAGCCTCGGTGTCCATAGAAAGATGAATGGATAAAGAAGATGTGGTCTATGTATACAATGGAATATTACTCAGCCTTTAGAAACGACAAATACCCACCATTTGCTTCAACGTGGATGGAACTGAAGGGTATAATGCTGAGTGAAATAAGTCAATCGGAGAGGGACAAACATTATTTGGTCTCATTCATTTGGGGAATATAAATAATAGTGACAGGGAATAAAGGGGAAAGGAGAAAAAATGAGTGAGAAATATCAGAAAGAGAGACAGAACATGAGAGACTCCTAACTCTGGGAAACGAACTAGGGGTGAGGGATGGGGAGGGGGTTGGGGGGTGAGGGTTACTGGGTGACGGGCTTTGAGGGGGCACTTGACGGGATGAGCACTGGGTGTTATTCTATATGTTGGCAAATTGAACACCAATAAAAATAAATTTACAAAAATAAAAAACCCTGCACACAGATGTTAGTAGCATTTTCACTCATAATTATTTGCCCAAACTTGAAAAGCAACCAAAATGTCCTTCAGTATGTGAATGGAGAAATAATAAGTGGTATTTCCAGACAGTAGAATATTATTCAGTGCTAAAAAAAGAAATGAAATATAAAGACATAGAGGAAACTTAAATGCATATTAATAAGTAAAAGAAACCAACCTGGAAAAGGCTACATACCATATGATTCCAACTATATGACATTCTGAAAAGGCGAAACTATGAAGATAAACAGTCAGAAGATAAACACTGAGTCAGTGACTCAGTTGTCAAGAATGGGGTTGTGAAGGGGGAAAATGAATAAGCAGAGCATAGAGAATTTTTAGGGCAGTGCAATTACTCTATGTTATAATGGTGGATATATGTCATTTATATTTTTGACCAAACTCGTACAATGTAGAACACCAAGAGTGAATCTTAAGGTAAGTTTTGGACTTTGTATGATAATGATGTGTCACTGTAGGTTCATCCTTGTTAAAAAAACATACCATTCTAGTGAGTGATGTTGATAATGGGGAAGGCTATGCATGTGTACAGGCGGGGGATATATAGGAAACCTGTATATCTTCTTTTTTATTTTGTTGTAAAACCTAACATTTCTCTTAAAATCAGCCTTTAAAATAAAGTTTCAAAAAGAAAGTCAGTGCTTACATTATTATATACACATATTTGCTGTTGAACCAAATAATATGCCATGATTATGTTTCCTTTGGAATACATCAGTTAAAATTTCTTCTAGGGTTAATACTTTCCTCATTTTAAATTTATTTGTGTGGCTGTTTTCCAAATTATCCAGTAAATCCACTTAACAAATATGACAAATGTCTATCAATATTATTATCTAAATTCTTAAATTCTGATAACCTAGCAGTTATACATGTTTTTCCTGGGTATCTCCCTCCAAAAAATCCTTCATCTTACTTTTATAATCTAGTTTGATGGATCTAGGACTTTCCTCTTCCCTGTGTTGAATTTCCTGTTTCTTGGATTCCTGTTTTATTTATTCTTAATTTAGTCTTTCATTTTTCTAAAACATGTTTTCCAACAGTTTTCTAAGAAGGAGTAGATCAAGGATAAGTAATTGAGTTATACCTAATAAAATCCTTATTCTACATTTACATTTGTTTATAATTTTAAAATACAGAATAATATTTGGAGCTAAATTTTCCTTGGTTTTGGAGGACATTATTCCATTTCCAGTGTAACTATTAAATAGTCTGATATATTGTGTTAGCATATTTTTTATGGATCTATTTGCCTTCTCTTCAAGTTTCTAGAGTCTTCTCTTTATCCTTGAAATAAAAAAAATTTTACCCATGATGTGTTTGATACAGGATTTCTTTTGTCATTCTTTCTTCATTCTTCCATACCCAGTAATGCAATTGCTGGGTTGTAGGGTAGCTCTATTTTAACTCTTTGAGGAACCTCCAGGTTCACCAGTTTGCATTCCCACCGACAGTGAAACAGGGTTCCCCTTTCTCCACATCCTCTCCAACATTTGTTGTTTCGTGTCTTTTTAATTTTTGCCATTCTCACTGGCATGAGGTGGTTTCTCATTGTGGTTTTGATTTGTATTTCTCTGATGGCAAGTGATTCAAAGCATTTTCTTATGTGCTTGGTGGCCATGTGTAGATCTTCTTTGATGAAACTTCTGTTCATGTCTTCTGCACATTTCTAAAATGAGTCTCTTATAGACAGCAAATAGATGGGTTTTGCTTTTTTTTTTTTTTTTTTTTTTTTTAGATTTTATTTATTGGGTAGCCTGGGTGGCTCAGCAGTTTAGTGCCGCCTTCAGCCTCTCTGTATCTCTCATGAATAAATAAATTAAAGAAAATATTTTATATATTTATTCATGACAGAGAGAGAGAGAGAGAGAGAGGCAGAGACACAGGCAGAGGGAGAAGCAGACTCCACACAGGGAGCCCAATGCAGGACTCAATCCTGGGTCTCCAGGATCACACCCTGGGCTAAAGGGGGTTGTAAACCACTGGGCCATGGGAGCTGCCCTGGGTCTTGCTTTTTTTTCCAGTCTAATACCCTGTATCTTTTGATGGGATGATTTAGCCCATTCACATCCAGATTACCTATTGAAAGATATGTATTTAGTGTCATTGTAATACATATTCAGTCTCTGTTTTTGTGGATTATTTCTTTGGGCTTCCTCTTTCTTTGTCAGAGTCCCCCTTAATATTTCTTGCAGAGCTGGTTTGATGGTCACATATTCTTTCAGTTTCTGCCTATCTTGGAAGCTCTTTATCTCTCCTTCTATTCTGAATGAGAGCCTTGCCAGATAAAGTATTCTTGGCTGCATGTTCTTCTCATTTAGGACCCTGAATATATGCTGCCAGCCCTTTCTGGCCTGCCAGGTGTCTGTGGAGAGGTCTGCTGTTAATCTGATATTTCTCCCCATATATGTTAAGAATCTCTTGTCTCTTCCTGCTTTAAGGATCTTCTCTTTATCTTTGGAATTTGCAAGCTTCACTATTAAATGTCGAGGTGTTGAACAGTTTTTATTGATTTTTTCTGGGCGGGGGGGAGAACCTCTATATCTCTTGGATCTGAATGCCTGTTTCCCTTTCCAAATTAGGGAATTTCTCAGCTATGATTTGTTCAAATACACTTTATGGCCCTCCTTCCCCCTTGGCCTCTTCTGGAACCCCAATTATACATAGATTCTTCCTTTGCAGGCTATCATTTCCCTAAGCCTTTCCTCATGGGCTCTTAATTGTTTTTCTCTTTTTTCCTCAGCTTCCTTCCTTACCATAAACTTGTCTTCTATGTCACTCACTCTCTCTTCCACCTCATTAACCCTAGCAGTTAGGACATCCAGTTAGGATTCCATCTCATTTAATTTATTTTTAATTTTAGCCTGATTAATATAAATTCTGCAGTATTGAATTCTCTAGAGTCCTTTATGCTTTTTTCCAGATCCACCAGTAGCTTTATAACTGTGCTTCTGAATTGGCTTTCTGACATTGAATGGAAATTCATATTCTGTAACTCTGTGGCAGAGAGTACTGTTTCTGGTTATTTCTTTTGTGGTGAGTTCTTCCTTCTAGTCATTTTTGTTTTCAATGTAGAGTGGCTGTATGAATGGGCTGAGTCAAAAATATCAATCATGGCCTAAGTAAGATCCACCCTAGATGATTCCGATGAGGTTAGAGACCAGAAAATGAAAAAGAAGATTAGAAAAAAATAAAACAAAAGGACCACTAAAGTGAAAAACAAATTTTAAAACAAAGTTGTAAAAATTACAAGGCCAAAAACCACAAAGAAGAAGAAAAAAGAAAAAGAAAAAAAGAGAAAATAGTAAAGAGGAAAAAGAGAAAAAAGAAAAATAGAGGAGGCACTGGGGGATGGTAGTGGTGAGGCAATGGTAGTGGAAAGAGAAGGGGCCCTAGAGGATTATCCTCTTTGTTTGAGTGTATTTGTTCTGTATGTTAGAAAATGCTCAATCTTAAATTGATATAAACCAGCAATACTTAGAGAAAGTCCAACATTGACCACCAAAACATAAACAAGATAAAATAGGAGGGCAGAATGGGAAGGAAGAGAGAATATAATCTCACAGAATGAACCAGCACGGTATTCCACTTGGTTCTGGGTGTATGCTGGTCATGTTTTAGAAGGTATTAACTTCCACCATTGTAGAACAAAATGAGGCAGAGAAAACAAAAAACACAAAACAAAAACCCGTATCTCATATATCTTCCAAAATTAAATAGAAAAGTTGAAGGGAATCCAGAAGTGAAAAATATATCTAAGACATGTAATTGTAGAAATACGAAAGTCAAAAAGGAAAAAAACTTAAAAATGAAGAGCTGGTAAAATATTGTACTTAGGGTGGGAAAAGAGATAAACTATTGGAAATTTTAAGTCTGATATAAAAACAAGTTGTAATGTAAAAGGGGGAAAAATTTAAAAGCAAAAATGGACCCTCTAGTTCTATATACTATTTTCCCTTGATCCTGGAGCTTTCCAGCACTGCTTAGTGAAGACCTTCCTTTTCCCTTGTTCTTCCAGCTGGTACTCTGGAGGAGGGTCTGCTGCCCTGATTCTCAGGTGTGTATACCTGGGGGAGCTGCCCCACCCCCCGCCAGGTGCCTGGCTCAGTGGAAGCAATTTACCCCGTGAGGCCTCTGGTCCCTGGCAGCCCGCCTCTCCCAGGTATAAAGCGGAACAAAGAGGAACGACACTGGTGGCGGCCAGCTTTCTAGCCCTGGAGGCAGCTCCCCATAGTAATTACTGCAGTCTCCCAGTCTGCACTGGCCTAGGTGTTCCCGGGGTGGCAGGGGGTGCTGATCTGCATAGCTTGGGATGTTTGGTGGCAGGAGAGTCTTCGCTGCCCTGGGCCCTCCCTGCTTCTGCCTGTCCCAGGGGGAATGCAGGATCAGGGGCTGTGTTCCCTCGGGCACCCTGGGATCTGGGGCCTGTGCTGCTGGAACCAAGCTCCTGAGGGCCACCTCTCCCAAAGGGAATGGGGCCCAGCCATCTCCGCCCACCTAACCAACTGGCTTCTCCCAAATGCCCCCAGGGGCTGCAGCGCTGCAGCCCTTTACCTATTTCGGACTACAGTTTGTGCGCTTTCCCCCTGGCGTCCCTCCTCTTATAGTGACTCCGGGAATCTGGAGGCTCACTGCCCCTCCTGGGATTTTGCCTGATTTCCCTGCTAAGCACTTTTCCTTCTGGGAAAAATCCAGCATGGATTTTTAAAGTTCCTGCTTCTCCAGGGCTTTCTTGTCCCGGAGGCTCTCGCTGCTTCACTTTAGCCCTGCTACTGACAATGACCCTCCCCCACGTTATTCTTTTTTATTTATTTTCCCCCCACCTTCCTACCTTTTTAGAAGTGAAAACCCTCCTCTCTGTAATGTTCCAGCTATTCTCTCTTTAAATCTCAGGTCGAATTCGTAGGTGTTCAGGATGTTTTGAAAGTTATCTAGGTGAGTTGGTGAGACCACGTGAGTAGAGTGATCTCATTTTCTCAATTTTATCTTCAAACTCTTCTATTGCTTTTTACAAATATGACCATCTCTGTGTTTTGTTTTGGTACTTTTTTTTTTTTCATTTTGAAAGAGTTTTGTTTTGTTTCGTTTTGTTTTTAAGTAGGCTACATGCTCAGTGTGGAGCCCAACATGGGGCTGGAACTCATGACCCCGAGTTTGAGTCCTGAGCTGAGTTCAAGTGTTGGATGCATAATCGACTGAGCCACCCACATGCTCCCATTTTGAAAGCTTTTTTTTTTTTTTTTTAATAACTGGTAATCTTAAGTTGTCTCTTGTTATTTAAGAATAAGTATTGAAAAACCTAATAGAGAACTATTTCAAATGACTCCAAATTCTATCATTCTCAGTACTGTTGAAATCAGGATTTTCAGCATGAGATAAAGGACAAGATAGAAAGTATTTAGTAAAGGCTTTATCCTGAGTTTGAACTGAAAGTATCATTTTAAATTTATCATGTATTTTATTTTATTTTATTTTTTTAATCCTAGCCCTGTCTACTGTAAAGGTCCAGAAATAATGACCAACCCAATAGCAATAAGTCTCCCTAGAAGCCAGATTATAGTCTTATAATATCACTTTCCATTAAAAGCAACCAGGGTTACTTAGAGAAATGGCTCAGTCTGGAACAAATTGTCATACAGACACAAGGAAAATTATGAATGACTAATGGTATCATGTCAAAAAGACTCAAGAGTCTACTTTAAAAGGCCCTTATAGCCAAAGATAGGACAAATTGAACCTCAAAAGAAAATAACTGCATTGGATTAAAACACATCAGATACTTTTCAAATCACATGCTCATGAGCATATAAAAGAAATCTCATTAATCGACATTAGAGAATAGAGGGGAATTACCTTATTATTTTGAAAAGTGATGAATAAAAAATCAGCATCAACTAATTGATGGGGATGTTTCTCTTTGTAGAAGTATTTTACCTAATAAATACAGAATAATAGGATTACAATATAGCAATGTTGTAAAATTAATGAATTTGGGTATTATCTGTGACTGATCAAATCACTCAAAAAAGACACAACTAAACATAATGTTTCTCCTGATGAAAGAACCCAATACCACCTATGAAATAGTCTTGCCATAGAAACAGACCTGAATCTGATCAGCCTTAAATCCAGCTCTCAATGTAAAGGGAAATATAACAGGATAGGGGACCACATTAAATTTTGTATGACCAGTTGTCCCTGGTTTAATGCTGAAAAGTCCCATACCCTCAGTCTCAGGCAGAGAGGGCTATCACTCAATCAAGAAGAGTTGTATGCAAAATCCAGAATATGGGAAATTCCACTAGTGGGCTGGGTTGCTACAACCTTGACTTTAATCCATTCCTTCTGTTTTCAACCCTAAACTCCACTTCTGATAGTTGTGTTTGGGCCTTTCTAGAGCCCTATGAGATAAGTAGCTTGCTGCTCTGAGCTGTCCTCCTCCTCAGGCATTCACATTTTGTGGCCACTCTTCTATCAACTTTTTAATTTTTGAAATTGTGGTATATATAGATAACATATTATTTACCATTTTAATTATTTTTAAGTGTACCATTCAGTGACATTAAGTATATTCACATTGATGTCCAACAATCACCACCATCCAGAGGCCATGTCCAGAACTTTTTCATATCATTCCAATCAGTAACTCTCCTTGTTCCACTATTCCCTCACCTGGCAATCACCTTTTCATTTTCTGTCTATAATTTTGACTACCATAGTTACCTCATATGAGTGGCCAATATTTGTCTCTTTGTGACTGACTGACTTATTTCACTTAGCTACCTGTCTTTAAGTTTCATCCCTGTGGTTAGCACATCTCAGAGTTTCCTTCCTCTTAGAGGCAGAAGAGTATTTTATTGTGCATGTATCCCACACATTGTTTATCCATTCATCTGCTGATGGATATTTGGGTTGTTTCTACCTACTGGCTATTGTGAACAATGCTGCAATGAAAATATGTACAAATATGTGTTTGAGTCCCTGCTTTCAATTCTTTGGAGTATATGTCCAAAAGAAGAATTGCTGGAGTGTTTTTTACTCTTTGAGTGTCCCTTGGATGAAAATTAGACCTCAATATTGCCTTTTGGGTTTTTTTTTCAAAATTATTTAACTTTTATTATTTTTTTCATTATGGCAAAATAAGCATAACAAAATTTACAATTTTACCTATTTTTAAGTGTGGATGTGTTTGACATAAAATATAGTCACATTGTTGTACATTTATCTGCTTTTTCTCTTTGAAAATTGTCTTAGAATTTCATTGTTTTCCTCTCCTGTTTATTTTTTCTTCATGGCTTTATAAAACATATGTGTTGTGCTTCCAAAGTATTACTTAGATGGAGTAACTGGGTAATGGGCATTAAGGAGGGCACATGATGTGATGAGCACTAGGTGTTATATGCAACTGATGAAAACGACATCTGAAATTAATGATACACTATATGTTGGCTAATTGAATTTAAATTAAAAAAAATAAAGTACTACTTAAAAGTGGATTTCTGAGAGGAAGAAGGATAAATGTATGTGGTCAAGCCACTGTAATGTGATGTGTCTCTTTTATATATTTTGTTTTGTTTTGTTTTGTTTTAGAGAGTGAGAGACAGAGGGGAAAGGGGGGTGGGGAGAAGAGGGAGAAGGAGAGAGAGAATTTTAAACAGGTTGCACGTCCAGTGCTGAGCCAGACTCAGAGCTCAATCTCACAACTCTGACTGAGATCATGACCTGAGCCGAAATCAAGAGTCCGACACTTAAGTGACTGAGCCACCCAGGCATAACTTCTGTGATTTATTTTGAAAATGTTTTCTTTGATTATGGTTTGTCTTTTAATTTTATGTATAATGACAAATGGAAATTTTAAACTTGATGTATTTACATTTGTTTTTTCTTTTGTTCTTTTTTCTGTATTAGATATTATGTTAATAATGTTCTCCATTTAGGGATGTAATAAAATTCATTTATATTTTATTTTTATTTTTTATTTATTAACATAGGAGTATTTTAAAAATCTGAAGTTTACTTTGAAGTTCAGTGGATGACAAGGACTTGAAATTCTTTTTTCCAACTGAAATAATCAATTGTCCTATTTTATAAATTTTTGTTTCTTTTCCTAACTACCAGCTGTGTGGTCTTAACTAAACCATATAACCTCTCTGAGTCAGAGTCATAACAGTTCTTATCTCACAGGGCTGTTGTGGAGATTTAGTAAGTTAATATTGTGTCACTCTTTGCACAGTGACTAGCAACAAATAATCTATTAATAAATGTCACCATATCACTATGCTTTCATTTTTGCCTTAACTGTCATTAACCATACATGTAACTGTACATTAACCATACATACATCCAAATATTTGGATGTTAAAATGAGACTTCTCCTCTTTTTAGAGTCTTAGCTTACATCGTAAGCCTGGGGAAATAGATAGTAATTACCCTCTCATTCAAAAGCCAATTACTCAAATATCCCTGCAAGACTTGCACTAGGAAGACGCAAAACTAATTCTGCCATCATTAGTGCCTATCACTTCCAGGCTAAGGGCAAACCAAGAATTCACCAAAAGGTGGAGAGGGAGTTAGTGTACTAGGGTATCCTCTACCCACAGAAGAGAAGATGAGAGCTCCTCAAAAAGTCCAAAGATAAGAGGTTATCTAAATGCTCTGACAGCACAGAGAAGGGAGAGAGCCCTCCTGATTTCCACTGGATAAGAGAGTGTGTTTCCTGTGGTACAGATGGTGACTCTGAGCTATCCTGGAAGCCATCAGCTGGGGGGGGGGGGGGGGGGGGGGGCGGAGGGTCACAAGTGGCCTATGGAGGAGGCATTGTGCATAACAGGGAACTGCAGTTGGAGTGGTCGGTCCAGTTGGGAGATCTGCAACCCTGGAGGAGCCAAATGCAGAATCCGTGGGGAAGATGGAAAAGACTGAGACACAGCATAATAATGAAGGAGCTTTCAGAGTCCCTTTCTCTATGGTCAATGTCAGAACCTGATTCAGACAGCTTAGAAAGAAGGCAAGTTTTAGATTGGATAAAAGATCAAAGTTTCAGTGCTTGGTATTCAAGTTTTGGACGTTTGAATATGTAGAAAAGTTCTGCAATTTGCCTGAGATTTCATCCAGTGTCCTAGAAGGAAGATCAGAGAGAGCCAGTTTACCAGGGGCCACAAGAAAAACACACACCAGCTTTATGTTTATACCCACTTAGTCCCATTCAATTTATATAATAATATTATTGTTTATTTGTGGGTTTTCATTTCTGTTCTATTATCTATCTCTACATCCTTGTGCCAGGAGTAGACTATGATATCCACTGTAACTGTAAGCAATTTTTAAAATATTTGGTATGTAAAAAAAATAGTTTTCACTTGGTGAGGGTCCACTATGCATTACACATTATCTTTAACCCTCACAGCAAGCATGCAATATTACTGTTTTCCTTATTTTAAGGCTGAAGTGTAAGGAATTTGCTGTAGGTCACAAAACTATTTTGTGGCACTCAGATTCCAAACCTTCACTCGACATTGGAGACAAGCCCCTCATTCATCTTTTTACCAAAAACTTCATAGATATTCTTGCCTATTCATTTATCCCTACGAACCTAGAGTAATTTTGCCAATGTATTTTTGTTAAGCCAGTTGTGTACCTGATCTAGTACACCCTTCCTCCAGGTTCTCTCTGGCAGAGGAGACACATCTTCTAAGGGACACTTAAATTTTTTTACGTAATAGTCACTCCATATAGGCAGATCTGTGAACTAATGTTGAAAAATACTTTGTGTATTTTCATACCTGGGAGTCTTTATGGTTTCTTTCTATCTGGGTTATTTCCTTGTAACATTGGCCCTCCAAAGTGTACTTTTTTTTTTAAGTGCACTTTGATTTTAATAGCTCTTTGCTGATACTGATAGCTGAAATAGCTTTTTGGAACAACAACAAGGAAGGGAGCTGTAGGATGAAGAAGTCCTCTTACTTACATAGTTTGGTGGGGGAGGGGTGAGCGCTCAATGAAACCACGCAAAGCAACTTCCTGGGCTGTGGGAGAAGTAAAGATGAGCTGTCATTTAAGAAACAGCAGCTAACCCAGGTCCTTGGGTTTGTGTTGCAAGTCGTGTGCATCATCAGCAGCCTGCCTCATCGCCTCCGCCGGGTACCAATCCTTCTGCTCCCCTGGGAAACTGAACTCTGTGCATCAGCTGCTGCAACACCCCTCTTTGCAACGGGCCCCGGCCCAAGAAACGGAGCAGTTCGGCCTTGGCTCTTTGGCCGGGGCTCCCCACCACCATCCTGCTCCTCCAGTTAGCCCTCCTCTGGGCTCACTGCTGAAGGTGAAGGAGACCCTGGCGCCTCCTGCATCGTGCTTGGGGCCCTTGCTCCCCCCGCTTCTCCTGGGTGTCCTTTGATTCTGGGGTGGGAGGGGAGTAGGATCACCATCTTCAGTTCCTTTGCCAGTGAAAGAGCTCCTTGTGAAACATTTTTGTAAGCCCTGAATAAATTCTGTCTGAATTTTCAGTGTGTACTTAAAGGAAGGGGTGAGCAAGAGCCTGGACCCCCAAGTTTGTCCCTAGAGTCCAGGTCATCAGCCCTTAGAAGGCACTGAGGGGGGCATCCAGTTTCTTCCAAGACCCCCGCCTTCCACTCCTGCCCCTCCCAGGCACAGTGTGTTGTCACCCCCGTTTTAATCCTAAATAATTTCAATTTTTAAAAACATGCAGCTTCCCTCCCCCCCTCTTTTTTATTTTTGAAAGAATACATTTGGTCATAAAGTGAAACCCGTATTAGCAAGTACGTGGCAATGTTCATTCCAGTCAGATGCAGCTTTCTCCTCCGTCTGGTCTCCTGTTTGCAATCACTTCCCTCATCTCAGCAGGGAAAGCATCGAGTGGAAGGACTGAGGTGTGTGGGGCTTTTGCCTTCGGACAAAGAACGAGGTTAGAAGCCCGCAGCTTGGAGTCTCTAGGTTTTCAACTCTTCACAATTTGAACACTTGACGGTTGTCCCTTTTAATTTATTTGAAGTGCTATTTTTTTAAATAAAGGTTCATCTGTCCATGCAAAAAAAAAAAAAAAGTGTTTTTTTCCAATGTTCTGCACTGCTCATATTATTTTTCCCACATTAAACATTTGGAATTAACTGCTCCCTTTCTCTCCCACTTTTACTTCTTCAAATCACCTCTTTCTTTAAATCCAATTCAAGTTTCAAATGCTTTGCAATTATCCTCGTTAATGTTAACCATCTCTCAGTCTGAATTTATTATATACAGCTTTAAAATATTAGGAACCTTCCTGTGATTTTAAATCTGTCATTAGCAGCATGGCCCTATCTCAAGGCTTACTGAGAGTTCTCAGTTGTCAGGGAGGGTGACAAACATGTTCTATGTGGTGGGATGGAAGAATTGGGACAGATGGGCCAACTTGTGTAACAGGCATGACCAGCCACCTAGCTATTCAAATGAACAGCTCTAAAAGATGCTGCCAACCTGAGTCTAATTAGAGTCAGCACCTACCTTCAGGGGTCCTTGATTCAAGGATGTACATTCTCAGGCACTCAGAAAATAAATATTAAATGCCTATTCTACTGGTGGGAGAAAGAAAAGGATCAGAAGTTCATGATTACAGTCATGGACTTGTACCTCAAGGAAGTCTTTCTAAGTTAATGGAGAGAAATAGGAGCAGGTCTAGAGCAGAGGTTCTCAACCAAGAGTGATTTTGTCCGCTCAGGGACATTTGGTGATGTCTGGAGGAGATGCTTTTGATTGTTATAATAGGAGGAAAGAAGGTGGGTTCAAATGGCATCTGGTGAATAGAGGCCAGGATGCTGCTAAAGCATCCTCCAATGCACAGGACAGCCACCCACAAAAAAAAGAATTATGCAATTTTAAATGTTGATAGTGTCAAGGGGAAAAGGGGCTAAGGGCATCAGGTCTCTCACTGCACTCAGTCAGGGGATTCAGGGCTGGGATCCATTAATAATATAAACAAGAACAAACAAACAAAACAAAAACCTAGGAACTAGGGCAGAAAGCCAATTGGATAAATAGTCCACAAGCAATGATTGAATGGAAGGTTGTGTAATGCCAGTTTAATCTCAAGCAACTATCACTCAAGGTAGTCTGGCCGTAGCAAATAATTCTCAAAGCACTCTCAGGGAAAAGAGTGTCTAAGATGCCTGTCATGGATTTGGAATGAAGCTATAGGTGATAGTAAATATTGGTAGAGTGAAGTGGGGTCTATAGAACTGAAAATAGTATTTCAGGATTTCCTACATAATTTAAGGATGGGGACCAGTTCTTATGTACACTTATATTCCCCATAATGCTAACATAATGTACTATAGTTATTTAATTAGTGCTTATTAACTGATTGATTATTTAATTGATCATTCCATTCATATCCATCTATTCTCAGCACCACTAGGACAATTGGATATATTCCAGTGTATTGAGGAATTAAATCTCCCACTGAGGACTCTGACAATCATATCACCACAAGACTTGGATTCAGCTCTGCATTTAAATAGAAATAAAACAAGCACACTTCAACCCTCTGGGTAGAAAGTAGCATAATCTGCTTACTTACGGCTAAGCCCACGTGAGAAATGAAAGTGATAGGCAGTGACTTCAGTGATGAATTACAGAACAGCTTCATTTAGCTCACCCCACCTAGATAAAGTATCTTGCCATACTCTGAAGAAATTAATGAACCTTAATTTGAGTTAGTGGATAATTTCAGATCAGCTATTTTACATATCCAGCTGTTGCTTCTTTCTCCCTAGATTATCTCTTCCCCTCAACCTGCCCGAAGTCTGGCTCAATAACACATTTTGATCCTAGTTCTGGAGGCTAAATATTGAAATATTCTAGAAGCTAAATATTGAAGTAGAAATCAGTGGACATGGATTGTGTTCTTACCCCTCACCAGATGGCAAAATTTGTCCCTTTCCCACAGAGCCTTGATTTCTGCTTGTTTTCAGGACTGTCATATAGTTTGTAGAGGAAGTTTAATCTCCTCCCAGAGAAGTTGCATGATAATAGAGGACCCTAAAATTCAGAAATGCTTTACAATCCAAAGAAATAACTCTTTAGTGGTAGGATTTTAGGTTCCACAAAGGCAATATGGACAGGGAAAGCCTCCAAATGCTGCTAAAACTCACATCATATCTACAATGGTGCCATTGCTTGACCACTAACCTGATCATGAAACTGCCTCCTTTTCTGTCTCTACTTCTTCTTTCTTGATGATACTTGTTTCCATTCACCAATCCCTACAGATGAAGGGATGTATTTTGATGTATTGAGAAACTACACCTCCCACTGAAGGAAGTCAAATGTGGTTGGCCATATCAGATCCTGTCTTTTTTTCATAGCGGTTTTATCCATGGTGGTTGGGATTTCCTCCCCCAGAGCCTACTGGGTGCTGAAGTCTTAGATGATGATGGGGACAAAGTTTTCTTTCTCCTAATGTTGCTGTTCCTTATTGCAAGGTGACTTCTCTTATGACATGTTTGGAAAGACATTTAGGCAACCTAGTATTGTGATATATAACACTTAAACCAGGTTTTGAGAGTTGAAAACATGACTTCAGACAACCCACATCTCAGTAAACCTCGTTTTCCTATACAATGTAGAGAATATGCCAAAGAAGCTGTCACTTCATTCTGTTCTGTGAAGTAAAAACAAAGGCAGAGAGCATTTTCTCACTCTAGAGTAAGTAGGAAAAAAGCAAGAGTTATTTTTACCTTCTTTTGGAACACTCAATTGAACCTAAAACCATCAACTATCTAGGTATATTGATCTGGGAAACAAAAGGAACTTACAGGTGTTCAGAAAAGAAAGTGCCTACTTACAAAGTGAAGTCAGAGAAGGTTTCACCGAGGGGTCACCTTACCTGGTCATTGAATGCTGGAGAAAATAGAACTTTCCTAGACATACCAGGAATAACAGGACACAAGAGCTGTTTCTGTAATAAACAACCAACAAACTTTAATAGCTTAGAATGACAAAGCTTTATTTCTTATTCATATCATGTGCTCATTATGAGTTAATAAGCTCTTAACCTGTGGGATCTGATGCTGTCTCCAGGGAGATATCAAAATTGCTGAATTGTAGAACACTTGGCTGGTGTTCTACGGAGCATTTCTTATTGGAACTCCTGCTCCCCACAACACACACAAACACGTTGGAATTGGTGAAAAGAAATTTTGCCAGGCATCAGAGTATGCCAGATAAGACAATTCCCCAGACAGGACATCTGATGCTTAAAATATATATCAGCTAACACTGTGGTAGTTATGGGTTTGGAACAGATGGTCCTCCAAAAAGAACAAATGGTTAGAAGGTGACATAGCTCCAAACCAGCCAGTAATCTCCCCATGCATAGCAAGCCACTGGATATTTGTCTAAGGCTAACCTGGCCTAAAAATGATAAAGGAGGGCAGATGTCAGGCACATTGCAACAGTCCAGTATATGTGTCCACAGTCCTAATAGTTTTGACTTCACAGTGCCATAATTTATCTGAATTGGACTCAAGCCACTAAGAGAATTTTATAGATGGTAGATCAAGCTATGATCAATGCTTACTCTAATAGAAAGAGGCTAGCTTCATTTTATAAAATTTTATGTTTAATAACATAAACATAATTTATGTTTAATAATTTTTATTTTTAAATTCCAGGTAGAGTTGAAGTTTGAGTTACAGTGGAAAGCTTTTTCCCCAAGAGGTAAGGACCTATCATCAGGAATCACTAAAGACGAGATGAAATGTGCAAGAGCATGACAGACAACTTCAGTTCTTTTATTAAAAAAATCCATCTATATGTCTAAAATAATGAGAAGCATCCATGCCCTTAAAATATGGAATAGAGTTCATGTGAAGTAGAAGACCAAAACTGCCACATTGCCATGCTCTCTTGAGTAAAAAAAAAAAATAGTGAGAAAATGATGTATTGGTAAGAATTTAATTTGGCCTAAAAGAAAAGCAAGGGTAATTCTAACATCTAGGCTTTGTATAGCTAAGCCATAACCATTAAGAGGTTTAGTATTTAAAACGTAATAATTTTTAAATCATCTTTGAGTAAGAGTGCTCCAAACAGAAGGAATAACATATGCAAAGGTCCTGTGAAGGAATACATGTTTATATGGTTGAGGAGCAGAAAGAAGAGCTAACTAACTACAGCATGGGGACCAGAAGGAGACTGGGAAGAAAATTTTATGTAATATCCAAGGAAAGATCATGTAGGACATTAAGGACTTTGGATTTTATTTTAAGCAGAGAAATGACATAATTTTATTTCTGTGCCATTTGTGGCAGATGGACTGGGTAGGAGGGGTAAGAGAAATAAGAAGACTGGTTAAGAAGCTATTGCATTTGTTCAGGTGAGGGAAAATGTGGTTTGGACCAAAGTCATAGCAGAGCAATGGTATTAAGGGGTCATATTTATGATGCATTTTGAAAGTGATCCTGATGAGTATTACTGCTGTATTAGATTTGGGGTGTGAAGAAGAAAAAAGAATCAAGTTTGTGGAAGAGCTCTAGAAAACCTTAACCTTTTGAGAGTTGATTGGGCAAACAATGCCAAAAGGAGGTAATAATGCAGAATGCCCCCTCTACTGAAGGCAGAGCTGAAGACCACAGCCAGTAAGCAGATTGTGGAGCAATTAGGAAAATAGTTCTCTTTCTTAGTATGGAATCGGAATGTGATTTTCCCATTATGTTATTCTTGGAGAGGGGAAGACTGACTATGGGGATAAATTGGATTATATCCTCCATAGTTATGCAGCAATTGTATATTTAAGCCCCAGCAAGACATATGACATGATCTCCTGGGATAACCTGGTGGATTAAATGGAAAAGTATGGGGTAGATAATAAAGGGATTTATTGAGAGAATTTGGCCCAAATGTCAAATGGCTCAACTTTAGCTTGGAATGATGTTTCTCATTACCATAGAAATCTACCCCATAGCTAAGATAAAGAAATAGCGGGTTTGCTGATTAAATTTGTGTACCACATAAAGCTGCAAGGAGACATGAATACACAAAAAAGCAGAATCAGGATCCCAAACCATTTGCATCTGTATCTAACAAGATTCATTTAATGAAGGTTCACAGAAGGTCTTACACATGGGTCCAAAAAGAACAAGTGAACAAAGGCAGTGTGAACAGTCAGTGGTGGGCAGACACATTTATAAAAAGACATTGAGATTTTAGCATTCAGAAAGGTCAATATTAGCCATCAGTGTGACGTGGCTTGCCAAAGAAATTAATGCAATTCCAAGAGTATTCATGATATATTATCCAGAGAGAGATATTAGTCAGACCACATTTGGTCTCTTAGAAGCCACAACTTAGTGGATATTGAAAAATAGAACTAAAATTGTTTAACCATGAGAGAGACTAAAAAACCACATTTAAGATGTGGAAGACCTGGGTTATATTTCATTTATTCAACATAGATTCGCCCTGTAATTAGTTTATATCAGACACTGTCATAGGCACTGGAGCCATAGTGAGAAACAAACCCTAAGTCCTAAGAGGATGAGATTCCAGAAAGGAGTAATAGTTGACAACTGTCATCTAGAAGAGTTATAAAACACATTTTGAATCCCCCAAAGGAGAAGTTTTAATGATTAGGAGCATAGGGAAATACACTTTTCTTCAAAATTAAAACAAAACAAAACAATTAGCTTTTTGAGAAGGATGAATTGTCTTGACATTAGCAAGTTCTCTATTACTAGAATCATTAAGACAAATAGCAAATTATGCATTCAATTCTTCTTTAAAGGCATTTTATGTACACATTCCAGAAAATGTGAAAAGAGAGAGATGAAAAAGAAAAAAAGAGAGAAAAATTTCCCTTAATCTGATAACTTGTTATAATCTCTTGCTCTAGGTATTAGGTATCTCTCTTTGTCCTTATATGCACACACACATACTGCTAATCCTTTCACATATTAAAGGGTTAAGATCTTAACTGTAATAGAGTTTTATATGCCTTTTTACTGGTGAGACAATATTTTATTATATGGATGTGCCATGACTTTTTTTAACCACTCCTGATCCCTGAAGCTTAGGGTATTTCCTTTTTTTCTTTTTGGTCATAAATGATTCTGTGGTGAGTATCTTTGTGCTGCGTGTGTGCTCCCATCTGACTATTTAGTTAGGATGGAGTTCTGACATTATAATTACTATGCAGGAAGCTATGGGAATTTTTAAAATTTTTGGTACATATTATAAAACTACTAGATTTTCCAATAATGTTGCAGAATTTCCCTCATTTCTCTGAACATGCTTTCAAAACATAAAGAATATTACTCTTTAATATTTAGTAAATTCTTATGGTAACCAATCTTTCCTCATTGTCTTTATTCTTTGGTTTTATGGACTTTCATATAGCTGAGAAAAATATTGATAAACTTGATTGCACAAAATTAAATTTTTGACATATTAAAACAAAATGCATTACCTAAAAAATATTTCCAAATATTTCCAACAAAATATTAACATGCTTAATGTTTGACACCTAAAAAAAAATCTATTGAAAAATCTAAAAATGTAATAAAAAAAATCTAAAAATGTAATAAATAAGTACAAAAGGACAAAAACAGACACTAAACCCAAGAAACAGCTTAATTTCACTAGCAATAAAATGAATTGAAATAAAACATGAATGTTTAAATTTGATCTATCATCCTAGCAATTATTAAATGATAATACTGCTATCTGTGTGGTGATGCAGATGCACAAAAACTGCTGAAAAGCAATTTGGTAATATACTATGTATAAGGAACTTTATTTTTTTATTTTATTTTATTATTTTTTTAATTTTTTATTTATTTATGATAGTCACAGAGAGAGAGAGAGGCAGAGACACAGGCAGAGGGAGAAGCAGGCTCCATGCACCGGGAGCCTGACGTGGGATTCGATCCCGGGTCTCCAGGATCGCGCCCTGGGCCAAAGGCAGGCGCCAAACCGCTGTGCCACCCAGGGATCCCTGTATAAGGAACTTTAAAATATTCATATTATTTGTTGCAGTAAGTCCACTCTTGGAAAATTATATTGAATCCATTAGAGATGTGGTTAAAGATGTGGTCACAGGTATATTTATTACATCATTATCTATAAAACAATTTGTAAACAATCTAAATGTCCAATATCAGAAGATTTAAGTAAGTTATGTTCTCTTTATAAGGTAAAATATACTGTCAATAAGTAGTGCTATCATCGTGGAAATCAAAACTCTGATTGCTAAAAAAAATAAAAATAAAAAAAATAAAAATTCAATAAAAGGTTTAGAATACAAAATGAGGCTATCTTCTGGAAGGCAGAAGAAAAGACAAAAATGAGAATATAAGATCAGAGAGTCTATTTGGGAGGACCAACTTCCAACTAATAGGAGTTTCCAAAAGGGAGAATAAGTAAATTAGTGGGAAAGAAAATGATCAGGAGAAAAAAATATGGTGACATTTCCAAAACTAAAAGACATTTGTTTCTAGATTGCACAATCCAACAAGTGTCCAGCGCAAAAACATACCATCGACATAATCATGAAATTTCAGAACACTCTGGAGATCAAGAGAAGATTATATTGCTTCCAGACAAGGGATTCAGGTCTCAGATAAATACCTGAAACAGGAACAGCAGCAGACTTTCTCAACAGCAACAGTGGAAACTAGGAAACAAAATGCCTTTAAAAATCTGAAGGAAAATGATTTTCAACTTAGAGTTCCATATCAAGCCAAATATCAATTAAGTGGAAAAACAAACCAACGTCATATTTTGGCAAGCAAAATCTCAAAAAATATATCTTCATTTACCCTTGCTCAAATCTTAAGAAACTGAAGAAGGATGTTTTCTACCAAAGCAAGAAGTTACAATGAGAAAGAGGAAAAAATAAGGCTCACCAAGCAAGCATCTCAAACAAGAGGGAAGCTAAAGAAATCTAAGATGGCGTCTGGAGACAGCTGTGCAGGGGGTCAAAAAAGAAATCCATCTTAACAAAACCAGGGGAACAGAGGAGCTCTTAATGGATATCTCCCTCAGTTTACCATAATCCCCCACCAGTCCTCAGAAATCCCCCAGCCTAGAGAGACTACCTGGTAGGTGAGAATGCATGAAAAATTATTAAGAGGTGTTTTATAGAACTATTGAATGTTTGAAAAGATTGAGAGATTCAAAGAAAATTAAGCAGAATTTTAAATGAGACAATATTAGCTCCACTGTAAAGAAAAAGTTGAGCAATAATTATAGGTAAATTTTAATAAGTACCCCTGATATGTCACTTAATATTCTGAGCTGTTGGGCAGCCCAGGTGGCTCAGCAGTTTGGCGCCGCCTTCAGCCCAGGACCTGATCCTGGAGACCCTGGATTGAGTCCAGCATCCAGCTCCTTGAATGGAGCCTGCTTCTCCCTCTGCCTGTGTCTCTGCCTCTCTCTCTTTCTTTCTCTCTCTCTCTCATGAATAAATAAATAAAATCTTTAAAAAACTATTCTGAGCCCTTTTACACATACTAACTCGTTTAATTCTTACACCCACCATAGCATGTTGGTACCATTGATATCTCCATTATAAACTGAGGAGAAAATAGAGCAGTGATTTGTGTATGGTGCCGGAGTAGGATTCAAACTCAGCCTGTCAGGCTCTACCCCACTTCTATGAAAAAGGAAATGAAATCACAGCATTCCATTTGGCTCAGCAGTAAACAATATATGCATAGTTGAAATAATTAAACCACTGAATACAGATTGACCCCAGAACTGTCATAAAACCATAGTGAAAGGATAAGATGGAAGAGTGGGAATAAAAAGGAATTACAAATAACCAAAGGACAATGAATAACTTTACCTGCAATAATAGAAAGTAAGTAAATAATTTCCATACACATACACACATATTCAATATGTGTATATATGTGTGTGTGTGTGTGTGTGTGTGTGTGTGTGTATGTTTAGATATATATTGACTGCTGCTATTGAAGGTGGGGTATGAGTGTGTGTGTTTGAAATGTAGAGATGGGGAAGAGGGGCAAGATGGCAAAGAGTAGGGTCCCCAAATCACCTGTCCCCACCAACTTACCTAGATAACTTTCAAATCATCCTGAAAATCTACAAATTCGGCCTGAGATTTAAAGAGAGAACAGCTGAAATGCTACAGTGAGAAGAGATTGTGCTTCTATCAAGGTAGGAAGAGGAAAAAAAATAAAGAAATAAAAAGCATCCAAGGGGGAGGGACCCCATGAGGAGCCTGGCAAGTGCCCCCAGGACAGGAAAGCCCCGACCGGGAGAAGCAGGAGCTTCACCAACCTTCCCAGAGAGATAGGCGCTCTCAGGGAGTTGGAGCAGGATCCCAGGAGGGGCGGGGATGCCCTCAGGCTCCCAGGGGCACTAACAGACACCTGCGCCCCGGGGGGAGCGCCACACCCCGCGGCCCAGCTCCCTAAAGGGCTGCAGCACCGCCCCAGGTGCCTGGGCACCTGGAGCAGCCCAGGCGGCGGCTCGGTTAGCGGCTCCGCGGAGGGGGCTGTGCGCCCCGGAGCCAAGGGTGCTGGGGGACACATCCCAGGATCCGGTGCTCCCCCATGAACAGGCAGAGGCTGGGAGGGCACAGGACAGCCAGGACACTCCTGCCTCCGGGCGTCCCCGGGCTGTGCAGATTAGCGGCCGCCCAGGAGCATCCAGGCCCCTGGGGCCTGGCAGCTGCGGTATTTCCTGCGGGAGCTGACTCCAGGGCTGGAGAGCTGGCTCCCGCCACTGTTGTTGCTCCTCCTGGGGCCTCACAGAATAAACACCCCCACTGAGCCTCACAGGGGCCTCACAGTATAAACAGGATAAACAACTCCCACTAAGCCCTGCACCAGGCAGGGGGCTGAGCAGCTCCCCCAGGTGCTCAAACCTGAGAATCAGCACAGCAGGCCCCTCCCCCAGAAGACCAGCTGGAAGGACAGGGGAAAAGCAAGTTATTGACCAAGCAGCACTGGAAAGTTCCAGGGGAAGTCGAGGGATTTACAATATATAGAATCAGAGGATACTCCCCCCTGTTTTTTGTTTTCTGTTTGCTTCCCCCTCCCCTTTTTCTCTTCTTTTTTTCTTTTTTTTTTCTTTCTTTTCCTTTTTCTCTTCTCTCTTTTTCTCCTTTTCCCAATACAACTTGTTTTTGCCCACTCTGCATTGAGCAAAATGACTGGAAGGAAAACCTCACCTCAAAAGAAAGAATCAGAAACACCTCTCTCCCACAGAGTTACAAAATTTGGATTACAATTCAATGTCAGAAAGCCAATTCAGAAGCACAATTAAAAAGCTACTTGTGGCTCTAGAGAAAAGCATAAAGGACTCAAGAGACTTCATGACTGCAGAATTTAGATCTAATCAGGCAGAAATTAAAAATCAATTAAATGAGATGCAATCCAAACTAGAGGTCCTAACGACGAGGGTTAACGAAGTAGAAGAACAAGTGAGTGACATAGAAAACAAGTTGATGGCAAAAAGGGAAACTGAAGAAAAAAGAGAAAAACAAAATATCATGAGGATAGGTTACGGGAAATAAATGACAACCTCAGAAGGAAAAATCTATATTTAATTGGGGTTCCCGAGGGCGCCAAAAGGGCCAGAGGTCCAGAATATGTATTTGAACAAATCATAGCTGAAAAATTTCCTAATCTGGGAAGGGAAACAGGCATTCAGATCCAGGAAATAGAGAGACCCCCCTAAAATCAATAAAAACCACTGAACACCTCGACATTTAATAGTGAAGTGGGCAATAGTGAAGATAAAGAGAAAATCCTTAAAGCAGCAAGAGACAAGAAATCTCTAACTTTAATGGGGAGAAATATTAGATTAACAGCAGACCTCTCCACAGAGACCTGGCAGGCCAGAAAGGGCTGGCAGAATATATTCAGGGTCCTAAATGAGAAGAACATGCAGCCAAGAATACTTTATCCAGCAAGGCTCTCATTAAGAATAGAAGGAGAGATAAAGAGCTTCCAAGATAGGCAGAAACTGAAAGAATATGTGACCCCAAAACCAGTTCTCCAAGAAATATTAAGGGAGACTCGGTAAAAGAAAGAGGAAGTCCAAGGGAACAATCCACAAAAACAGGGACTGAATAGGTATCATGATGACACTAAATTCATATCTTTCAATAGTAACTCTGAATGTGAATGAGCTTAATGACCCCATCAAAAGGTACAGGGTTTCAGACTGGATAAAAAAGCAGGACCCATCTATTTGCTGTCTACAAGAGACTCATTTTAGACATAAGGACACCTACAGCCTGCAAATAAAAGGCTGGAGAACCATTTACCATTCAAATGGCCCTCAAAAGAAAGCAGGGGTAGCCATCCTTGTATCAGATAAACTAGAGTTTATCCCAAAGGCTGTAGTAAGAGATGAAGAGGGACACTATATCATACTTAAAGGATCTATCCAACAAGACGACCTAACAATCATGAATATTTATGACCGAATGTGGGAGCTGCCAAGTATATCAATCAATTAATAACCACAGTTAAGACATACTTAGATAATACACTTATACTTGGTGACTTGAATGTAGCACTTTCTACAATTGACAGGTCTTCTAAGCACACATCTCCAAAGAAACAAGAGCTTTAAATGATACACTGGAGCAGATGGATTTCACAGATATTCACAGAACTTTACATCCAAACTCAACTGAATACACATTCATCTCAAGTGGACATGGAACTTTCTCCAGAATAGACCACATACTGGGTCACAAATCATGTCTTAACCGATACCAAAAGATTGGGATCGTTCCCTGCATGTTTTCACACCATAATGCTTTGAAATTAGAACTAAATCACAAGAAGAAGTTTGGAAGGATTTCAAACACGTGGAGGTTAAGGGCCATCCTGCTAAAAGATGAAAGGGTCAATCAGGAAATTAAGGAATAATTAAAAAGTTTCATGGAAACTAATTAGAATGAAGATACAACCATTCAAAATCTTTGGGATACAGCAAAAGCAGTCCTGAGGGGGAAATACATCGCAATACAAGCAGCCATCCAAAAACTGGAAAGAACTCAAATACAAAAGTTAACCTTGCACCTAAAGGAACTGGAGAAAAAACCACAAATAGATCCTACACCCAGCAGAAAAAGAGAGTTAATAAAGATTCAAGCAGAACTCAATGAAATAGAGACCAGAAGAACTGTGGAACAGACCAACAAAACCAGGATTTGGTTCTTTGAAAGAATTAATAAGATAGATAAACCATTAGCCAGCCTTATTAGAAAGAAGAGAGAATAGACTCAAATTAATAAATTCATGAATGAGAAAGGAGAGGTCACTACCAACACCAAGGAAATACAAACGATTTTAAAAACATATTATGAGCAGCTATACGCCAATAAATTAGGCAATCTAGAAGAAATGGACGCATTTCTGGAAAACCACAAACTACCAAAACTGGAACTGGAAGAAATAGAAAACCTGAACAGGCCAATAATCAGGGAGTAAATTGAAGCAGTTATCAAAAACCTCCCAAGACACAAAAGTTCAGTGGCAGATGGCTTCCCTGGGGAATTCTATCAAACGTTTAAAGAAGAAACCATACCTATTCTACTAAAGCTGTTCAGCAAGATAGAAAGAGATGGAAAACTTCCAAACTCGTTCTATGAGACCAGCATCACGTTAATTCCAAAACCAGACAAAGACCCCACCAAAAAGGAGAATTATAGACCAATATCCCTGATGAACATGGATGCAAAAATTCTCAACAAGATACTAGCCAATAGGATCCAACAATACATTAAGAAGATTATTCACCATGACCAAGTGGGATTTATCCCTGGGATGCAAGGCTGGTTCAATACTCGTAAAGCAATCAATGTGATTGATCATATCAGCGAGAGAAAAATCAAGAACCATATGATCCTCTCAATAGATGCAGAGAAAGCAGTTGACAAAATACAGCATCCATTCCTGATCAAAACTCTTCAGAGTGTAGGGATAGAGGGAGCATTCCTCAGCATCTGAAAAGCCATCTACGAAAAGCCCACAGCAAATATCATTCTCTCTCTCTCTCTCTTTTTTTTTTATGATAGTCACACACACACACAGAGAGAGAGAGAGAGAGAGAGAGAGAGAGGCAGAGACACAGGCAGAGGGAGAAGCAGGCTCCATGCAGGGAGCCTGACGTGGGATTCGATCCCGGGTTCCAGGATCGCGCCCTGGGCCAATGGCAGGCGCCAAACCGCTGCACCACCCAGGGATCCCAGCAAATATCATTCTCAAAGGGGAAGCAGTGGGAGCCTTTCCCCTAAGATCAGGAACAAGACAGGGATGTCCAGTCTCACCACTGCTATTCAACATAGTACTAGAAGTCTTAGCCTCAGCAATCAGGCAACAAAAAGAAATGAAAGGCATTCGAATTGGCTAAGAAGAAGTCAAACTCTCCCTCTTCGCGTATGACATGATAGTCTACATAGAAAACCCAAAAGACTCCACCCCAAGATTGCTAGAACTCATACAGCAATTTGACACTGTGGCAGGATACAAAATCAATGCCCAGAAGTCAGTGGAATTTCTCTGCCCTGACAATGAGACTGAAGAAAAAAAAATTAAGGAGTCAATCCCATTTACAATTGCACTCAAAAGCATAAGGTACCTAGGAATATACCTAACCAAAGAGGTAATGGATCTATACCCTAAAAACTACAGAACACTTCTGAAAGAAATTGAGGAAGACACAAAGAGATGGAAAAATATTCCATGCTCATGGATTGGCAGAATTAATATTGTGAAAGTGTCAATGCTACCTAGGGCAATTTACACATTTAATGCAATCCCTATCAAAATACCATGGACTTCCTTCAGAGAGTTGGAACAAATTATTTTAAGATTTGTGTGGAATCAGAAAAGACCCCAAATAGCCAGGGGAATATTAAAAAAGAAAACCATAGCTGGGGGCATCACAATGCCAGATTTCAGGTTGTACTACAAAGCTGTGGTCATCAAGACAGTTTGGTACTGGCACAAAAACAGACACATAGATCAATGGAATAGAGAATCCAGAAGTGGACCCTCAACTTTATGGTCAACTAATATTCGACAAAGGAGGAAAGAGTATCCACTGGAAAAAAGACGGTCTTTTCAATAAATGGTGCTGAGAAAATTGGACATTCACATGCAGAAGAATGAAACTGGACCATTCTCTTCACCATACACAAAAATAAACTCAAAATGGATGAAAGATCTAAATGTGAGACAAGAATCCATCAAAATCCGAGAGGAGAACACAGGCAACCCCCTTTTTGAACTTGGCCACAGTAACTTCTTGCAAGATACATCCATGAAGGCAAGAGAAACAAAAGCAAAAAAGAGCTATTGGGACTTCATCAAGATAAGAAGCTTTTGCACAGCAAAGGATACAGTCAACAAAACTAAAAGACAACCTACAGAATGGGAGAAGATATTTGCAAATGACACATCAGAAAAAGGGCTAGTATCCAAGATCTATAAAGAACTTATTAAACTCAACAGCAAAGAAACAAACAATCCAATCACGAAATGGGCAAAAGGCATGAACAGAAATCTCACAGAGGAAGACATAGACATGGTCAACAAGCACATGAGAAAATGCTCTGCATCACTTGCCATCAGGGAAATACAAATCAAAACCATGATGAGATACCACCTCACACCAGTGAGAATGGGGAAAATTAACAAGGCAGGAAGCCACAAATGTTGGAGAGGATGTGGAGAAAGGGGAACCCTCTTGCACTGTTGGTGGGAATGTGAACTGGTGCAGCCACTCTGGAAAACTGTGTGGAGGTTCCTCAAATAGTTAAAAAGTTAAAAATAGATCTCCCCTTCCACCCATCAATTGCATTGATGGGGATTTACCCGAAAGATACAGATGCAGTGAAACGCTGGGACACCTGCACCCGGCGTTTGCATAAGTCAATGCAAAAAGACATTTACTGAGTTTATGTGTGTGTGTACACATTTTATATATATAAATACGCACATATGACAATAATTCAAGTCTAAACACATTAAGTGAAATACATAATTTAAAAACATTTAAAATTAACATGTATAGGGACAAATGAAATTCTAACAATCATTGTACTTTCTGTGCAAATAGCTTGCACTGTCAGTAAGATAAACATAAGCTGAAAGACAATAGTGAGATATTTTGACATACCACCAATCAATCTAGTAAATCAAATTACAAATTTAGGGTTAAAGAATTTTAATACTGTGACCAATAAATTGAAAATACATGCATAGGAAAATGTAAAACCTAAAAGAAATAATCCTTATATGCCCTCAATCATTGATTATGTGCATAGGCACAATTTTTCCAGCAATTTGGTAATATGTGCCAGAATTTTTTGAAATGTGTATCTTCTTTAATCTTGAACTTTTATAATTAGGAATTTATACTGTGAACCAAGTTGTATGTACAGAGATAGAAACTGATGTATATACATGTCCAAGAATGGGGGTCAGTTAAAATAAGTCAATACCTTTGGCATATTTTTGTTGAAGCAAATGTTTCTCTAGATGAATTGCAAAGCACAGTTTGTGAAACTCTGCTTGAACTGGAGTAGAAGCCTCCCAGAGCCTTGTGCATCTCCAAGAGAAGTTCTTGTTTTTAGGGAGGAATAGTGGGAAGCCCTGAGGCCTTTGGAGACTCATGGCTAGCAGAGAGCACACTAGAACCTACCAGGGGCTGGTAGGGGTTATGGTCATCTCAAGGAGATCCATCTTTGGAGGTGGCCAGGTGTGAGTATCAGGTAAGACCCCTTAGAAGCCAGGTGTTTTGTTGTAAATCAAAACCATACACCTCATTCCCTGACATTATACAGATCTACACTGAAACCAAGTACCACAATCCCAGCTTTAACTGAGTTTATCTGAAAGTAAGTGGATCAAGGAACGTAAGAAAAGCTAAGAAACGTGTTAGTAAAATCTGAATAGTAGTTACCTTTGGGGGAGAGGAAAACTGACTCAGGAAGGATACAGGGGTCTGCAAATGTGTTGATAATATTTTACATCTTAAGTCGGATAGATGGTAGGTACTTATCTGTTTGTTATATCATTCATTAGACCTCACTATGTGTCTGAAATATTCCATAATATATTTTTTAAAAGACATCTGTTACTTTGCTGGGCTAGATAGAGATAAGCTGTGTAAGAACTATGACATCTTGAGCTCAAGAGCTTCCAGCATGGGTTGGCTGGAAGCAGGGAATAGACTGTTTTCAAATAGCAGGTTTGAAGTTATCTATGCCCCAGCTGCAAAGATAGCACCTCACACTGTCACCCAACAGCTCTGCCCTGGGGTTGGTAGTATACAAGATCTCTAAATTATTTGCTTCCATAGCTTATATGTGTCCTTCTGTGAATTCCTGGCCATTGCACAGACTGTGTGTGTGTGTGTATGTGTGTGTGTATTAGAGGGCAGGTGGGGGTTCAGAAGGATACAGACTCCTAAATAAATAAGTGGTGATTGCCACTCTTCATTCCTGGTATGGGAGACAGATCCTTTTAGCATTTGCTTTAACACCTTGGCTCCTGTCCTTGTGAACACACAAGGGACATGTGGACATGAACAGAAAAGGGAGAAAGACACAGTGAGGATTTGGGCACTCTGCCAGAGAGGACAGAAGTGGGCAAGAGTCCTGATCCATACCAAGTAAGAGTGCCTTTGTTTTAAGGGGCACTGCTACAGTTTCTCAGGTGCACCGTTCCTAAGGACACTCTCAAGGGTAAGGATGCTGGGGGCAGAGTGGCAGATTGATCTAGGCAATAGCAGGAGCACAAGAGGCAGGAGCATGCAATATCTAGGCACAGCCACGAGGGTTCTCTGTGGTCAATGTGGAAGTCAGAAGGCAAATGTAGAACGTGTTCATATGAATGTGGCCCTCTCCAGTACTGGGGCCAGATGGTGGAGGGTGACAGAAATAAGATCATGTCCCAGAAAGGACGCCTAATGGTACTGTTGGAGGTTCCCAGGCAATCATGTGCACTGGAATAACCTTTTTCTATTTTTCCTACCTCATGTCTAACCAATATATTGAGTTTAATTTATTATCACAATGGAAGGAAGGAAAATACTACCTAGACATGTAAATGCAGAGACATTTTTAAAAACTATTATGAGATGAAGATTAACGTTTTCATACCTTTTTTGTATGGACTCTATGAATGAGTAAATTAAGAGGAATTAAAATGGCATGATTAATGAAATGAAAATTAGGGAAGAGCTAATTTATGCATCAATTTTTACTAAACAATGAAGTCTAAACATGTTATTTATGCTCAGTAATGAATATAATGCAGCTTTCAATTTCTCCATGATTGAAGAATGATTGTTTCCACAGACTTATTTAATATTGGTCTGATATCATTTAGTATATTATAATAAGCTGAATCAAAATTTCATTTATAGAAATTAATGGGGTCATGACTCCACACAATATTTTGTAGCCAAGATGCATATTTATTGAGAAAAATAAGGTTCTCACAGTGCAAATCATCAACAGGACTGAATCTTTCCTGTTATGTCTTCAAGAAATCACATTTTCAATCATTGATGTTAGGACTCTTCTAGGAAAACATTGTTTTATGAAATTGTACAAAAATGAGATTTTTTCCCACAAGCTTGTTGTTGAAAAAATAAAACCAAATTGTTTTTAGTATCAAGATTTGGTCATAAACAAGTCACACACCATGAAACTAAGACAAATTGGATGAAAGTGGAACAAGATGCCCATATTCACGGACATCTCATGGAGTTGGACAGTCCTAGGGGTATGTAAGCCATCTGTAAAATTCCATCAGGCAAAAGAAGACATACGCTTAGCTGGGAAAAGGGCCAAAACAGAATGGATTATATGCCAATCAGAAGGGATGAGGCAAAGATGTGGGTGGCAGAAGCTGTGAGGTTTCATGGATGAGTCAGGTAGCTCAGGATCTAAATTCACAGACATTGTGCTGTGGTGGATGTTTCTTTTATGTGTGGCCTACCATCTTGCTGGAATAGGAGCTGGTCTGAGACCTGGTCCTGGGGGCTTGTCCCAAGAAGCTGCTAGCCTAAGGAGCTGGTCTTAGATTCCCAGAGTTGGGTTGTTGTACACAGCTCCAACAGATGGATAGCAGATTGGGGTGCTCGCAGCACTTCCAACCTCCTTCTGGTGCACCTTTCTCTGCCACAGAGGCTAAGAAGCTAAAACTATGTCCCAGATTTCTCTGAGCTAGGATGGTCAGATGTACTCATGTGAGACTGAATTTAGAGCTGAACTCTTCAGGGAGGGAGGTGGCAATATGTGAGGCTTTCATACTGCTGGTGTGGCTCTAACCGGCATATAAAGCTAGTGGCATCTTTTGGATCGCCAGTAAGAAACAGAATGCTGTGTGATCCTAGAGCCAGCATCAGGGTACAGTGGCTTCATGAGCCACCAATTTTCTAATTATAGCACAAGTAGAAGTTCTTTTAGTCTATATTGTTCTAAAAGTCATTCCTAGAAACCTAGCCTAGAACCAGCTTTTGAAACCCTTCTGAAAACTTGGAAGCACCTTATTTCTTCTATTAAATTATTTTCTATTTATGCACAATAGGACCCTCGCTGATAACAGAGCCCTCCCATTTGACCAATTGTTCTGGCTAATCTTTCTGGTGCCTGGAAGCCCAAACCAATACTTCCTAAAGCAGAAACATATGTTGAAATATTAGTAGGTTGCTTTTCCCTGTTCCATATTCCACCATCCTGGCTTCAGGCTTCAGAGGTAGCCTTTTTCTCAAATAACACTCAGAGGAAGCAAACATATACACAATGCAGAGTCATTTTCTTGACTTTTGGAGTCTTAAACAGACTTGCAAATCTTTGGCTAAGAGCATGGTCTGGAAAGCCAATCACCATTGATTTCCAAGGACTGGGTACATGAAAGAGAAATAGTATTTATTTTGAACTCTAAAGAAAAAAAAAGGCTTGGCTCAAAATGAACATGCCTGGAGAACCAAAGTTATAGAGTTTATACTATAAAATACAGAGTTTGAAAAAATGTATGATATGATAAGATTTTTCTTCTCTGAATGAAGTGAGAGTTCGACCAGTCAGCAGGAAGGGGAAGCTAGAGGGGATTTGATGAGACCCTGGATGTTGTCAGGGTCCCTAAGAATGGACTCAAGTCCTTGTCTCAAGTTTCAGGTACTGGACACGTGATGGGAACCTAAGATATATAATATAAGAGCACAATATGTGTCCCTGGGATTCATTTGTCAGAGTATAGCCCAGAGATGCAAGCCTCACTCTATATTGTTCCTAAATGGCAAGGAGTTGGTGTCTCAGGGAGGGGTTGTGATAGATGTACCTGCCTGTGGATAGCCTTACACAATCAGCACTTCCCAGCAGAGGAGATTTACCATGAAGCAAAGGTAGCATAGGTTCAAGACCTTCCATTCACAAAGCCTGGGACAGGCTCAACATTGTGTTCACTGAGTCAGTTAAGACCACTATTTCTTTCTTCTCCACCTGCCCATCCATCATTATTCCCTTTATGGGATGACCATACACTGTGATCTGTGTAAAACAAAGCTGCATTCAGAGTACATTCCAGATGCTTATGTCAGGATATACTTCTGTGGCTTGCAGTCACCTTCTTACATAGTTATTCTGGTGTAGTTTCCAAGAACACTCCTATTGCCTAAAACTATACCATCTCATCTGGCATCAAGATAGGAAGATGCAGAGTCTAAAGACATAATTTCGAATGAATATGCCCTCTGGTGCCCAGAACTACTGGAAAAAATGCAGTTAATGGAGAGGAAACCACATCTGAAGTGTATGGCACCTGAAACTAATCTGTGGGAAATTCTGCCAAACAATAAATGTGTAAAATTGTAAACTGAGGACTTAGTTCTCATTGCCATTTCATCAACATGGAGGGTCCCTCCTATTGGAAACAAACTCAACTTGTTTGTTTGTCTTTAAATGGAAATCATATAAAATACAGTTTATCAGAATTTCTTTGTTGGTAAGTCACAGCTTGTAATGATACTACCAACAGAGTGTCTGTCTATGGGTGAGGCCACATATTTTATCAACCACACTAAAGGAAAGGCTGAATTCTTTCTACTCAAAGAAACAATATTATAAAATTGTTGTCGTGTAAGAGGCAATTGAAGAAGATGCCAAAAAATAAGACAAAATTATTACTGAGATGACAGTAATTAATTAAAAGTATTTTTCTAGATGTTTTTAGATGCCACAATATGTCAGCTTTCTAGATGTGCAACTTGTGATTATCTATTCTAAGTAGAAAGTCACTTTTGTATCTAATTTTTGTATGTATGTTTTTTATTACAAGAGACCCCCCTCAAATTACATAAAGTGCAGGCCCCATAAAACTAGAATACATCTTCCATTTCCAGCCTAGAGTTTCTGAGTTCCTTATGGGTCTGTAGAAATTCTGAGAGAGCTGGCTTCCAAAGGGATCTGTGCTCAAGCTAAGGAAGGTGAAGCATGCAAGATACCTTTGGCCTGAGGGCAAGGTAGGAACATGTGTAGAAATGAGCCGATCAGCAAGGAGAGAGGATGGCTTGTAGAGCAGTTTCTCTCCCCTATTACTAGAGATAGCTCAGCCTCTCCATCCCCAACTTTGAGCCACCACTTACAGGTAGTAAGAAATTATCTTATTCTGGGTATGTTGTGAAGGAGGAGCCAACTGGATTTACCAATGGAGTTAAGGACAACTCCAAGATTTTTGTCCTGAGCAATTTTTAAAATGGAGTTCCCATTTACTGAGGTAGAGAAAACTCAGGGAGTAGGAGTCTTGGGGCAAGGGAATCAGGAGTTTAGTTGGAGGAAGATGGTCAAAAGGCAAAAGCTTCCAGTTGTAAGATAAATAAGTGCTAGGGTTGTAACGTACAATATGGTGACTGTCGTCAACACTGCTGAATGTGAGTATAAAAGTTAAGAGAGAGGGGATCCCCGGGTGGCTCAGCCGTTTAGCCCCTGCCTTTGGTCCAGGGTGTGATCCTGGAGTCCCGGGAATGAGTCCCATGTCAGGCTCCCTGCATGGAGCCTGCTTCTCTTTCTGTCTGTGTCTCTGCCCCTCTCTCTCTCTCTTTCTCTATGTCTCTCATGAAAAATAAATAAAATTTTTTTTAAAAAGTTAAGAGAGTAAATCATAGGAGTTCTCATCACAGGGAAAGAAAACATGTTTTTTTTTTCCTCGTTTCCTTCTCTTTCTCTCTCCCTCTCTCTCCTTCTCTCTTTGTATCTACAGTTAACCCTTGAACAACATGGGTTTGAACTGCAAATATCCACTTATATGTGTTTTTTTTCCAATAAATATGATACAGTACTATAAGTTTATTTTCCTTCAGATTTTTTCAATAACATTTTCTTCTCTCTAGCTTACTTTCTTGTAAGAATACAGTATATTACACATATAATAAACAAAACATGTGTTAATTAATTGTTTATGTTATTGGTGAGGCTTCCAGTCTATAGTAAGTCTATAGTAAGCTATTAGCACTTAAATTTTGGGGGGAGTCAAAAGTCATATATGGATTTTCAACTGTACAAGAGACCAGTGCCCCTAATAAAACTGGAAAAAAAGGGTTCCATTTTGGACATATTTTGAGATATCTATTAGATATCAAAGTGAAGAGGTCAGTAAAGTAGTTGGGCATAAGAGGTATTAGTGTAAAGGAGAGAGGTAAAAATTTGAGAATCATTGATGTATAAATGGCATTTAAGCCATGGGTCTGAATAAGATCACCTATGGAAGAGTGAGGGTAAATAGGAAACAGAGAGAGAGAGCACTAAAGCTTAGGACACTTGGATATTTAGAGACTGGGGAAATGACAAGGGAGACTTCACTGCCTCCCCACTGGTTGTCTCACAGCTTACCCTCTGTCTAGTGGGGCCACTTCACACATGAATGTCTGGGCTGAGTAGTGTCAGAAAAACCAATGCCTGGAAGTGACTACGAAATGGGAAGCCATAAAGAATTAACTTTCAATAAAAAACAAGGAGTTTTCTGGCTGCCTATTGAACTAAACATAGCACTCACCTGACTCTAGATTTACACCAAGTGGATTCCAAAACAGCAGATATCTTTGAAGGTAAGATCCTGATCCAGATCTTGATTCTTACACACACTAGTTTGGACTAAATGGATATTTACTGGAGATTAGTGTCAGCACTGAGGGGCCTATTAATCAAAGGACCATTCCCAAACAATTCAGCAAGGCAGGGCGCGTTGTGTATCAAGTCTACACTAATAAAATATAAAAACTTGATGAATCATAATTAAGTGTAAATTATAATAATTAGCTAAGAAGTAGTTAAAATTTGAATTACATGAGTAATGGTGATAGAAGAAATCTTTGAAATTTGAGAATCATATCAAAAAATTCTGAGCCAGTAATTTCTTTCTTTTATCCTTTCAACCCTTTCAAGAAACAGCAGTTCCCATGCTATATATAATATATCCTCAAACAGATACTCAGATGAAAGCTACTTAATTCATTGTATTAAGATGGGCAAATTTCTGCTAGTAAAAGTTGAGAAATATAACACCTACACAGCACACAAAAGAAAAAACATCCTCCATGTTAATACATTTTTAAATCTCAATAAAAGAGTGATCTCGTATCACTAAAGTAGCTTCTACTGAACCAAAGTGGTTTCTTCAATTGCCACGTAGGTCCCTGACACCCTAGACTCATGGGTGAGCCCATCTATTAGAGGTGAGCCCATCTCTTACAAGATGGTGTATGAATGGGGCTGTGCTTCCCAGAATTCTTTGAACCAACCAATACCCCTCCCATTTGTGCTTACTCATTTTCTAGCAATTGCTGACTATGGAAAGTTGAGTATCATGATGGGAGGGTAAAGGGTGGAAAGGACAAGAGTGCTCAAGCTACCTCAAAATCCACATTCATGGGTTACAGACTCTGGTTCTGAGACCAGAGACAGATAGTGAGGGTGGTACAAAGCATTTGCTTATCTATCTTCAGGGTGTGTGTGTTTGATGAAATGAAGTCTTTGTTTCTGCTCTGTTTTCAAAACTAATTTATTGTAATTTGCCTTGCAATTTGTAAAAATTCCTTCAAGATTCTGGCACTAATCTGCTTGCTGATTTGAATTTTCTGCTGTTGTATATTTCTCTAAGTTTCCTTCTTGGGTCTTTTAAAACAAAGTTTGAAAGAGTCATAAAGAAACTGCTGTTCACTGCCATTTTGAACTGGAAGCTGAGGACACTGGATTCTTCCACTGAGCTTATTCACCACTACTCATCAAAGCCAGTCATTTCTTGGGGCTCAGTGCTGACATCAGAGGCTGGTTGGGTCTGACAGAGTATGATTTCCCTCCAGCTTACCAGTTTCTCTTCATGATCTTGTCCAGAGCCCAACATTATATATTCCTTCTTATATCCGACTCAGTCATGTTTCCTGAGCTCAACTTATTGAATCATTGTTTTTATTCCTTTCCTAGCTATGTGTTACTAATTCTCCAAAGGGTATGGCTAATAACACAGTTAGAGCTGGAAATGTGTCCTCAAGCAAGAATGTCACAGGGGATCCTTTTGTGTCAATTGCAAAATAAATATATCTCCGGCCTGTGAAAGGAAAAAAAAAATGTCAAGAGTTTTCCTTTATTTCCTAGAGAGACCAGAACCCCTGGGGGAAATGAGTCCAGTTCAAGCAGACATTTTTCATTAGGTAAAAATAATTAGCCAAAGTGCATCTTGTTTCTAAAAGCAAGGTTTGGCAGAGATGCCAAGTTTCTTAATAACACTCTGGATATAATCCAGAAGAAAGGAGGAAGCCTCTTTATCTTGGGGGCCTTTATTTCCCCAGCCTTTAGGGTGTGATCAGGCTGGTAAATATGTAAATATAAGTATATGTTACTTCTCGATTAGTTTTGAGCAAGAACAAAGAGCAGAGCAGTGCAAGTGAGGAAATTAGCAAAGAATTTGCAGCTTCCTTAAGTCTAAGGCATTTGGATTTCTGGTTAAAGGCTGCCTGGCCTGCCACCAATGGAAGGGGGAAGCTGCCTTGCTCCCTCTGCCTCCTTGCAGCCTTCCTTTGCTCTGCAGCAGGCAAGACAACTCAGCAGATAATTAGTAGCAGCCAGCAGGCCTCACGGGTGGTCCTCCAGACCCTGTGAGCATTTGGCAGCACCAATCAAGGCAGCGCTCCCGCTAAGGACAGGAGGCATCTGCCCTTGATCGCCCCAGTCTATTGTGGCTGTGCTGTCCCATCCTGCCACTCCTGCCCCAGGAAGCTGCTGTTCATAGACAGCACACACTTGTGATTATGCACTGCCCCCTTCCTGACCCTCACCACTCTTTAGTTTTATCTTTTCCTGATTTCTAGAGAAAACTCTCTTTGCTGTACACAATCTGTTCTCAGATGCCTTTGTACTGAAGCAGCATGGAAAAGCTTTGCAAACTGAAAAGCTGCTCCGCTGTAGGGATCAATGAACATTTCCTTACAACGTGCAGTGCTTTCTATTGTCCTGAGCTCTGTGTCAGTCTCCTTCTCTTCCCAGATCTTTCTGTTTCTAAGGTGCCAGGTCCAACAGGGCAAGTAATTACTCTTGCTTCTTATTTAAAAGATGGGATGCCAGTATGTAGAGAGGAAATGCCATGTGGTATTGGGTAAAGCACACAAATTTTAGAAGCATCAAATTTGGTCTTCAGACCTTGCCCTGCCACCCACCGACTGTGAGCTTGGTAAAATTACTGAACCTCAGTTCCCTATTTGTAAACCAGGACACAAATCCTTACAATGCAGAGCCACTGTATTAGAGATAACGCATGCAAAGTGTCTAGTAACACCTGGCACTTAGTAGGTGCTTAATAAATAATTGCTATTATTATTATCACTAGCTGACTTGTATTAGGTTCCTTTTTTTGGTGAAAATTAATTGAGGTGTGAAAGTGCTTTTAGGGACAGCACGGGTGGCTCAGCGGTTTAGCACCGCCTTCAGCCCAGGGCCTGATCCTGGAGACCCGGGATCAAGTCCCAAGTTGGGTTCCCTGCATGGAGCCTGCTTCTCCCTCTGCCTGTGTCTCTGCCTCTCTCTCTCTCTCTCTCTCTCTCTCTCTCTGTCTCTCATGAATAAATAAATAAAATCTTTTTTTTTAAAAAAAAGTGCTTTTAATAAATTGCTAGATAAATTCTAAAATATTTTCCTACTTTTCACATATAAAAATGTATTATGCACATGCATAATAGCAGCTTTTACTCTCTCATGGCATTCTGTGTATAACTTTTCTAAATATAATGGCAGATTTATTTAAATAATACATGTTACAGGAGGGTTGCACATTTTGGGAGTCATTTTCATTGTTCTATTACTAGTTATAGAATTCAAGTTTATTTACATGGTATTTTTGGTTGCAAGTGGAGGAAACTAAACTTATATATTATATAGAAAATTACATGTATAATACATGTATATAACTATGGATATTCAAATACATAGAATATATATATAAAGAAAGATACAGAAGTAGCTCACAAAACCTTTAGAAAAGCTATGAAAACTAAGAACTTGAGCCTAGGGATCTAAAACTAGGTATTCAGCACTGCTGGTATTGTCATTGTCCAGTTTTTATCTCTTCTCCATGTGTTGGGCACCACCGTCAGCAAACTACCATCAGCAGGTAAAGCTTATTTCTCTCCATGTTTGCTTAGGTCATGTGACCACACTAGAACAAATCATTTCACTGGGCAATGGGGGCTCATGATTGGCCAGGCCCTGGGGCAAGAGTGGCAGGACAGGATAAGCACAGCCACACTAGATAGGGGTGATCAAGGACAAATGTCTCTCTGGTCACTTTGTTAGCCAGCAGAGCAGAAGCTCTTAGTACAAAAGGAGGAAGGAAAATTTACTGGGCTGATAAATATAACTACCATAGTTTATTACATTCCACCTTGTGGTTGCTGAGGGATTACATTATCCTCTATTCCAGTACTTACAATTAGGAATTAGGAATTAGTGTAACTGTTCCATGTGAAATCATGTATGTATTCACCACCACCTCCTGAAAGGAAGATCACCCCAAATCATATCCAATCTAGCTTCAAGACCAGGACCCCTGTGTAATGGATATAATCTGGGTATGGCTCCTTTTAACCTGTCAATTTATAGCTAATTGATAAATTTAAGCATCTCCAACATGCTGAATAATCAGTAGTAGAAGAAAAGCAGGAAAACCACAACAGGAGCACCCATCTATAAAGGGGGAAGCTAAAAATGCATGAGATACCCCATCCTCGTCCATAGCATGTCCTCTGCTTCTGTGACTGGTTGGCCAGTGTGGCTTTCTGGGTCTCCTCCTTGTGAGATTTCATATATCTGTTTCAGCTGCAGGACCATGGCTAAGAAGCGTGTAGGGATGCGTTGTCTTCAAGTTGCTGCTTTGGCAGTCCCCTTCCTGGTGATTTTGGAGTCTGGGGATTGTTTTAGGAGTTCAGTATCATAGGCTTTTTTCTAAACTAGATTTTCTTTGTTAGCTTAACTGCCCTAAAACCCTATTTAGCTGCCAGTCTTTTCAATTCCTGGAGAAATTTCTAGCCAGTAACCAAAGAAATATATTTAAAAATCATCTTTAACTCTAGGCCAACTTCATTCTCTTACAGTTTCCATCTCTTTGCAACAGGCCTAGCGGCTCTGCCCACTTGACCAAACTTCAGCTTCCACACCGCCATGGCACAGCCTAAAGGCAATAGGCCAGACAGGGAGGCAGAGCCCTCTCTTCACCATCCCCATGTGTCAGAGGAGTAGTTAATGGTGGGAAAATGATCACTTCTAATAGGTGTTACATGCACAGCAGGACATGTTTAGGGAATTGGGGTTAAGTTCCCTTTTTTTCTATAGAGCAGAGAGATTCTAGTTTTATATCAGGTATCAGGAAGAAAAGGCACAAAGGAGCCCTATGTGGTGGGAAAAGGGCCAGGGAGCAGACTCTCCCCATTTGTGAGGACAATCCTTCACTCTGTTTCCATCATCACCCTGCTTCTACTCACACTGAGAATTCAACTCACCCTCATAGGTCCTGGATTACTGGTCACAGGAGAAAGATCAGCTGCATTTGGCTCTCTTTCTGCTTCTATTACATAGGTCAACTTGGACAAGAGCCTTTTCTTGAAGGATCTTCTTGAAAGCCAGAGTGATAATTTAGCCAGTCACTGTAGGACCAAAACTGAAAGAACTACAGCCTTCTGCCTCTTTCCAATCCCTTCGCTACCCTCTTCCCTTCCCCAGGACATCCTAGAGGACACTACAACCAACAACTAAAGGGGCAGCAGGATTTCAGAGCTCAGGTCCACACCTGGCATCCGCCATGATTGGAGGGCCCTTGGGATTTACCCAATTGTAAACCATATTTTGAGTATCACCCTTGCTGAAAGCTACAAGAAGTAGCCAATATCCTTGAATAATCTGACATTTTCTGCTAAGTCCCCTGAAGTTCCATGTAAGGTATATGATCTCAATCCTAATAAACAGTTACAGTTTAACCATTTTTTTTTGTGTAATGCATTAAATGGGTCTGAGCCAGGACAGAATGGACTACAGTGCATGCTTCCTTCCATACCCTGAGTAAACCAAGTTTTATATTTAAGATAATATTTTAAGTTCTGTTATTTGAACACCTCACTTCAGGTTTGAAATTTTGCATTAATTAGTATTTTAAAATTTAAGTTACATAAGACAACTCTGTCCAACTTAGGCATAAAACAGTATTTATTGGAAATAAAATGACCAAGTTTTTAATAACATACAGAAAATCTGTATGCAGAAGAAGGTTCACTTTCAAAATACTCACTGTGAAAAAATTCATATTTATTCCAGCCATCTCAGACTTTATTTTTGGACTAACTTCAAATTGCCTTTAGAACCTACAGCTCATTCTTTTGAATATCTGAATTAAATAAAATTTTTGCCCTTTGAAAGTAGATTTGATTTTCTTAGAAAATCATTTGAGATCACATCTAGTGAATGAGGTAACTTATCAAGGTGAGTAATACTGGTTTGGGTAATGATTTTTTTTTTTAGGGTTTTTTTTTTTTTTTTGTGACAGAGATTGAAAAGTAAGGGTAAATTATTCTCTCCTTAATATTACCTAAGGTTCCTCCTCTCTTTACCTAGTGAATTTCTAGGCAGTAATTAGCTAATAATTGGCTGACAATCACCAACCACTAGCCCAAAAGAGAGAATGTGTGCCAAGGGAAAAGTAAATTTCAGAGTCAAAGTAAAATTCAGGCTCAAGTAGGTGCAGCAAACTGACCCAAGAGAGGTAGAGAAGGGAACCATCAAGGGAAATGACTGAGAACCATAATTCTGCCCAACAGACCAATTTAATCAGAAGATAGGGGAGCTGTAGAGAAAACCATCAACTCCTGGCAGTGTGTTCTTTCGAGAGAGCATGGTTATGGCAGAAAGGGCTTGGAGTAAAGTACACCTGAGTTCAAATCCTGACTTCTCCATATGACCTTAATCAAGTTACATAATTTTCCTGGAACCCAGTTGCGTAAGCCACAAGGTAGGGATTTTCACACCTACCAGTGGGTTGTTGTGAGACCTACATGCGAATCCTTATTTTAAAAACCTGGTGCAATCCTTAATAAATCATAAAGAAATAATAATACTATTGTCTCACCCTTAGTGCCAGAAATGAATGAGTGTTAATTTATTCTTAAATCTATCCCTGAGAAAAGACAAATGGAGGAAATGCTAATGCTACATACCAATGTAATAGCATAAGGAATCTCCAGATATGAAACCATTCAAAAATAGATTCAGGAAGTTTAATATTCTTTGTGATCCAAGGTCAATAAAAATGTATCAAAAAGTATGACAAGTGTGAGGAGATAAGAAATTGCTTCCTGGGTAAACGTCTCAGCCTCCTTCCTCTGCTTTTACTGTCCCTGGCTCCCCACAACTGCATCTGATTTCCCTGCTGGCTGCTGCCTTCTTTCTGTCTGCCAGCCTCTGGGGTAGACAGGTCCACTCACAGGAGCCCAGCAGGGGCCTCTAGGCTCCCTCAGAGTGTTAAATCAGTGCTGATGTTAAGAGATGAAGCACAGTGTTCTGACCCCTGAGAGCTTTTGGTTTGTCAATGAATGCTCAGAGAAGTGTCTTTTCTTTTTTAATTCTATTTCCTATAGCAACTAATTTGCAAATGTATACCCTTTCTGAGTCTTCAAATATTTTGCTTCACTTGAATTTATCCTTAGGGCCTTTGTTTGTAAGTTTTATTATTTTATTATTTTTTAGTCAACTAATACTTTAGAGAGGAGCTATCCAGGCCTGAGATCTATCCACAGAATTTTAAGAGGTTATCACTTTGGGAGTACCTAGCTACTGGGTGCTGCTAGCTCCCCTCTTCCAACTTGGACTTAGAGGCATTTCTGACTGCTCCCACCCCAAGTTCTTGGGCTTGGCCAGACATCTCCTGAAGGACTTGCTGAACTGAAATACGGTTTTTCATCTGCTCTCTGAAGACAGAAAGGAGTCACCTCTAATCTGCAGCTCTCATGTTTATATTTGTGGTACCCCAGTCTTCACAGTTCCCAGGCTTTTTCTAGGGTGACCACATATCCCAGAACACAGTGTGGCCTGACCAGTTCTCACTCACATCTGTGCCTTTTCTCAAAGTTGAGTCTGAATGGAAAGAGACACACTGCTGTGTGGTTGATACAGGGAGCAGCAGACCCAACCACTCAAAAGGAAGTTCCCATCACATGGTAGGTGTTGGGTTCCTTGGGTATCTGCCCATAGGGGCCAATGTTGGGGATGAGGTAGGGCAAGGTAGGTGCAGTCCAATATTGTGTTTCTCAATTTAATACCCACTGATAAGGCAGTCATTGGAAATTCCCCATTCACTGGAAATTCCCCAGACTGTTTTTCTTATCTTTATATTCAGTTGTCTTTGCTAGATATTTCCCTTGTTATATATCTCCTAGGGTATTAAAATATCATGGTGAGACAAGATGAAGAAAGCAGCATTGATCTACTACTATGCAATAAAGCAAGACTTGCATTTAAATTTTGTTTTCTTTGGTTGGTCTGGAGTGTCTCTATCATCATCTGCTAAATGTTTACATAAAGTTTATATAAATGTTTTTATAAAGTTCAGCCAATTGGTTATCCATTTTATCTTTTAGACCTCTCTGTTCAAAAACCTTTGAACTCATCAAATTTGTTGTTTAACTAAAGGTGCATGGTATATTATACATATATTATCAATGTATAAATTATATATGTTATTCTATATTATATCATGATATGATATTATATGACATTATAATTATATATATATACATGTGATGTATGTCCATTAGGCCCACCATTGCCTATTAGAATTATTGTTCCTTTGAAACCAGATGTGCACTTGTAGATGATATTAAGAATTTTTTTCCCATGGGCATTCTGCTGCCTTCCCTTGTTAACCTGCAAACCTCTGCCTGGGCATAAGGCTTTACATCATGATAATTACAAACAGTCTCTGGCTCACCATAGAGCTTCTATTGCTAACATGACCCAGGCTTTAGAAGTTCGAATATTTCTTAGAAATACATTTTGTTTATATACTAAGACATGGTTGAAGACAACAGCCATTCATTATACAGAGGATGTTTTGCTATGGATAATTACGGAGCATAGGCAGATTGAAATGTTGATCAGCCAGGAGAATTTTATGATTGACTTATTATGATGCATTTTGGATAGATGGTTTTTAAAAACTTGCATCCATGATCTCATGATAAAATGGTTTCAGGCCTGTTATTATAAATCTGCTCAGTTCTGCTATCATCCTTGCTTGCCTGAAACCCACATAGTCCTTGCGTATGAGATAGTTTTCTCCTGGAATAGCTCTCTTAGATTTTATTATGTACCAGGTTATTCATCCGCTAAGCTAAAATGAGTCAAGCATCCAAGGATCTGTTAAGCACCTTCACATTGGTCCATTCAAATCCACAGGCTTTCAGACATTAACCCATCCCCATACAGTCTTCATGAAATAGCTCATCAAATGCCTGGCAACGGGATGAAGCCATCTGGTGAAGGGTGAATTGTAATTATAACCCATCCAAATCTGCCTTCTCATCAACAACAACACTATCATCTCCCTTACCCGTATAATCAGTCATGAAACCCTAGAGAAGAAAGATGAAAAATAAGCAGATATGACCACTAGGGGAGTTTTGGTGTCTTGTTTTTTATTTTGTTTTTTCTTAGCTGGTAGAACCCAATCATACTCTCACACTCACCCCCGAGGTAAAAACACATTTACCTTATGGAAATTCCATCAGTAATTGAAGACCATTATCTCTTAGCATTCGCTTTCCCAGCTGCTGGGCACATGGGATATTCTGGGTTATCATTACACCTCTTCCTCAGCAGGAAGCCCCTGAAAGCTGACAACGAGGTGGTTCAACAGGAATTCAATAGAACAAGGTCTCTCTAGGGTATTTGGTGGGCCTCTAGGCATCCTCAGACCCCCAGAAAAGTGCTAGTGCTACAAAGTCATGCTGAGGAGTGAGTGACATGTCAAGGCCAATTTTGGTAGAGTTCTAATCAGATGGCTTATGTAGCATTTCCTATAAAAACACTGCTCCAGTCATGTGGCTAAGCAGTGAGCAGATGAACCAGTGATCTTGGTTGTGTGGTGAGACCTCCTGGTGCCTGAGTCTCACTCCTGAGGCTGTTTCCCCATTTGGTTTTACTGTGCAGCCAATATTGACTGCTCCGAATGTTGTTAATAGGCCAGCCAGGGAAACATCATATGGGAGTTCATCAGATATGCAGAATCTCAGCCCTACTCCAGACCACTGACTCAGAACTTGCATTTTTAAAAAAGATTTATACATTTATTTGAGAGAGAGAGAACAGGGGGAGGGGCATAGAGAGAGCAAGAATCTCAAGTAGGTTCCCCACCAAGCGCAGAGCCAGACATGGGGCTCAATCTCACAATCCCAAGATCATGACCTGAGCCAAAACCAAGAGTTGGCCGCTCAACTGTCTGAGCTACCCAGGCACCCCAGAACTTGCATTTTCATAAGATCTCCAGAGACTTTGCATGCACATTGCTGTTTGAGAATCACATAGGTATAGCACTGCTTCCCAAAACAGGCTACTCTTCAGAATCACTGGGAAAGCCCAGACTAACAACATCAGCATCTCCAGAGGTGGAGCCTAGAAATCTTGATTTATAATAAGCTTTCTAGGAGCTTTGTATTCTGTCAACCTGGCATAAGCCTGTGAATAGAAGCATAGTCCAGTGGCTTCCAAATTCCTTTGATGGATGATAAGCATCACCTGGAGGAATAAACTCATTACAAAAAATATTCAAACACACTTCCCAGAGATTCTGTTTCAATTGGAGCTTGGGGTAGTACGTGAGAATCTGTATCCATTCCCCACGCACAGACAAGCACAAGTAATTCTTGCAAGATTTGGGAAACATTAAGAGTGATTTCTAGCAATGGCTCTTAAATGTTAATGTGCAGCAGAATTATCTGGAGAGCCTGCTGAAAATATTGTTTCCTAGAACCCGTAAGAATAAATAATGACCACCCAAATGAGAATAGGCAAAGTCTATTTATTCAGAACTTGCTATTACAAGGGAGTTGGCCACCATCACTGGATTTTGCAGGAACACAAAGGCAGGTATAGGGAGTGTAAAAGGTTCTGTGGAAAAGGGAAGGATTCTGGTGTGCTGTGATCAGAGGTTGTTGGCATGGGAAAGCGGGAGGAACTAACTGGAAGTGGGGCATCATATGTGATTGTTTAGGAGAACACATTTAGATTTCTCTGGTTTGTGCTAAATTAGGAGCAGGGACAAAAATTAGGGAAGCTGGCAGTTAATTGATCAGATCATGGCTGTTTGGGGCTGATTGTTATGGAGGCTGTGGTTTGGCTTCATGGACTGGTTGCTGCAGAGGCTGTGGTCAGAATTCTATTTTTATATATGTACTCTGGCCATGGTCAGTTTGTTGGTTTGAGTCTCTAAGCACCCACACCAGAATTACTAAATAGAACAATGGCAAGGCCTGATATATATTTAGATTTTATTTATTTATTCATGAGAAACAGAGAGAGAAAGAGAGGCAGAGACACAGGCAGAGGGAGAAGCAGGCTCCATGCAGGGAGCCCAATGCGGAACTCGATCCCGGGTCTTCAGGATCATGCCCTGGGCTGAAGGCGGTGCTAAACCACTGAGCCAGCCACCCAGGCTGCCCTGGACACTGATATTTTAATGAGCTCTACAGATTCCCAAATTTGTGAACCATCCATCTGGAGACATCCTCCACCCATCTGGAGACATTCAAAGATGTTAAGTAGCTTTTACCCTAACTCTGACCCACACACACTATTTGAAGCAAGAACTTCATAGTTGAAAGGGGCTCATTGGCAGCTTCTCACCATTTATACACCTAACTATAGCTCCATTATGGGTGCTTGGCATGATGTCTGAATTCTTAGGCTGTTAGGCGTTTTATCTGGGGATGGGACAGGGGAGAGAAATTAGAAAGAAGACATCAGGATGCCTTTCAATAGTTCCCATCTAAAGAACAGATATAGAGTTCTCCACCAGATAATTATATCAGAATCTCTTAGATAGCTTCCATCATCAGACAAAGCCTCCAGAGGGGCATGCATCCCAGAATTGTCCATGCCTGTTCATTGTCCATGTGGAAGGAAGCATACTTTGAAAAAGCCCTTTGATGATTCTGATACTCCTCTACACCCCTTTGTTGAGAATCACTGGTGCAAAGAATGTAATAATTTGGGGACTGCAAACTTCAGTGCCTACATGGGCCATGAGAGTAACATAAATTAGTGGGATGGCTGGATGTGGTAAGTTGTCTTCTTTTGACAAAGACCCAACTTGTTTGCTTATTAAACATATGGAGTTTTTTCACTTGTATAAATAAACATGGTCTGTCATTTATCTTGGGGGAAGAAAGTTTTCAGCCTGCCTTTCATTTTTTTACTTTCAAGATACAGTATTTTCACTATTACTAAGAAACAGCTTGAGTGTGATGATGCTAAATGGCAAATGAAACTCACTGTCAAGGAAGGAGCTCTAAATGATAGACAGACTGGGGGTGGACAGCTGCTACTCAGTTCTAGGCAATTAGAGTCTGTGGGTAATGCAGACTATTGTTGTCTTACCTGATTTTATCTTATTCTGATTTTCCAAGATGCCTAGAACTGAGAGTGTTTATATGAAATCACCTGTTTATGGGAAATCACCTGATCTTTAAATGTTGGCTCAATGTTTTTTTTCAACTGTGAAGATCAAAGAAATAAGCCCTGATGGGCTAGACAGAGTTTGCAAACTTGGCATTATAGCATTATTTGTAAACACAATGTTAGCACAGGATCCAGTTCTTGCCAGGAGCATCAGTATGTTCCCCAAACAAATACACGCCAAGAACAGGACCACATCAAACCCACTCAACCCCCATTTCCATTCATAGTTGATTATTTTCATAGTAGATTTCTACTTTGCTCAGTATGTCACCAGAAAGCAAAGATGTCAACCAGATCCACTCATAGCCTCCTTTTCAATGATGAGCATAATCTCTCTTTCCTTTCCCTTTTGTCCTTTTTAATTCACAAATCCCAGTGGTTAGGTAATCTTTGTAGCAGAAAGTATGGGATTGGAAATTGACTAGTCTCTTTTAAGCACTAACTGAAGTAGCTAAATTGTTTGTATTTTAATTTTAATTTAAAATGGATACAGAATCAGCAGTTTTTAATTCTTTATTAAATTAAAGAAAAAAGAAGATTTTACATTTCCAAAAGTTTTCAGTTCTATTTGGAATCACTGGACTCATATTTGGGTCAGGATTGGGGTTTTGTTGATTTGGGGAATCAGAAAGGAGGAGTGGAGAAGCTCTTAAATATTTTAACAAAATCTTTCTACAAGGGATGTTTTTAGAAATTACTGAAGATTTCTAGTATTTTCAGAGTCAGAGTCAAGCAAAAGTGGGCTGTAAGACTTGGAAGGCTGAGATTAATATTTTTTGGTGGAGCACTTGATTAAAATTGATATTTTGGTTAAAATGGTTGATTCATTTAAGCAATACTTTGACAGGTAATATCTTTTCTAAAAATCACTGAGGCAAATCTGAATAATGGTATTAATTAATTAAGATTCCCAAGTAGTGAAATATAAATTGGAATTTCTCTCCATCAGCCTTCATGGAAAGTCTTGGAAAAGCATTCTTAAACAGCATCTCCTCATTTTTTTTTCTTTTCTATTTCTGTAACACAGGTATTTATGCTGCATGGAACCCAAGGCTGGACCACGAACTGAGACCAACAAAGCCAGAAGTCAGGTGAGCTACCATTCTGAAACTAAGTGGTACGTAACAAAAGGCTGATTACCTGCAAAGGTGGTAAATTGTATTAGCTAAATTCTCAACTGGTTTAATATACTTCACCCAGGAGTTGCCTGGTTTGAAAAATGACATGTAGGAAATTCTTTATTCTAAAAATAAATATGGAGTATAAAATCTTTGTAAGTAGTGAATTAGTTTATTCTCATCTTCATTTTTTAAAAAATGAATAAATATCTGTACATAGGAAATAATTTGGTTTGTTTCCTCAAAGTTTAATTGGACATGGTTTTACATGACCCCTGGAGCCAATAATAGGCAAACTTTTAATACTCATGCCTGTTCATTACTAAGTACTAAAAAATGGTAAGCCAATGAAGAAGAGGAGATGGCAATTTTTAGAATTAAATGCTTATGACCATTGATTTAATTAAAGGCTTAAACTTTAATAGGTATAAAAATGAAAAGACTATGTGTAAGAATGTTTAGAAACTGTGAGGGGGAAATGCTTATGAAACCGTAGGGCAGAGATCAAATAGATTAGAATAAAAATGGTAGGGAAGAGATCAAATAGATTAGCTAGTCTAAGCTAGCTAGGTCTAAGAATGAAGCCCCTAAAGAATAATTGAAACTGAGAAGAATCACCAAACATGGTAGGTCTAATCAAAAAGAGAACCAGATATGATTAATCAACAAGCTATAATCAACACAGAAGAGCTCTTCCAGATTGCTGGAAGAGCAAGCGCTGATGTGAAATTTGAGAATGTTCTGTCAACGTGAAGTTCACACTTCAAAATCTGAAGCAGATATGTTTTTCTTATTCAAAAGAGATCAGTTTTCTATTTGCCTAGCTTTTCCAATAATCAAGTCACAAAGAGACTTTTGAAGAAATTTGCTGAAACCTTTTAATTAGCTGTCCACTCTGTAGGGCTTTTTCAGGTATTCTCATTGGCTCCTTTAGGAGTTATAACTGAGAGGGATCCCTGGGTGGCTCAGCAGGTTTAGTGCCTGCCTTTGGCCCAGGGTATGATCCTGGAGTCCTGGGATCGAGTCCCACATTGGGCTCCCTGCATGGAGCCTGCTTCTCCCTTTGCCTGTGTTTCTGCGTCTCTCATGAATAAATAAATAAAATCTTAAAAAAAAACAAACAAACAGGAGTTGTAACTGAGAAAAACAGTATGTTCCTTGAGATTATATATATATATATATATATATATATATATATATTAACAGTAATTTGTTGAAGTATTATCAGTAGCTAATAAGTTCAGTCATAATGGATTATGTTTCATCTGGGAGAGCTAATGCAAGCACATCTGTTTGAAGGGGTGTTAAATTATTAGACCACCTGGGGCACCCTATGCATTGTCTAACTGTGATCTGGGCTAATATGAGATAATAGAATATATATATTTATTTATATATTGGTTTCTGCCCTTAGTTCCTGGCACAAAGTTCTGAAAACCCTTGTAACTTCCTAAGTGATAAGAGCACTAGAAGCATTTTTTTGCTAATGAAGTGACTGTGGGTGGGATCCAGATGGCTCCTGGATGGAACTGGTCACCAGAAAACCAAGCCATGATTAGAAGCTTGGAATTTTTCAGCTCCAAGCTTATGCCCCATCTTCCTGACTAGGGAGAGGGGCTGGAAATAGTTAATAATAGATCAGGCCTATATGAGGAAGCTTTCATAAAATCCCAATAGTATGGGGTTTTGACAGCCTCCAGGTGGGAACACATCCTCATACAGGAGGGTGACACACCCCCAGCTCCCCAAGGATAGAGCTTGCGCACTTGAGACTCTCCCAGACCTCATCCTATGTATCTCTCCATTTAGCTGTTCATCTGGATCCTCTTTCAGATCCTTTAGTGAATTGGTAAATGTACATGTTTTCCTGAGTTCTGTGAGCAAATTTATTAGGCCCAGGGAGAGGGGGTCATTGGAACCTCTGATTTGTAGTCAAATTGGACAGAAGTTAATGGGTAACACTGGGGGGAGGTGGTGGGCACCTATTATTTGTAATTGGCATCTGAAGTGGGTGCACTCCTGTGGGCCTGAGCCTATAACCTGTAGGATCTGATGCTGTCTCTAGATAGATGGTGTCGGTATTGAGTTAAACTGTACGTTGCCCAGCTGGTGTTGGGGAAAACCTTCCCACATCTGGTGTCAGAAGTGCTGGGCATGTGCTAGTGTGTGAATTCTACTCAGTTTAAAAAGCTTAGACCCCCCCCCCCCCCGCCAAAAAAAAAGCTTAGACCCCATTCTCTGTGTGCCTTCTCCTCACTCCTGTGTGATGATTTGGTTCCCCCCACCGCTAGCAGACACTTAGACTCATTAACCTAATGGCCTACTTCCTGCTTCCTGAAGCATACTGTGGCAGGTAGATGGGAGGAACAGGAGGTGAAGAAAAAAAAATCTTTGAACACAAGTTTCTTTTGTGTCTCTGAGGAGCTCTATGACCCAAGAGACTGGAATATTTGTGAGACTAGGGTAAAGGGTTATTACTGATTTATTATTTACACTGATGTTTTCTTTTTTTTTTTAATTAATTTTTATTGGTGTTCAATTTACCAACATACAGAAAAACACCCAGTGATGTTTTCTTTATTTAATTAAGCTGTTTCCCCTTTTATTAAGTTGTATCAGTTGCCTGTAAGGATGGGATGGGAGCAGAGACTTACTGCAAAAGTCCATCAGAGATAGTTTCCCATGTCTCTGGGCTTGGGCAGGAGTTAAGTACAAAGCCCTAAAATGTTAAGGCCCCGGGATATCTCTGACCAAAAGTCACAGACTTTTTGCCTGCCATCTTCAAACCCAGTCATAGGGTTGCCTCATGCATTTTTGTTGTACTGCAAGCATGTTTCTAAGCATGTCTGTGTGTCCTTTTGAATTTTTGAGACCTCATTTTTAAAAAGTGCTGATCCATTGTAGAGCCTTCTTTTAAAATTTTGGTTATTCTTTCATATAGGAAATAACACTCAAGATAAAGCTGTTGTCTTCATTTTCCTGTAGCTTCCAGCTGTTTGGTATTTGTGCTACTTTATATGGAGGTTTGCAACCATTTTCAGTAGACTAATTTTTCAACCTTAAGAAGAGTCACTAATAGTAATAAAACTTTATGCTTAAATAGACTTTCCTCAGGAATTTGAAAATGGATTCCAAACTTGTGCTTTGATTCTTCGCTGTCATATGGGACCAATTATTTCCTCTAGCCATGGAGAGAAGCAAATTTTCCTCTACTCCCCAAATACTTCTCTTTAAGCTAGATTTGAAATTGCTAATTCTCCCAGCTGCTCTAACTTTTAGGCTGCTTTCCACTGACACAGGAAAATACAAGTAGGAATCATATAAAAGGCAACCTAACTCCTTGTGTCCAATTTGTTCAGTATAAAGGATTAGCCCAAGACAAAATGGTTGTTCACTCTTGGATTTGAAGTCCTTTCCAATCACTACCTTCTGCTCTTGCCCTAGAAATCTACTACTTGATGATGTTCTTAGGCCACTCCTGTTTGGACTAAGGCTCCTGTCCAGACCTGCTTCCCCAGCCAGATACCCATTTTTTTGTGCCCAGATCACCTTCTATCCTTTATAGGAAGAAATGTATTCCTAAAAGAAAGTTATCTGATACAGTGATTATTTATAAAAAGTTGATGCCTGAAACCTCCCAAAAGATTTCAATTTTAACAAAAATATGCTTACCTCAAAGGGTTTAAAGCCAATTGAGGAAATACTCTTTTTAGTGAGGCAGGGGGACCCTTTAGGATACTTTCTAATAACCCTCATATAATCGTGAATGTATTCCACCTAAACCAATTCCTTGGTCAGTGCCCTATCATCCAGAGTGGATATAAAGCCTCCCTGTATATCCGAGGCTACCTTCAGAGGTTTCCTTCTCTAACCCTCTCCACCAACAATCTGGGACCACGTCTTCGGTCTGCATGCAGGTGGTCCTGTCCCATGCTCACCAGCTCACACACTCACTCCCACTTCCTGAGCACCCACCTCGTGTTAGGACCGTGTAAGACACTAGGAATGGAATATGATAATAGTTCCTGTTCCCAACGAACTCACCATTTTGTGAATGAAGCAAATGTGCAGACAAACATTGTAATGTACTAAGTATTGTAGTAGAGCTTGGACAGGACTTCATTCTGCCAGGAGAGGTCAGGGAATTCTTCCCTGAGGAACTTTTCACTGCCTGCTTCATCATGTTGGTTTACATGGGTATAATCTTCCCACATTCATTATAAACCATTATTGTGTCCCTCATAGTTCCTAGTACAACACTTCATATGCACTAAGCGTCCAATAAGTGTTTTTCAATGTATTGAATAATCATAAATAAACATTTCTTTGCCCAACTTTTCATTAACCACTTCGTGAGGACCAGTGATGAAGAGCGTCATCCAGTGGGCAGTCTAGCTATTACTTTCAACCCAGCCTTTATTTGTTTAGTGCCTTGATATTGTCAACTCTCCAAATTGCCCCACATACCCTACCCACAACTACCTACATATACATTCGCAGACAATGTACATACATTTTTCTGACATGCTGGAATTTTGAACAATCTGAAAATGAGGCAATTGCATCTCAAGACTAAATACAACAAGCTCTTATCAGCTCATCTGTCCCCCTGGATTCCCCCAGGGGGTGGCCCTCCAGCATTTGTCATAAACAGAATGGAGGTCATTAAAGCCTGGCAAAACCCAACAACATATCTAATTATAGGATTGAAATCATAGAGCCAAGCAGTAACAACAGGGCATGCTGAGTTTAGTTACTTCTGAACACACTTTATTGCTTTGCTCTGGTACATCATTCCCCATACTTAAAAAGAAGTGAAGATTTGTAGCATCTCCAAAGGGGTAGTCAGTAGGACAACATCCTCAGGCAGAAATAAAGAGTTTTTAAATTTTTTTAAATGGACTTTTTTAATGCAGTTGAAATGGAAAGTGCAACCCTTCACAGCAGGCAAAACGAACCTTAAGGTCATCTGGAAAGTGTGTCTGATGACTTACATTTATCTCCTAAATATGTCCCCCCTAAGTTCTCACTAGCCATGAGAGAGTTGCCAATATTTCTTTAAATTGCAGGGGGAAACTAGGTAATTTGGTCAACAGAAAAGAAAATTAACAAAATCACAGTTGTGGTTTCTGTTTGTACATTGTTTCTGGAAAAAACTTACATAATATATATGTATACAGATGTGAATATGTATTACATATCTGTTTTTCTAAGCCTTTTTAAAGTAGTTCAGAAACATATGTTTTGTTCTATGCCTTTTTTATTTTAAATATTTTTATTTATTTATTTTAGAGATAGATCATGTGCATGAGTGGGTGGGGAGGAACAGAGGAAGAGAGAAACTCAAGCACACACCCCACTGAGTGCAGGACCAATGTGGGGCTCTATCTCAGGATCCATGAGATCATGACCTGAGCCAAAATCACAAGTCCATTGCTTAACTGACTAAGCCACCCAGATGCCCATGTTATATATCTTTTTAAAGTAGTATGAATATAATATAAATATATTTATATATGTGTGTATACATCTGTATATCTTGAATCTATGTTTTGCATTATACTTTTTAAAAGTGGTCCAGAATATCAAAACCTTATAATAATGTGTATGTTGTTGTTATGCAATATAAAATAAGAAAGTTTAAACATATTTTCAAGACTTACTGATTGGCCTTTTTTATTAATAAAATAGGAACATGTCACTTAAAGTAATCCTACTGATATAAAAATAAAAATGTATAATATTCTATATTTTGTATCATAATAAGATTGGATGATCATCCCTATAGTGCACATAGGTTATTGGTAAATTAAAATAAAAAAATAGTTTTTTAAATACAAGAAACAAAAATAATTATTTTATTATTTTTTTAAGATTTTATTTATTTATTCATGAGAGACACAGGGAAAAGCAGAGACATAGGCAAAAAGAGAAGCAGACTTCCTGTGGGGAGCCTTATTCAGAACTTGATTCCAGGACCCCAGGATCACAACCTGAGCCAAAGGCAGACATTAAACTATTGAGCCACCCAGGTGCCCCAAAATAATTATTTTCAAAAAGATTTTTATTACCTTGTAAAGCAAATCATTTTATTAGTTGTCTTTTCAAAATGTTATTGGATAGTCTTGCCCTTATATTCCTTCAGAAAAATCTAAGTATATATGTCCAATTCCTGAAATCTCCCTTTACAATTTTGAAAGATATTATAGGTATAAATTAATTTGGGGAACATTGTCAGCTTTATAAAATTAAATCTTTTTTTAAAAGATTTTATTTATTTATTCATGAGAGACACAGAGAAAGAGAGAGAGAGGCAGAGACACAGGCAGAGGGAGAAGCAGGCTCCATGCGGGGAGCCCGACATGGGACTTGATCCCCAGTCTCCATTATCAGGCCCTGGGCTGAAGGCAGCGCTAAACCACTGAGCCACCCGGGCTGCCCAAATTAAATCTTTTTTATCTACTCCTCTGCTGTACTTTTAATTCAAAGACCTTTTGCATTTTTGTTTTTAATTTTATTCATATAGGGTCTAAACAATTCTGACTATGTTGATCTCTCAGTATTGTGACTATTATATTTGAACTATTCTTTATTTTATTTTATTTTATTTTTTTTTTTAAATTTTTATTTATTTATGATAGTCACAGAGAGATAGAGAGAGGCAGAGACATAGGCAGAGGGAGAAGCAGGCTCCATGCACCGGGAGCCTGACGTGGGATTCGATCCCGGGTCTCCAGGATCGCGCCCTGGGCCAAAGGCAGGCGCCAAACCGCTGCGCCACCCAGGGATCCCTATTCTTTTATTTTAATAAACATTCTACTAGTATACTGCTAGCATCGCTTAGGAGAAATATTAATCATAGTGAATGAATCTTGCTACTCTTTACACTTCATTACTATATAAGATGACATGTGAGAAGCAGCTTGACCGTATGTTAGGGATTGCAGTTTGGAGAGTTTTCCTCAAGAGTTCTGATACAGAGTATTTATTTGAAACCACCATTTGACTGATTGTTTTCGTGTGTGTGTGTGTGTGTGTGTGTGTGTGTGTGCGCGCATTTTGCTCCTCTTTCCCTGTCACTTTATTACCCATGGTATTTTTTTACTCCTTAACATTCACATCTGCCTCCCATGCCTCTCTTTGGGTAGAAAATATTGCCCATATCTTCAAGAGGCGTTCCTGGGAGACCTGAACAAAAGTTTATGTCTCTCAGCCTGTTTAAAATCAGATAACCCAGCCTCCCAAACACAGCTTCTCAGTTTGTATAAATCTATCCATCCATTTTCAAGAGATATAATCATAAACATATTATATTTATATAGTTTATTTAATCTATATTCATAAGCCAGATTTGTGATTTTCTTTTTCACAGCCTATAGATTTTGTTCTCAGATAATACTTGTTTCTTAATATAAACATATATAAGCAATATAGATTGCTATCATTCTCTGAACTCTGAAATAATTCCCATAGTGTGGCTGATGTTGGAAGTTTGAAAAGATGCTTTAGTCACCTAAATGTGCTTTGATACCTGTTCCAAGTCTTCTCTGTCCATTCATTCAATTTATTGAATGCCTACTCTTTGCCAGAAACTGTATTAGGTATATTTGGATTTCTACTTACTATTGATTAAATTTGCAGTAAGTATTTTGTCCTGGAGACTCATCCATTTCATCGAGCTATTCAAATTAGTTGAATGGCATAATGAACTTTTATCATTTTTAGATCTCCTTTAATTTCAACTTTATAATTGTGTCCTCTCTTTCCTTTTTGATTAAACTTGCCATATTTGTATCCTCTATTGCTTATATTTAAAGAATTTGTTCTAAATATCTCAATTCTGCTTTTCCCACTTTTAAGTATATTAGCTTCTGACCTCATTATTTAAATTTTTCTATCTTTAGATTTTTCTTTTTAAAATTTATTAATCTATATTAGTTCTTATCTTAATAATAAAATTATTAGTGAATTTATCTTTAATAACTGCTCTGGATGCCTCCCCATACATTTTTATATATACTATTTTCTGTTTTCTGTATATATACTATTTTATATATACTATTTTCATTTTATATACACTGCTTTCTATTTTATATATACTTTATAAAAAGTCTGTAATTGTGAATATTATATTTTTGTTACAAACAATATATATTCAGTCATTTTGCATTTCTCAAAAGAATCAGACACATTTAAGCAAGCAAAAAACTCTTCTACAGAGCCTATATGTCTTCTGGCTTTGAATAATAACAGTGATCATAATAATTTCAAATGTTAAAAAGCTTAATGTTAAAAAGATTAAAATTAAGCTACAGATATTAATTAATGGAATATATCCAACCTAAATTTCATTATTAAGAACCTTATCCTCTTGTACTGACTTTTAGCTAATTGTGTACTCTACTGATGGGGTTCAGGGCATGCTACCCCAAAATACAGCAGATTGGCATTTTGAATATTTTAAGCTGAAGGAGTTTGAGAAAACAGGAGGAGCGGGAAGATCACCCTGACCTTCTCTCTCACCTTACCTCTCCTGAAATAAATCATAAAACCCTCATGTGAAAGGTGCCCTGCCTCTATCAGGAAAAAAGGAGCATCCTTATCTTTGAAGATAAGTAGCCACAAGAAGAATCCAACCAGGTTTCTCCTGCACTTACCTCACACTGTTTGACCTATCCTATTTCTCTGTGACTGTTCACTCTTCATCAAACCCAGCATAAAAATACTCAGGTTTCATCACCTCTTTGGATCTTAAATTCCTTATGAAGTTTCCTGTGTCATGTAAAACTTATATTTTAAAAGTTGTATGCCTTTCTCCTGTTAATTGGTCTTTGTCCATTTAATTTTTAGACCCAGCCAGGGACCCTAATAGGGTTGAGGAAAATATTTTCCTCCCCTCCACAATGAAGGCAAAAAACTAAGCTTTGTTCATCTTTTTTATTCTCCAGGACTTGCATAGTTACAAGCTCAGCTCTTTAGTGTATGTGCTGCTAAATTGAGCACTACAAGCTCATAAGTTTAAATAGATTTTAATTCAACAGAAAAAGCAGGCAATAGACAACATAGTTGTCAACTTCAGGAACCTGGGTAGACTTTGGAAACATATCATATTAGAGCAGCTGCTGTTACAAGTGATAGAAACTCAACCTAAAATGATTTGAGAAAATAGAGAGATCTGGGGTAAAGTCTGTGGATTGAGTAGGTCACAGGCAAATGTGCCAGGATTACAATGATGTTATCAGGGCCCCATTTTATTCCATCCTTTGTATCTACTTGCTTGCGTATTTGTCAGCTTTATTCTTAAGCCTCTGTCCACATGCTGGGAAAGATACCAATGGCAGCTGTAAGCATACATGACCTACCAGGTAGCAATCTCAGGAAAGAAATCAAGATTTATCTCCCAAGTAAAGCCACCAGAAGGGCTCAGTCAGCCTGTTTTGGACTTAGTTCCTGAGGCCAGGAGGGTAAAATGTTTAGAGATTTCAGGCCTGGGCCATGTTCATTTCTTTCTTTTAAACTTTTGAATATCCTGTTACTTCAGTTAAGACATGCTTGCCTGACATTAATCCCCAACTCTGAGCTGCCTGAACAGTTCCCTGGTCCTGAATTTTCTACTTTTCTTTAGTCAAGGTGCTTCAGCTAGATCTCAGCTCCAATTACATGGCTTCTCTTTTTTTCTTTATGGTGGGGGGGAGGGAGGGTTCCACTCCAGACCTTAGAGAAAGTTAGAAGCAAAAGATGGATCTAAATGCTGTTTGATAGTCCATTTTTAATCAGAGGAGAGCAATCTTCCCCTCTCAAAGGAGGACTCTTCACATCAGGTATTTGGCTTGAGAGGTGCTTACTGATTAATTACTTACATTTACATAACATTAATCTCCTTCCTAACAATTTAGCAAGCTTCCAACTGCTGCCCCCCATATCCGTCTGGCAAAACATCCTTGCTCATAAAAGGGCCAGAACTACTTTTGCAGTGCATGGATTCTGAAAACATACTTAAATAGAATCAAGGTCTTTTTTTTTTTTTCAGAATCAAGGTCTTAAGCAAAGCAATAAATGATTATTTTATTTCTTCCATGTATATTAGGAAGATATTTCAAAGAAATGCTTGAGCTTCACAATCTGTTTTGAGTTGTGTATATAGAAAATGTGTTTCCTTCTACCTAGAGCTCTCTTTCCTGATTTTTTCCCCCAGAATCCTAGTCATTTATCAAAGCTCTGTTCTAATAACACTACTTTTTGAAGACTTCCCAGGCCTCTTGGTCCATAGACATTTTTCATTCCACATTACCTGGTAGACCCACATGGGATTCATTCAACACACACTCACTGAACTCTTCCAATGCTAAACCTTGTGTAGATGCTAAGAACACGATGTGATTTAAAAATAGTTCCTTCTCCCACAGAGTTCACAGGTCAGAAGTGTGTGCAAGGTATAGTGATGACACAAAGAAAGGAATTTAGTCAAGAGGAGATACTTGTGTTAGATCTTGAAGAATAAGCACAAATTCACCACACCAGCAAAGAAGGGAATTGGCAGTACCATTGTTAGGGTAGGGCTGGAGGACCCCTTGCCTGGTGCCCCATCTTTGCAGGGTTCTGATATGGCTCTTCCCCAGCTCTACTACCCAATGCCTCCCCGCCACCCTACTACCTAGACCAAGTTATAAGTAGCTAGTAGTTTGAATCTCCTGCCTAACATCATCAACTCCGCTTCCTCACCTGTGCTGCCTCTTCCCCAAGTCCAGCCTCTTGAAGGCAGAATGTACTGGCAGTGTGTGCACTCCTAGTTCCAGGAGTAGCCAGAGGTGATTCTGGGGAGTATGGCAATTTGGATGTGTAAACTAAGCTGTCCATACACATATACATGAAGCCCTTTGTTGTAGGAGTGAGGGAAGAAGTAGGGCAGGCTGAGGTCCAAGGCCCAGGGATAGGAGTTGGCCTCTTTACACCGCTAGGGTCCAGGGTGGAAATCCAAGGAATCTGAAAATTCTGAAGTTGAGCCTGGCCTTCAGGTCAATAGGAAGATACGTTTGTCAAGGTAGGACGGAATAATACATTTTATATCACAGTTTGTTGGCTTGATTTATAATCAACATGAACATGTGTGGTAGGTGTGCCTCCGTTTATACTCTTGCAAGGACTGCAGAAATGTTAGAGTAGTACTGGGAGTTGGAGAGGCTCAGAGGCTGTCCTGAGTAGAGAAGAAGACAGAAAAACGTAGAGGTAGGATTCAGGGAACACAAGCACAAACAGGTCGGTGTGATCTCAAGACGATGTGGAGAATAGTTAGTTGAGCATATATATCCCTCTCTCCCACCAGACTGTAAACTCTTTGAAGTGAAATCCTGTGGAACATTCATTCTTGTGCTTGGCACACCATTTTGCACAGACTAAACTCTCAACTCGTGGTAGATGAATTTATGTTGAACAAATGAGGTAATATGTGTCACTCAGAGGGAAAGTGCAAATACACTTCTCACTGTTTACTCATCTTAAAGACAACTACAGATAAATGAATAGTAGTCTTTAACTATATTAACTGATGCTGTAAGTGGACCAGTTTCCATGCTATGTTCATCCCAAATAACTGGTAATGAGAAGAAAAATAAGAAAAACAAAATATGGCTAGCATAAAATAATTTTCTCTCTATCTACTTTTCTAAAAAGAAAGAAAGAAGAAAGAAAGAAAGAAAAGAAAGAAAGAAAGAAAGAAAGAAAGAAAGAAAGAAAGAAAGAAAGAAAGAGAAAGAAAAGAAAAATGGGGCCTGTTGTATTATCCTAGACCAGGAGTGCAGGAATGCACTGAGAACTCTGAGGTGATATTTTGTCAATGACAGTTTGGCAGAACCAACCCTCAAGGTATCCATGAGGCTTGAGCATGTTCACTCTTAAATGTGCAATCTTCAGGGCTATTTAGAATGGATTGTGAGTGTAGGACTTGAACATTTTTAAAAGTATTTTTTTCCCACAGTTTCAAGTCAGTCAAAAAGAGTATGCCGGTGACCTTTACAGTCCCCACAGGGCCTCACACAATCTTACCCATTGTAGGGAGTTAGCCATCTTATAAAAACCCTCATAGATGGACATACACCTTTGTTGTTGGAGTGTTTCTTTCTGCCAGCCAGTGGAGGGGCAGAGGAGAGAGAAGAGAGATAGAGGAGAGGGACAAAGGTAGGTAGTAAGGGAGCAGTAAGTGGAAGACATGCGTACAGATAAGAATCTCCCTGGAATGCACATCTTACTATTTTCTTCATGGCCTTCTGGGCCCTCTCCTCTGCAAGTGGACCTTGACCTCACCACAGGGTGCGGTGCTCTCCTGGTGCTCAGCAGTCTCTTCTACTGTGGAGCCCTTCCACCTCCTTGCACACAACTAATCCCTCTCAGCTCTGCACCTTTGTACATGGGCTTCCCTCTACCTGATCCTCTCCTTCTCCCCTCTTATTTTCCGGATGGCTTTAAGTCATACTCCTCAGTCCCATCTCAAGCCACAGAGGCTGCCCTCGACCCTCCAGTGCTGGGTGGCTCCCCCTCCATCTACTCCCATTTTTGCCTAGGTTTTCCCCACTGTGGCATTACTACATGATATTGTAAATATCTGCTTACTTACTTGTATCTTCTGCTTGACTGCAAGCTCTATGCAGGTAAGAAATGGTGTCCTCATAGCCTTGCTCATGACCTCCATAGGTATTTGTGCATCCATTTGTTGAATGAATGATTAAATGAATGAATACAACCTAGGTTGGCAGATAAGCTTCTGGTGGAGCCTAAACTTTCCATTCATTTCTCATGTGAAAACTAGGCCAGGACTCTGTCACAGGTAGAGCCACATTTCAAACAGATGCAGACAGAAGATGAAGTAGGCACAAGTCTATAAAAAATGAGAGCCTACTGTGGCAACCATGGGCAGGAATGGAGGAATGCACTGAGCACCCCGCAAAGGGTGACAATGTTACCAACCCAGTTGCACATATGAAGGGAAAAAAGGCATTCCATACCTACTGGGTATCTACTCTCTGATAAGCATTATGTCAATTATTTGTATATGTGATCTCATTAAATCATCACAACAACTCCATTGAGGCATTAACTGATACTTCCATTTTACCCAAGAGGACACTGAGGCCCAAAGAGATTAAGCAATTTGCCTCAAGTCACACAGCAGTGGATTTTAGGTCTAGGATTTAAATCCAAGTCTGCCTCTTACTACTGTATCATTCTGCTTCTGGAGGCAGCGTGAGGTATCTCAAAAGCACCATGACTTCCAACACTTGGGAGCCCATTGGCATCTCCTGGCAGGAAATAATGAGGATCTGAACCAAAATACTGTGGACAGCTTTGGGGAGAGGAGACAGATATAAGAGCTCTCTGTGAGGTAGGAACTAAATTAGTGAACCTAATACAATGTTTACTCATTTACCTATTCAACCAATATTCATTGAGCTTTGTTATCTGCCAGACACTGTGTTTAGTTGGCCCAGGAATGTAAATAAGAGTAAGACTTGGTTTCAGCACTTAGTGAACTCAGATTCTAAAAGAAGCAGTAGATGAAAACAAATCATGATGCTTCAAGCTCACTATGTACTTTGACTCTGTCTTTTAACATCTCTACCCATTTCTTCTTTTTTCCTTCCCTGATGTGTGGTTCACAATCCTCCTAATGTCCCAACCATTGCTGTAAGCATCTCACACATGGCCTTTGTGGCTTGCATATATCACTAGCTCTAGCGGCATTTTAAGGCCATCTCATGAATACCAGTTCCTCAGTTCATTGGCAACACGATCACAGCTATAACCGCTTACCTTAAAAGCTGACACATAGGGGCACCTGGGCGGCTCCATCGGTTAAGCATCTGCCTTCGGCTCAGGTCACGATCTTGAGGTCCTGGGATCGAGCCCTGCATCAGGCTCCCTGCTCAATGGGGAGTCTGCTTCTCCCTCTCCCTCTGCTGCTACCCCTGCTTGTGCACTCTCTATCTGTTGAGTAAATAAAGTCTTTTTGAAAAACTGATACATGAAAACATTAAAATATTAATAATCATTTATTCAGCACATTCTATACATCAAGCTTTTGATCAGGCATCAAGTACACCACCATAAACACAGTAGACATGACTGTCTTCAAGATTACATTTAGAGGGAGATACAGACAAGTAAATGGGCAAATGCAAAACAGTTGTAGTGTTTAAAAGTGCAAACAGTATAATTGGGTAAGTGATGGTAAAATATAGGAGGGATATCTCATATGACGTAAAGGAGTCAGAGGGAAACAGTGACATTCAAATTAAAAACGAGAAATATGTATGTCTGGAGATTCTATTCAGTATAGAACCCCTTGTCTCACTCAAAAGAATTGTTCTGAATGTATCTTTTGAGATAGAAGGAGAGAGAAATATTAAAGAAAAAATTGATTATTTTCCCTGGAACCTAAAGAAATAAGTTGAAAGATGGAGAATGTTCCCTCACTAATGACTTCAGTCAAAAACTCAGAATCTACATATCACCTTTAATACTCAGAGGCATGTTATGAGGGCACCAACTAGATTCTGTCTTTCTAATCCTTTTTCTCAGTCATCTTTTATCCTTTCCATTGCTTCTGCTGAAAGAACTGTCAAACCTCTATTTCCCTGCTCTGGAATTTAGGCTGAAAAATGGAAAGACTATTTCCATTGGGAATATTGACAGTCTCCAGGCCTTGACTCTTGGGTTTTGAAAGAGGATGCTGTTTTTGTTAATGGAAATTCATGAGTATTTGGAACACACTGATGCAATAGTCCCTAAGTCTGAGGTCAAAGGGGGCCTGTGCATGTTAGCAGGAGGCACTGGCTCAAATCTAATCAGTGGTGGGACACCTGGGTGGCTCAGCAGTTGAGCATCTGCCTTTGGCTAAGGGCATGATCCCAGAGTCTAGGGATCAAGTCCCACATCAGGCTCCCTGCAAGGAGCCTGCTTCTCCCTCTGCCTATGTCTCTGCCTCTCTCTGTGTCTCTCATGAATACATAAATAAAATCTTAAAAAATCTAATCAGTGGTAACCTTAAGACCGGTAGAGATCAAGCAGCTCCTTAAGTGAGGCCATATCAAAGTTTGCTGCATAGCTGTAAGTGGTGTCACTGCTGGAACCCACAGGATCTCTCTGTGCTGCTCCATCAGCTCTGCTTGCCGCATCTGAACCCAGCTGCAGACCACCTATGCCTGATCATGTTTCCAGTTCCCTAATGGGCCTCTGCCAAGAACTCCAGTCCACTGCAACAGAACCCTGATGCTTGCCTGACCTCCCACAACCCTTGTGTATAATAGTTTGAGAGGAAAGAAGGCAAGGAAGAAATCTATAAACACATATTCTCTGTATCTACATCTTTCTCTGTCCCCCTCCTTCTCTCTCCCAATGCAGACTTGAAAAGCCAGCTCATTTTCACAGTCATGAAACCATTCTGAAGAGTGACATTTCATTTTAAATGGATTTTATCAAAAGTGCAGCAGGCACGTGGACTTGTCATCACACGGCTCTATCCATGGTGACTCCTGAAAACAGCATTTCTCACAATTAGGACTACAAAGGCAGCATTAAAGTACCCATAAGGAGAAATAAAATAATAACCACAACCCCAAAGCCCACAGGGTATTTCTTTAAGAAGCATTTTTTTTTAAGTTTTTAAAATTTTCCCCATATCTAATTAGGAAAAATTTTAAATGGCCTATCCCCAAACCAACCCCTGAAGGCTTGTACTAGGCTTGTTCTGGGCTCATGGACTGAATTTGCACAGAATGGGAAGAGGCTCCACTGAGGCAGAAGGCTGAACTGGCTGAAGCTGATTTAATAAAAATCCATGGGGCAGACTACAGGGGATCAGCCCAATGCAACAGCTGTAGCAAAGCCCGGCAAAACAAACGAAGTCAGACTGACACTTGTTAATGGCATTGGTCCTACCAAGGATCAGGCAGGATGGTAATGAGGCAAGCTTTTAAATTCTGGAATTTTCAACTGAGATGAGAGCAGGACTGACCTTGGCTTAACTGGTAAAGTTTATGTGCGTAGTACCACTCTCTCCGGGGTTACTTTGGCTGGCTTTCCAGGATGGTGCCTTTTAAGTAGATAGATATGCAAGATATATATAATGCCTCAAGTGCTCCCATTTGATGAGGTTTGTTGTCAGCATCCTCAGGAGCCTCTGGTCCTAGATGACGGAGCTCCTGTCCAAGAACTCTCCTGTCCTGGATGACATTTATCTTTCAGTTTAGGAAGGAACTTCAGCATGAAATCTGAGAGCATGAGCTTTGAATATGGACTATGTTCAATACTGCACCCTATTTGCTAACTGTATCACAGAAGGAAGTTCCTCCATCTTTCTGGTGCTCTCTCTACTCATCCATGAAATATCGGTGCTATGCTAACTGTACCCACTTCAAAGTTGTGAGAATATGAAAGTGATAAAGTAAACAGAACTTACACTCTGAGCCTGGCACATTGTAAAATCTCAACAAATTGCAGTCATCGTTGTTGGTGGCAGTGTTAAGATGCCACAGGTTCCTTTATCTAGGGATAATGAGGTGTTGCATCACAATTGCCAGGCATTTCTCAAAGATGGACCAAGCAGTGTCTCCAGGTCCTGCCTAGCTTAGCTACAACTCCTGTTGGGAGAGACCAGATCATTCAGCTCCCCCTGCACATCTCCCTCAGCACCATCACTGCTGGGCTTCTGCACATTACTGAGTCCTCCTCATCTTTCTACATCAACTCGTGCTGCCAAGGCATCAGAAAGATGATTTTCTCTTCTTCAGGAAGAGATTGGGACTCTCTCCCCAAGTTCCTTCACTCCCCACTAGGAGCTTCCACCTGTTGGCCCAGTCTCATGTTTAGCTGTGCAATTCTAAAACGTTTGAGCTTCTGACTTTTACACTGAATACTGGATGCTCTTCCAAATGATTGCCCAGTGTTTGTATATTCCCCATGAAAAGCAGGGCTTTTTTTATTCTTCCTTTTTTTCTTTCATATCTGGCTACCTTGGGCTGACATTCTCTAGCTCTTGGCCTTTTGGGAATAGGCTATTCTAACAACAGTTGAGACCCAATCCAAACTGATCCCATTTTTTAACCAAATTTATACCAGTAACAGTAGCTTTATGAGCTATCCTTCTTAAGATGGCTACTTTTAAATGTAGAATTCCTATACATGGCAATAATTAAATGCAAAATAACTTTATTACTGGTGGAATTTCAGGTGCCATGGCAGATTGTGAAGAAATATGTTTAGTCAGAAAATGTTCCTACTAGCCCTGACTTTTCTACTGTATCTCCCCCAGCACATAACTTCTCATGAACTGCTGGGCATGGACAAAGTGGCTGAAAATATGTCTTCATTTATTAAGAGAACTAGAACTTTTTTAGAATCCTGTTTTCCCCCTTCATTCAACTCTTCTAGTCACTATAGCAATTTGGCATTTAAAATCAAGTATGAACAAATCTACTTATCTCTTATTCTAGAATAAATACTGTCCAGCTATACCAGACAATCAATAGTGTTTGACTTTTCATTTTGTAAACATTAAAAAAAAATTATTGGATGTATTTCTGGACCTCACAAAATTGACAGGAAGCCTGAAGATCCAGACATGATAAATGTGCGGGAGAAGAGGGGTCAGGCGGCTGACAGTGCGCTAAGGTCAGGCCCCAGGAGTGTCTGCAAGGGAAATCACTCTGCTCTGCTACTACCAATCTGAAAAATTTCCAATTATTTCAGGCACTTTGGGTCACCAGGCTCAAGGTTCAAGTCCCAGGTGGGGGCATCCATTTGGCTTAACCTAGACCATCCCCATAATGAGGAAGAAAGGAAAGGGGAAATCTCTCCTCTTTAGCTTCTTTAATGGGAAGTAGAATCCTGCCACCCATATAATTTGTGAATTCTTTCAAGTAGCAGAAGTGTTCATATGCCAGGTCATCCCCCCTACCGACACAGACATACTCTTTATAAAGGGGGGGGGGGGAGGAAAATATTTCCTCCATTAGAAATCCAACAAATTTGATCTTATCTACATGGTTTTGTATAATAGCTTAAGCCAAACCATTGTCTTTTTCTTCTTCTTCTTAAAACAGCTTGAAGAACAGATTTGTTCATTATTTTTTGCCTTTTAGATTATGTTGATTTCTCATTTTACATGAATAATCTTAGAAAACTATAAATTTTGGTTAAATAAATTATTTTCATCATTTGCTCATTTTCATTATTATCTGTGAGATTGTACTTCCTTCAGAAAAATGTTCCTCTTTGATTCTGTTAGAATCTCTCTTCACATTTTGAAATTGATGCTCCTGCTAGGTTGTAGGTGGTATTTGTAACTACCTTCTTCTGCTACTTATTCTGTATTCCCTTTGCTTTTGGCAAGCATCTCAGCTGGTTGTTGTTCTTTACCTGGTGGAATGATCCAAATCTTCTTTCCTGCGAGTCTGGGTTATTACTAATTCTGCTTGGATTGGATTGTAGTTCTCTATTGACTTTAATCACTGGGCATGGCAATACTAAAAGACACCCTAAGGGATCTCCTGTATTCCAGACATATCTCCCCTTACCTCCATTTTGTAGTAGTAGTCCAAAATTCCCTTGGTAGTCAGGATCAAATCACCCTCGCAAACACTGTAACTCCCTTATTTGCCTATTTTTTCAGAGGCATGAGGCCAAAGTTACCATGTAGCCATCTTAACTTCTAGTCTAATTCAAATTATGGTTGTGTACCAGGGCTTCTTTTGTTCTGAGTCCCACTCAAAACTAGAAGCTTTTGGGGTCACTCAGTAAATGGATCATAGCAGCATGAGGAGTATGTTGTTTCCAAAATCCAAAGAGGCAAATTAGACACTGTGTCTCTTTCTTGGTTATAGGGGAGGCCCAAATGCAACAACAACTTCTCTTTCCTCTTAGAATTCATCTCATCATGCTCCATACCACTGACCCTAGAAATTTCAGTGTGATAGAAGGTCCCTGAATTTCAGTTAGGCTTATTTCCCACCCTGTCTCATACAAATGTCTTACCAATAACTCTAAAGTAATTGCTACTTCTTGCTCACTAGACCCAATCCATGTAATAGTATTAGTATAATGAATTAGTGTGATGTCTTGTGGAAGAGAAAGGCAATCAAGATTCCTTCGAACTAAATTATGACATAGAGTTGTCATAGAGAGTTAGAGAGTCAGTATATCCCTGAGGTAGGACAGTGAAGGTATATTGCTGGCCTTGGCAGCTGAAGCAAAGTAATTCTCGTGGGCCTTATGGACAAGTGGGGAGAAAAGGGCATTTTTCAGATCAATAGCTGCATACCAAGTACCAGCAGATGTGTTAATTTTCTCAAGCAATGAAAGCACATCTGGTACAGCAGCTGCAGTTGGAGTCACCACCTGGCTTAGCTTATGATAATCCACTGTCATTCTCCAAAATCCATCTGTCTTCTGCATAGACCAAATAGGAGAGCAGAATGGAGATGTAGTGGTAATTAGCACTCTTGTGTCTTTTAGGTCCTTAATGGTGGCACTAATCTCTGCAATTCTTCTAGGGATGCTGTGTTGCTTTACTATTTCCCTAGGTAGAGGCAGTTCTAATGGCTTCCATTTGACCTTTCCTACCATATTAGCTCTTACTCCACAGGTCAGGGAACCAATGTCAGAATTCTACCAGCTGCTAAGTATGACTGCCCCAATTAAGCATTCTGGAACTGGGGAAATACCACAGGAAGGGTTCATGGACCCGCTAGACCCACATGGACCCACTGGACCCACTGTGAGACAGACTTGGGCTAGAAATCCATTGATCACCTGACCTCCAGAAGGCCCTACTCTGACTGCAGGGCCACAGTAATGTTTCAGGTCTCCTGGAATTAATGTCATTTCAGACCCAGTGTACAATAATAGTCTCTGAAAGTTCTAATTATTTCCTTTTCCCCAATGTTCAGTTACCCTGGTAAATGTCAAAGTCCCTTTGGGGAAGGCTGAGAGAAAGATTAATAGTATAGTTTCAGTAGTGTGCCCTGGTCCTTCCTTAAGGGGACCCAGCCTCCTAACTATAAAAAAAGAAAAAAGGCAGGCTATTCAATAGAAAAAGAGCATCCAAAGATCCAATAAGAAAATGAAAGGTGCTCAATATCATCAGATAAATACAAATTAAAGCCACAATGAGATGCCCCAATGCATCCATTAAGATGACTAAGATTAAAAAGACTGAATATAACAGACATGCATAATATATATGTATGCCAAAAAACATATCCAAGAGCATTCACAATGGCAACATTTTAATATTTCAAAGCAGTAAATAGCTCAAATAACATAAAAAATAAAATTAGTAAATAAAATATGATAAATTTCCTAAATGAACTACTACACAACAATGAAAAAGAACAAACTACTGCAATATGTAATTAAGATGAATCCCACAGACACACTCTTAAGCAAAAGAAAGCAGTATTAAAGAGTACACACCATGTGATTCCTTTTATTTAAAGTTTAAGAACGGGCAAAATACTCTATACTGGTGAAAGTTTAAAAATAGTTAATTTTGCAGAAGATGTAATGAGTGTGAGGGACAATGTAGGGGTTTCTAATGTGGTGTTAATGTTCCAGTTGATGTAATGGTTGCAAGGCTGTGTTCACTTTGTAAAATTCATGGAGCTATACACTTACAAATTTTGCAGTTTACTCTCTATGTATGTTATACTTCAATTAAAATTTTACTCAAAGAAAAATATAAGGGAATATATATGGGAATGAATTTTAAGAGTATTTGGATAGGGAGAAGACATTTATTTTCAGATTGGGTAATTTTATCAATACAAGTGCACTTGGCACATAGTCTGGATTTAATGTGCTAGCCTGAACAGATAAAACTCCTTTAAATTATTTGCTCAGTTAAAGGCTGAAAGTTAGACTCAATAGTGGCTTACATCTAGTAAAGTTGGAATTATATAAATTAATTTTGTAATTGCAATGTGAAATTAGCCAATGAATTTTGAATAATATGTATGCCTGAAAAAAAATATGTATGCCTGGATCCTACTTGCTACAGAGTCTTGGACAGAGATACAGACTGGGCAACAGGATTTTCAAGAACTCTCCACCTGATACTAAAGAGCAGTGAGATTGAGATGTACAGAAAGGAACCTAATAACTTATGAAGATACATGTGTAGGTTAAGTGGGACCCATTCCCTTACGAGGACACACCCCCACTTTCAAGTGGTCCCTGAATATGCTCACTTCACAAATTTGTAGGGAAATACACTGATGAAGAGATCATCAGTAAACACACACACACACACACACACACACCAAAGCAAAATTGAAAAAAAGAAAAACCTCAGTGGCTGATTCCTGTTGAACAAGTATGTGGGTAGGAGACGCCATCACTGAGACAAGCTTCATAATTTCAATGGGATGGTGGGATCCTAGAGCAGAAACAGGCTAACTAGCAGCACTTACCCAACCAAGACAAAATGGAACCGGTTATCATCATAGATCCTAGTACTAGATTGATAACCAAATAACACATCCATACAGATCTCTGGTAATGCCTAATTAATCATGAGGTCTTAGGACTAAACTACATGGAAAATGAACTAAGGTACTAATTAATCTGTATAACAATAAATAAAAAAACGTCTAAATCTGGCCAACAGAAGTCTGATTTGAGCCATGATAATAGTGAAACATAGTTCCTCACTGAATTCTCAGACCTGTCAGTTCAGATACCCAGAGTCCCTTGACTGACTGGAAGCCTAGTATACTTAAAGTAATAACATAAATTGTATCAAAATTTTCTCACTGCCCTTCTCTAAGGGATCTGTGGCCATGGACCAGGAAACCTGTACCTGGGAAAAGGAAAATACACAGATATTTTAAGAATTTTAGAATCCTAACTTTGAGCTAACTGCTTGATTCCTGGGGACCCAGAATGCCATAAGTCAGATGATAAATACATAAGTTTTGCCCAGGGTCCATATTATAGTATGAGTCTAATTGTCTAGTTCTGGAGTGTTTACTCAGAAACAGGTTTACTCGGTAATTGGCAGAAGTGCCATCTTAGCAATCTGACCCATGCCAAAATTATAAAACAAAACTAAAACTAATACTAATCCCTGAGAGAACAAAGGAATTAGTGATACTATCAATGGTCTGAAAGGTTTAGGAATGCTTATTCCTTTCATAGCCCTATTTAATCTGGACCTCCTAAATCAAAAACTCTGGAGGTGTTGCCTAACAGCCTGTGCTTTCATGAGCCCTCTAGGTGATTCTGATGTTCATTTAAAGAATCACAGACACAAAAGGACTGTTTTTTTCTCTTTCCCCCAAAGAAGACAACAACAGAAGCACATAGCTATAACCTGGAAGAGACAGGAGTACACTTACCATCTAACCGGAGAGCTACACCAGTTCTTCAGATCTATGCTACTATTTAGTCCCAGTTACCTTGCTTATCTCAACATCACCATAGGACATCAGCTGGTCTCTCCATTGATGGTGTCATGTCTGTAGGAACTATAGTAAGATATAATGGCATTCTAGGTAGTGTTATGAGATACATATGTGCCAGAAGATAGAAGATATTTCTCATAAAAATACAAACTTGAGCCACTACAGTGAAGTTTGTAGGAATCAGTGGTCCGGAACATTGTGGGACATCCTTTCCAAACTGGAAGACAACTTGCTGTACTCTTTATCCTCATCCTCTTCAAATCCCAAATATAAAGGCATATTGGTACTGGATCTCTAGGTTTTGAAATTAATAGTGTAGTTGTGTGTATTGTTCTATTTACCAAGTCTCAAAGGAAGAGATAGGTCTCCAACTGATCCAGGTGGATAGTTTGTGTGAAGGACCCAGCAGATAATCTGTGGGATATTAGTGTGTTAAACGGAGCCTATGGAAAGATAAAATAGAAAAATGAAAGCAGAGTGTCCTGATGGGTTAATATATCTTTCTTAGACAAATGACTAAATTCCTTTTGAGAAATGGCTACTGGCTTATTACTAAACCTTGGTAGGCTAAATGCTAAACCATGAAACGCTTGGTCATCATACAATCTGAGATGCCCATAATTTACAGGGTTTTACGTGATTCATCGAGTCAAAAAATTGCTCATGTTCAACAACACCCCATGAACAAGCAGAGGTGTTATATAAAGAAGCAAGGTCAAGCAAATCCTGAAAGCTCAAGTAAGTTACATAAATGGGTGAATCACAACCTCACTGCTATCTCTTCCTCAACCCAAACCAAGGGTGTTCCAGAGAATTTCTTATGATCACTTAAGAGAGAAGAAAACACTTTAAGCCTGACTTAGTGTGCTCTTATGACAATGCAGTGGTGATAGAGATTTATAAAAATATTGACTAAGAGTAATCAATCCTCTCAGGAGGTAGAAGTCAATCCATGAAAAAGAAAGATGGCCTGAAGTATGCATAGCTGTAGTAATTCACAGGAAGTGACTGATGGCCTGGCTAGATTTTCAGAGATATTAAAGGGAAAAGATTGGTGGCAAAGAGATTTGGGGATGAGTTATATGAATGAAATTCACAGAATTGGCCCTCATTGGATCTCATGTGAACATACAAAAAAAGGTCCCACTATGCTGGAGATTATCAGTAATCATGTGGGTGAAGTCACTGTCTTGAAGATGTCAGTCAGCCTCCCCTTTTCCTAGTTCTCTCAGTGCTTATCTATTGCACTCAATAACAAAATATCCATCCTGGCAGGGAGGGAGGCTAAGCATGGACTCAGTCACAAGATTTTCCCTCATCAAAGCTGACCTGGCTATCACCACAGCTGAGTCCTCATTATGCCAGCAGCAATGACCAACACTTAGACTTTGATAGGCTGCCATACACTGAGGTATCAGCCAGCTACCCAGTGGTAAGTTGATTGCATTGGACTCTTTCCATCACAGGGTGGAAAGTGATTTTTCCTCACTGGAATAAACACTCATTCTTGATATTTATTTTTTTCTGCCTGCCACTCTTGTATGCCAGCTATACCATCTGTGGACTTACTGATTATCTTATTCACCATTGTGAGATTCCACACAACATTACTTCTAATAAGAAAACTCACTTTTCGGGCAGCCCCAGTGGCTCAGTGGTTTGGCGCTATCTTCAGCCCAGGGTGTGATCCTGGAGTCCCAGGATCGAGACCCGCATCGGGTTCCCTGCATGGAGCCTGCTTCTCTCTCTGCCTCTCTCTCTGTGTCTCTGATGAATAAATAAATAAAATCTTTAAAAAAAAGAAAAGAAAAGAAAACTCACTTTTCAATCAGGAGGTATTGGTTTGCAACCTTAGGAGTCCCCTGGGGTGAAATTCAAAACTGGTTGTGGTATACTCAGGGCAAAGGGAGACCAGAGAAAGAGGCAGACCACTCCAGATTGGTAGATGGCAGTTTTAATAGGCAAGGAAAGTAACTTTTGAGGCTTGTCTTGGGTGGGCACAAGATGAGTAAATCTCCGCACAGTGCACCAGAATCTTGAAAGTGTACGTAGAGGCCTTAACGAGATTCAGTCATGTACACAGTCCAGCCAGTCTCAACAATACCTGCCTCTCTCAAGGCTACATCCTTGAAATGGCTCTAGCTATGAGAACAGCAGGTGTAATACACATTCCAAGGACAGGGGAGTGAGTAAAGAGCCTCCAAGAGCCTAGGGATAGCTTACGGATCAACCAGTGGTCACATCTTCTTGTTGACCTCCTCCAGCCAGAAGGAAGTCAGTGGACTGACACCCACAACATTCACCGGTTTTACCATCCACCTAATAAACCCCAAACAGCTGGCCTTAATGAATGGTAGGTTGGTCTATTAAAGGCTCAGTGTGTTGGTGGGAGACCACACTCAGTGAGGTTGGCACACTGTTCTATACAGGTATTTGTTCTGCCATAGTCAGAAAATATGGTTCCAAGGCTAAAGAAGAGGAAGTGAGAGGGAAGCAATACCTCTCACCATTATAACCGAAGGGGAGACTTACCAAGTTTTTCTTTTCATTCTCTCTGTAATTCTAGCCTCTAGAGGTCTTAGCACCCAAGGAAGGAAACCCGATCTGGTTAGCCAATATTACTTCAGACAGTTCTGAGATATTAGGCAAAAAGATAAAAGAAAGTCATAAGAAACCCTAACTATTACTAAAGGGACTGGGAGCAATATGAAAGAACATAGAACTCCTGGAAGTTCTCTAAAAAATAATTAAATTTTAAATGGTCAAAAGGCTCGAAAAGATGTTTCACAAAAAGAGATATTTTTTAAATGATCAATAAGTAGATGAAAAAATGGTTTACATCTTTAGTCTTGCAGTGTAAATTAAAATCACAATGAGGTACTCACTAAAATGATTAGTGTTCAAAAAAAATTACCAATACAAAGTGTTGATGTGTTGATGAGGATTTGGATCAACTTGAATTCTCACACATTGTTGGTTGGAATGTCTTATGATACAACAATCTTAGAAAATAGTCTGACAGTTTTTTATGATCTAGCAATTCCTCTCCTAGGTAATCACCCAATAGAAGTGAAAGCATATGTCCACAGAAATAATTGTACATGACTATCCAAGAAGCTTTATTTATAATAGTGAAAAACCTAATGTCCATCCACAGGTGAATGGATAAACAGGTTATAGTATATTCATCAAGTGGAATGCTAATCAACAAAGATATGAGCTAATGAAGCATACAACATAAATGAATCCCAAAAACATTGTGATGCAAAGAAGTCAAGCATAAAAGAATACACACTACATGATACCATTTATATGAAGTTTTAGCACACAGAACTAATCAGAAACCAGATCAGTGGTTGCCTGAGGGAGGGCATGGGATTGATTGTAAAGGAAGTATCCTAAGGAAGCTTTCTGAGGTAATGAATGTATTCTATGTTTCTATAAACCAAGGTTTATATTAATCAAACCTCATTGAATGGGTCACTTAAAATGTGGCATAAATAAATAGTAAATAAATAAAATGGGCATTTTGATATATATAAATTGTATGTAACCTGATTTTAATTTGATTATTTGGTATTTTTTTTGTGTTGAGTTGTATAAATTCTTTATATGTTTTGAATATAGCACTTGATTTTAAAACTAAAAAATAAAATATTATTTCTTTCCCTTTACCCCATAATTTTATATTTTATAGGAGAATATTAGTAGTGGTTAATACTCTGATCCATAGCTTATGAAATATTAAGTCAAAGATTGTGGCAACCCTAAAGGAGTAATAAACACAACCAGAGGTCCCAGACTTGAAACTGAATGCAGTGTGGGGTTAACTGCATTGGGGGAAAAAAGCAAGCTTTTTTTAATGTAATGAAGGATTATAGCATTATGCCAGATGGGAGCATTTTTTAAGTGTTCAGAATGGGAAAAAAGATGTGAATTGTTGTTGGGAAGCCAAATAAATGAAATGTAGTGGGCATTTGAAAAATCTTTTTGACCACTCAACATATGTACCCCTTTCTTATGTTTGAGAAATTCTCCTAGCTTACAAATAATGGATGTCTTAAAGTTATATACTATTTTCCCAGCATGCTTTGCAGCTAGGACATAGACATACAACTCAGGCTCCTCCATTTGGTTACTCTCTGCTCAGGCTTAGAATATGGAGGTGATGATGAAAAGAAAAGAGTCCCACAAGGATCTTCTCGAGGGCAGGAGCAATAGTGAGTGCAGAAAAATCAAGTCCCCTTGCTGGGAGTGGCAGAGGTGATAGTGATGGATCCTGGGTCTAGCAGCAGTGGATTTGGCAGTGCTATTTCCAGCATCTGGTCCTTCACTGCATGGTAGGGGCTGAACTGTGTCTCCCAGAAATTCATATATTGAAGCTCTAATCCCCAAAGTGATGATAATCAGAGATGAATCCTTTGGAAAATAATTAGGTTTAGATGAAGCTGTGAAGATGGAGTTCTCATGATGGGCCCTTATAAGAAAAGCCAGAGTGCTTGTTCTCTCTCTCCACCACAGAGACGGTGAGAAGGTGGTTGTCTGCAAGTAGAAAGAGAGTCCTCCACAAGAAGCAAGTCAGTGGCATCATAATCTTGGACTTCTCAGCCTCCAGAATTGTGAAGATGAATGTCTATTGTTTCAGCTGCCAAGTCTGGCATTTTGTTTTGGCAACTTAAGCAAACAAAGGCACTGCAACAATGGTATTTTCCTCATTGGCCAGTTTTGAGATTTTTAGCTAGTTTTCCTTACTGTGTAGCTCTGAATCTGATTTTCTTAGATTTCTGGAGATTCCATAGGACACCAGACATTTATTAAATATTCGTCTTAAATAACTCTCATTTGATTTTCGTTGATTGAACCTAAAACCCAAGCTGATTAAGAAGGCATGACACAGCCTGTACTGTGTCCAAAAAAGATTAAATTCACACCTACATAATATAGGAGATAAAAGGCAAAAAAGGGTGCTAGGTTAGAAGAATTATAGGCATTTGAGTGTGGATGGAACATGAATTTCAAAAGATTCAGAAAACTGTAAGCTGGACGGATCAGCAGAAAACAGATAATTTAGGATCTTACATGTTATATTAAGGAGCTTGAACTTTATCCCATAGCTGATGGAATGCCATGAAATGGTTTTCAACAGGGGGATGACATGGTCTTATTTGAATTTTATTTTTTTATTTTTATTTTTTCTTATTTGCATTTTAAATAGATCACACTGGCAGCTGTGTGGAGAATGAGTTTGACTGGGATATAATTGGAATCAGCTAGAGCTGTTAGCAAGTATTTCAGTAGTCTACATAAGATATCATGAAGTCCCCAACACAGCAATGTTCATCTGGATAGGACTGAGGACACTTTAAGGGATATTTAAAAGATAAAATCACCAACCCTAGATGTTTGAAGATACGGGAGCAAAGGATATGGAGAAATAAAGCAAAGTGGCAAGTTTCTCCAATTGGCTTTTGGCAATATCAACTGAAATAGGATATATCAGTGAAGGGCTCCATTTAGAAAAGATGATAAGGTCTTTTGAGTTATGTTGAGATTGAGGCATGTATGATGCATCCAGTGTAAATGTCCAACAATTATCTGGATACATTCATATGAACACAGGAGAGATGACTGGATTTGATCTGCCCTATGAATGATGAAATAATACAAGGTAATTCAACCTCTAATGGTAGATTAAATCACAAAGAGAAGTAGTTAGGGAGTAGAACCACCACATATGACCATGGAGATGGTGCACTGCAAAAATACCAGGTGGTAAAAAGACCTGTGGAGTAAGGACAAAACCCTATGACATCCACTGTTAAAATGTAGACATATTAAAAGCTCCCAAAAAAGGGAAGAAATGGTCAGAGAGGCATGAGAACAAGAAGAAAGCTGGAATGTTTTGCCCAATGGATTGGAGAAATGTTTAGGTTACTTATATTTGACTGTGAATAATAGGAAAATCTACTACAATGGCTTAAATAGAAGTTTATTAATCTGAAGCAACAAGAAGTCTAGAGGAAGGCAATGCCAGACTGACACACTAGTCCTATACCCTGTATCATGGGGCTTTTGTCCTTGTGCTTATAATATGGCTGCTGCATTTTCAGATATTGTATCCTCATTCTAATCAGGAAAGGAAGAAAATTGAGTCCTTTGGCTCAGTTGTAAATAAGTTCTGTTACAGCTGGTTATTTTCCTCTCAGATACAGTAGGAAGCCATTTCTTATTTTTCTGCTTAATGAGGATATTTCAGGTTAGTGGGGATAAGGGAAGGGGACTCTACCTGTTTAAGGGCCTAGGGTGACAGCAGCTCTGCCATGTTCAACACAACCCACAGTTTTAAGGTTTCTCTGTTGGATAGCCCAGTTAGATAGAAAAATGAAAAAAGGCCATCATGTTACTCAACTATTTGTTATTTGACTAGGGAAAGACTGTTGACTTTGGAATATTAATTTTGTGACCAACCACCTTAACATCTACATTGTTTTTCAGATGATCTGTAATTATATTAGCTGTAAATAATGATTATTTTATCTCTTCCTTTCTAGTTTTTATACTTCTTATTTCATACTTTCTACTTACTTAGGGTAGTATCCCTAGAATTACATGAAACAATAGAGGAAAATCATGAAATAGGAAATAATCTATAATTGATTAAAAAGAAGCAGAAGGAGGGGCACCTGAGTGGCTCAGTTGTTTAAGCATCCGACTCTGGTTTCAGCTCAGGTCATGATCTCAGAGTCATAAGATGGAGCCCTGCATGGAGCTCCACACATAGCTTGGAGCCTGCTTAAGATTCTCTCTCTCCCTCTCCCTCTGCCCCTCTCCCTTATCCTCTCTTTCTATAAATAAATAAGTAAATAAATAAGTAAAATCTTAAAAAAAATAAGCAAAAGGAAATTTAGAGGGTAATGGAAACTTTGGGGAGTCTGTGGTTACATAGATGTATACATTTAAATTTAAAATATAAGCACTCGGGCAGCCTGGGTGGCTCAGCGGTTTAGTGCCGCCTTCAGCCCAGGGTGTGATTCTGAAGACCCAGGATCAAGTCCCATGTCAGGCTCCCTGCGTGGAGCCTGCTTCTTCCTCTGCCTGTGTCTGTGCCCCTCTCTCTCTCTCTCTCTCATGAATAAATAAATAAAATCTTTAATATATATATTAAATATATATATATTAAAGCACTCTACTGTGTGTAAATTCTCTGTCATCTATATTGATTTAAAAAAAATCGAAGTGATATTAAAATTCTTTTTCAGGGCATGTTGGTGGCTCAGTTGGCTAAGTGTCCTTCTCTTGATTTGTCTCAGGTCATGATCTCAGGGTAGTGGGATCAAGCCATGCTTTGGGCTCCAAGCTCAGCACAGAGTGTGTTTGAGATTCTCTCTCTCCCTCTGCCCCTTTCCCCACTCGTACTCTAAATAAATAAATAAATAAATAAATAAATAAATAAATAAATAAATCTTTAAAACAAAATCTTTTCTATTCCTATCTTCAATAGGAAGTCTTTCATTGTTTCTCCATTACATATAATGCTGACAAGTTTAGAGATAAATATACTTCATTATCTTAAGGGAATAATTATCTATTTCCATTTATTAAAGAGTATATGTTGAACTTCACAAAATATATTTTCAAAATTGCTATGGACTGAATTATGTCTCCTCCAAATTTCATATGTTGAAATCTCAACCCCTAATGTGTTGGTATTTGGGTCTTTGGGAGATAATTAGGTTTAGATGAGGTCATGAGGGAGGCATTAGAGCCTTTCTTTGAAGAGACATCAGAAACCTTGTTCTCTTCTCTCTCCAAGACCTCCCTGCCATGTGAGGACACCGAGAGAAGGTAGCTGTCTACCAGTCAGGAAGAGAACCTACACCCAAAGGCAACCATGCTGGCACCCTATTTGGACTTCTGGCTTCCAAAACTGTGAGAAAATAAAGTTCTGTTGTTTAAGCCACTCAGTCTGTGGTATTTTCTTATAGTAGCTTACAGCTAAGACAAACAGCTATAAAGCTAATTATTTGACTTTTATCCTTTGATCAATTAATTCAAAGTATTCACATATTTTCCCAAAATGAACTACCCCTGGACTCTTTTTGTATGAGTCCCATTAAGCCACAGTTTATGTTTTGAATGTGCTGCTGGATTCTATGATCCAATATTTTATTTTGTGTTTTTACATTTAAATTCTTTAATGAGATTTGTATTTTTCTTTTTGTGCTATTTTTTAAAAAGATTTTTATTTATTCATGAGAGACAGAAAGAGAGAGAGAGAGAGACAGGCAGAAGGAGAAGCAGGCTTCATGAAGGGAGCCCGACGTGGGACTCGATCCTGGGTCTCCAGGATCACGCCCTGGGCCCAAGGCAGGTGCTAAACCGCTAGCCACCAGGCTGCCCTTTTTTGTGCTATTTTTATCACAGTTTAGTATCTAATGCTATCATAAAAAAGAAAATCTTTGCATCTCTTTTTCGGTCTTCTATATTAATCAATCTGTTTAATTTTACAACTTCTTTGGAGTCAATTTGATCATTTATATTTTTTCCTCAGAAATACCTACTACATAGTTTAGGCTTAATTTGAATAATGGTGCATTAAGTAGTTTTGTAAGTGTTTCTCTACAGCTGTTACTCTTATTTATATTTTATTTTGAATGTACTGCTTCCTCCTCTTACTAAATTCATTAAATCTGTAATTCTGCACTATCACCATTAATTATTTTAGCTTTATTTTTCTAATTTCTTCATTTGGCTTGCCATTTATTTTTATATCCTCTTGATTAATAGTGTGGAGATTTAAGTCTATGAAATTTGCTCTAAGAACATCTTTAGCTATATATAGGTTTTGATATGTAGCATTTTATTATTGTTAATTCATATTTATTTTTTATTTCTGCTTTATTTCTGCTTTTGATTAACTCTTTGACCCAAGTATTCTTTAAAAGGGTTTTTTTTTTTTCAGTTTTCAAGTCTCATATTGTTGTTCTCTTTTGTTTGCAATGCTTTGCTATTAATATTTAGTTTTATTGAATGGCAATAACACTACTTCCAAATAGATTTCATCCTGAGGTATAGGGGTTTAGGACTTCAACATATGAATTTTGGGGAGATACAGTTCAACCTATAGCGTTGCTTTCAGCTTTTTTCTTTGTGCTGCTTCTTATTTAGCCTGTAACCTATGATACTTTGATTGTCTCTTCCACTTTTCCACCTGAGCTCTGCTCTTATTTTTAATCTTATTTGATGGTCTCTTCATTTCTTCTTTGAGCTCTTTTACTTCTACTCTTAGCTCTTGTTTTAGAAAGATAATATTTTTTCTTTTTTTTTAAGATTTTATTTATTTATTCATGACAGACACAGAAAGAAGCAGAGACATAGGCAGAGGGAGAAGCAGGCTCTCTGAAGGGAGTCTGATGTGGGACTCCATCCCAGGACCCCGGGATCACCACCTGAGTCAAAGGCAGACACTCAACCACTGAGCCATCCACACCTCCCAAAAGATAATATTTTCTTAATATTTTTACTTTTGGTGATATTTTCATTTACAACATGAGGATTCTTTTTGTTCCTCTCCTACCATTTTATAATATCTTTTGTAGCTCTGATACGGGTTCATTATTACTATTACTCATCTTCCTGGAACAATTATTAGGAAGTTCATGTGGGAGACAACTAAGCCAGTGTTTTGGTTTAATTAATAGTGTTGGGCTTGTATGGTTAGGTTTTGCTTTCCTCATTGCATAGAAATTAGCATCTGCAAAGCATGACATTTTCATTTTTGTTCCATGCTGTGTGACAGTTTGGTTTCTTGCATATATGGTATATATTTACATCTCCACATCCAGCTAGGTATTCTCTGCCATTTTGTGGCATAAAGCACATCCATGGAAGTTCCTTTAAATAGACCTCAGAATCCTTGGTTTAAATTAGCACATGCTGTTTTTATCTATGCTGCTGAGTGTACCCTTGACTGCCCTTTTTTTTGGAAAATTCTGCCTTCCACTGGTTCTTCATTAAAACTGAAGTTACTTTGTATATTGTACTAAGCAAGCTTCCAAGCAAATAGAACTTTTGGCCTAGTGAAATAAATTTCCCAAATTCCTTACAGCTGTCTAAACACATGAAAAGTGATAATGCAATGAAATGTGGAAGTGTATCTTACATGTCATATTGCCATACTCCAATTGTTCTAAAGTTTTTATTCACATAATAATATATATGAAATTAGACTACATTTTATAATCAATGGAATCATATAATTGCTATAGGTATTGTGACATGGTTTTCATTACCTGTGTATGCATAAACTTGAACATAGTTGTTCAAAGTGTCATCATTTCAGTAGAGTTATGTGCATTGTTGGACCTCTATGCATTGAATTTAACTGACATGTCAAATGTTCTCAAAAAGAATATATCTGATTTGGCATTGAAACAAAATGTTATTAAATACACAGGTATGGACAGAGTATATCAGAACATGAATTTGATATTAGTAAGGCAAACACTATTGTAATGGTAGCTACATTTTTATATTTTCATACAAAACAACAACTAAATGTTTTATAGGGCCTAAGAAAGGATGACATCCACTAGTAGGTGAGGCTCTGTTATGTTTTATTATTAAGATCTATGTGCATGTGATGTCATGAGTACTGGGTGTTATATCCAACTGGTGAATTATTGAACTCTATATTTGAAACTAATCATGTACTGTATGTTGGGTAGTTGAATTTTTAAAAATAAAATTTTAAAAAGATTTATGCAAAAGGATTGTCTATCACTGACTAAGCAATGTCTCTGAAGGCAGGAGAAATTGCTACAGAACAGATGAAAGGGGGGTACCTGGGTGGCTCAGTGGTTGAGCATCTGCCTTTGGCTCAGGTCATGATCCTGGGGTCCTGGGATCCAGTCCCTCATCAGGCTCCCTGCAGGGAACCTGTTTCTCCCTCTGCCTATGTTTCTGCCTCTGTGTGTGTGTGTTTCTCATGAATAAACAATTAAATCTTTTTTAAAAACCCAAAAGAACAGATGAAAGAAATTTCTGCCCAGAGAGAAGCTGTATGACCCTCTCACTAAGGCATCAAATATCAGTTTTTTAGATGCTTCTGATTGTCACATTTGCTTGCACCATTTTACTGTACTAGACAGGTAAAGAGCTTCCATCTGTCAGGAATCTTTCTTCTTTCTCTGTGTCTGTCTCTCTCTCTCTCTGTTTTATCTTTCATTTAAAATATAGACTTTCTTTTTTTACTAGGCTAGGACATACTCTTCAGTCTTCTTATTTGGGTCATGACCCTTTCCCTTGAGTATGTATATCTTACAATCTCTATCTAACAAACTACCTTTCTTCTTCCTTTCTTTAAATCTCCCTTTGTCTTGATTCAAGTTACTTTTCATTGGCTACCTGCCCTGCCCTGAGTTTTCCAAATGTTACTATTACATATAGTGTAATTATAGTGGATTATTATTTTTTAAAAGATTTTATTTATTTATTCATGAGAGACACACACACACACAGAGAAGCAGAGACACAGGCAGAGGGAGAAGCAGACTCCATGCAGGGAGCCTGACATGGGACTCAATCCCGGGTCTCCAGGATCACACCCTGGGCTGAAGGCAGTGCTAAACCGCTGAGCCACCCAGGCTGCCCTAGAGGATTATTATTAAAATAAAATGAAGTAAACTATATATAAACAAGCAGAAATATATTCAAATTCCACCTATCTATCCTCCATTTTGTCCCAAGGGTTTTAACACCATCTTCAGGCAAAATCATTAAAGTGCTTATCTGCATGTAGGTTTTCCTTTTATGTTTTACAATTTTTCTAGATAATTGTTGTAGAATACCCATTAATTACCATATCTCTCTTACTTGTGTTCTTTTGGCTCTTATGAAAACTCATATCAGATTTCATTTTATGGAAAAGTTAAACAAATTGGGATCTGCAGAAGATGATCATCTTGGCTCCAGAAAAGCTAAAATGTGTCTTTGAGATTTTGTGTCTATGTAAACCGAGGTCAAAATGAGATACATTGAGATGAACTTAAGATCTCTCATTACCCATTCCTCGGGAGTCTCTTGTCCTTGCCCTTGCCATAGCAATATATTTACTAAGTTGCTATAATTGGGCTTTGTCATTTCAAATTCACCTAGGATCCTGATGGCATTCTACATTATAGGAGAGTTCTGAGTGTTGTCAAGGTTACTAAAGGTTCCTACAGCCCATTCCAATTGTATTCCTTGATTATTTATCACCTACTCCCAGCCATGTGAGGCTTGTCTTCTGAACCCGGCATTTTATTCCACTTGGGTCTTCACAAAACACATCTGCCTTTTATTCTTACTATCTGGGATGTCAGCCTGAACTCACAATAGTGTGGCACCTGTAAAAGATGGATCAGCCTTTTGTGCTATAGTCAGCCTTTCAAAAGAATTCTACAGGCAAAGAGTTAAACAGCCTACACAATCTCTCTGCCTCTCAACCATTCATTTCAGTCACTTTCATTTTAGAGTAAACCCTTTCATTTTAGAAGTTAAATTTGCATAAATGTGCATAATATTGAAGTTGCTTTTCGTTTCTTCCTCTCTTTTCTGTACCAACAATTTATTACTACCTGCCTCTTCATCATAAAGAAAGATTTATATTTTGAGACTCATACAACAGTAGTTCTATAGTTCATAAGTCTGATGAAAACATGCTTTCAGTGTATGAGGCTTCTTTCTTATCCTTGGGCACAGGAAAATCCTTCCTATGGTGATGCTCTGCCCCCAGCTGCATCTTTTTCACACATCCTCTTCCATTTTCTTTCTTTCATTAAATTAATAAGAAAACTAAAAAAAAAAAAAAAAAGAAAAAGAAAAAGAAAACTGAAACTTTTAACTGCATTTAAATGTACATTAAAAAGAGCTCTTGATAATATTTTGAGGTTTGTGGAAAGTTTTCTTTTTCTCTTAAAGCCTAGGTACAAATTTATATGCTTCACTGAGCTTTTAAAAATTATATTAACATTTAATTTATCAAAGAACCCAATTCTCTCAGCCGTATTACATCCAAAAGTAAACTAGTGACATGAAATTTTCAAGTCTTCTTGACCTTAATAGAAGGTGGCAGTGGATAAGATGTCATGACTGGTTTTTAGTACCTATTAAATAAAATGAACAAAATACAGCTAGCTATAATGGGTTAGGGATTTGACTTACTTAAAGCTTGCAAATACTTGTTATTTTATTCTCAGAAAAAATCCAATATATATATAAAATATATATATATATATATATATATCACAGTAAGATGACAACAGTGGAATGCAATGTGAGAGGAACAAAAAATATCAACCCTATAAAATACCCAGTGAAACAATCAGGCTGAAGTCAAGCAACATACAGTAAGAATTGGGTCTTTCATAAACCAAGAAGCAGTTCCAAGGCTCTATGAACATCAGAATGAAGAAACCTGTCATTTGGGAGATTTGAGGAAGACAGGGAGAGGAGGACTGGCTTGTAAAAGGAATACAAATATTTTTAAGGGACTAAAGACCAAGGCCTTACACCAGAGCAACAATAAACTGACTCAAATGTTTTGAAGGGGACTTCACAGGACAAGAGATGACTTATAGCAAAAATGTTGCTGTCATCATGGCATTTTTTTAATAAAAAGATAGAAAAAATAGATAATTTAGAGATTTTCTCAAAAATTTGACAATAGCTGACTCTCCTTTCAATTTTAATAGAACAGTAGGCAGAGTTGACCAAGAAGGTACACAGCAGCCTCCTGAGTTCTCTTTCTCTGGCAATGCATCAATTGTACAGCCACACAAGGAGAAATTCCCTCTAAGCAGTTCTTACTTCGATCCTTGGAATCATTTCCCCAAATAAACTATTGACATAAAAGATCTTGTCTTAGACTTGACATATTTGGGACATCTAGACTAAGACAATTTCTACTTATGAGAGACTTTATCCACTTTTTTTTAAAAAAAGAATTTCAGACATTAATTTGGTTGCCTACTCTATTTGTTTCTAAGACCAATCCAGCTAGAGTTAAGATTCACAACAGTAAGAAGTCAGCATTGTCCTCTTCCCTTAGCTATGTTTCATTATATGAGCTATCTGTATAATATCAATGCATCTGTGAGCACTTTTTCTTGGCAGAATCGGAAAGCACATGACATGGTCTCCCTTAGAAATACTTGTAGCACAGGGAGGAAGAGCCAAGAAATAAAGCCAATTTGAGGTTGAAAAGAAAGTGATCTCTTCAAGGAGCCACATAATCCCTGAATTTTTAAAAGCAAAAGATCTATTTGTTTGTCTTAAAAATCTCATATCATGAGCCTGAGTAATTTATGCAATTATGATATTCTACATCTTAAATGAGATTCCACCGCCCCTCATCCAAGAGAAATAAGCCTTGGAATAATTTTACTCTGAAGTCCCTAAATAACATAAAATTCAATTCACAAAATTACATTATTACTGGGAGAACCGATAATTTTTTCAACAAATGAGTTTAACAAAAAGATTTAATTTAATCTCCAAGTTTATGAGGGTAATTCTTGCTTGTTTCCTACAACTATTACCATACTTATTTCAGGTTAACTGCATGAATAATATCATCTAAGCTGTTTCTAATGATTGATCTGTGTAATAAAAAAATTCCTGTATACGCCATTCCTTGGAAGAAATTAAAGAACTTTGCCAGCATTAGTCAACGTCCCACAATTTGTACCATAAAATGCTCAGAGCAGTCAGCTCTGGATTCCCATGAGAACACACAGTTTGTACAAATCCCCAACTCTCTATAATAGGCAAAGATATGGAGTAAGCAGGATTTCTCATTGGGACATTATCACCTCTCCTTGCCCTTCCTGAAGGTCCTCCTTATGACCCAGGGCTTTCAAGTGCTTCCTGGCTGTTCTGGTCTCTCTACTGCACCTCTGCTCCCTGACTCCTCCTCTAACCTTCTTCCCTCCTCCCCACTCCACACTCTAACTGTACTTGTTTGTGGGGCATGCTGTCCCTTATTAATTGCTATGGGGTGGGGGAGTGTGTAAACAAGGCACCAGTTTTCTCCTTCCAACAGAGAATTACTAGGGAGAATATCCATGATCCCGAGGTCAACATTTTTGAAGGAGACACTGTTCTCTGGCCAAAAAAAAAAAATCTAGAATTTTCTGTCAAGTCTTCTGTTTAGAACTACTGTATGTGAGTCTGTGGTATAACCAGTGCAAAATGCATTCACATTTTTTGTCAGTCTACTTCTTGCTTAAGACACTGTGAGAGTAAATGGGGGCCTCAGGGAAATTGCAAAGCATGAGGTTACAGATAGCAGAGCTGACATCTTCTATCATTTACTTCTTGACATCACAGCTTGTGGCTGTGGAAGAAAAGTGGCTGCAATTTGCTTATTCATTCTCTCTCTCTCTTTCTCTCGCTCTGTCTCTCTCACTCAGTCTTTCTCTCTTTCTCTCCCCCACTTTGGTAAACACCAAATCAAACACTCCCAGAGCAGAAATAAGAAAGCAAGATCCATGTCTCAAATATTGGGAAGACAAATCTATTTAACTTATTTGACTTGATAACTGTCTGACAGCACAAAGAGCAAACAATAATTTTTCCTCCTGACAGGTATAAAATCTTGACATTTGGGGACTGAATTGAGTCTCTGTTGCCTTTAGTAAAAATTTCCTCATGGGAATGAGTAGGAAACTCAGTGGCTTGGCCATCTCCAATTCACCTTTATTCCTGCAAAATATGTGATTTTTAGAAAAGATTTTTAGATAAGATTTTTTTTACTTAAAAAAAAATTCTTTCAGAAAACCAACTGCTTGTTTTTCATTCATGCTGGAATCAAAGGATGTGCAGTATAAAAGAGACTCTAAAAAGACCTACTCAGCCTCATCTGCTACAGCCAAGAAGACAGGGGTCCAGAAACTCCAGAAAACCAGCTCACTTGAGCTCACAGAGCTAGATGTGGACCCTAATGAGAACACATAGTTTGTAACAGGTCTCTGAGCTAACCGACATCTGCATGAAAACAGGCAGCCTTTTTTCTTCGTAAGAAATCTTAGCAGAAGCACTGGATATATTTTAATAAGTGTTCATCCATTGGTGAAAGTCCTTGACATTTGCATGTCCTTTTCCTTTTACCCTTATCTTTAAATCATCTCGGTGCCCCTATAAAATCTCTTACTTAAGTCTTTTATTGGGACATTGGAACAGTGAGAATTGGCTTTTAGATTGAGATGTGCCCTCTATAGCCCATTCATTTCTTTATATAATAAAAATTTATATAAAGAGCTGTATGAAAAAAAAAAAAGAGCTCTATGTACTGGGATACTGCCACCAGGATATGCAGACTGAGACTCAGTTCAAAAAAAAATTGTCATTGCTCTTAATGGTTTTGTGGGCTAGTGGGGATTATCTACATATAAATAAATATTTTAATTCAATGTGGTAAACACTGTAAAAAAGATATTTACTGGTGCTATGGGAATCTAACTTTCTCCTTAGTGGGACTTCTCTGCTTTTCCCTTCCTAAGAAGTTGTCATTATTATGACTTAGAACTCTATTTGAAGTCACTGAGCAAAAGCCAGCCAGTAACTTCTAAGAACATAGGGTTTTTCAAGGGCTAGAGGACTTGATAATTTCAACTAGAAAATCCTTAAAGTCCTTTCCTTTTGGGGGATGGGGTGGGGAGAATTGAGACAATTTATTTATTTTTAAATTTTAAAAAATGCCCTTTCAAGATATATTAATAAAATGCTTTGGTTTTTGTGAGTCCAGGGTCTAGGTCCTATTCCTGCAGTATGTGAAAACTGCCTAGTTTGTTTTTCTCCCTATGTTTTAAATTGTTCCACACTTTCAAGAAACATATTAACAACTGCAAAACATAGAAAAGCATAATCAAAAACTGAAAAATGGTGGAAATAATGACACAATCTCATTTTTTATAAAATGCTAGATAAAGTAGCAGCAATTTAAGTCCAGGTAAATTTAAATGATTACCCACCTCCATCTAGTGTATTGTACTTTGATTATGCAAGGTACTTTACTATTAGAATATCTTGAGACATAAAGTATGATACAAATAGGTCTAATATGGAAATGTATATGAAAATTTTAAGAGACACTAAAAAGTATATGATAACTTTTAGTGTATGTAATTCTTCAACATGATTTCTAAAAAAATATATCTTAATGATTACATATTAAAGCCGTATCTACTGAAATCAGGACCAAGAAAATTATATACATCATCACCATTACTAAGAAAGCTTTTGTAGAAGTTATGACTTATTCAATGAGGCATGATACAAAAATAAAGGTTATAAGTGCTTTTCCCTTGTAGCACTCACTACGTTTGTAACTAAATAATACATTATATAGTCACTTGTTATCTTCCCTGCTAAAATAGAAGTTCCATAAGAAGAGGAACTAGATCTGTATTTTTTATGTAGATATCCTCAGTGCCCAGAAAAATATCTCTCACATGAAAATGCTACATATATATTTATTGGATGAATGAAGCAGAACTTACTTCAGAGTATAACTCGGTTAGGAGGTTAGCAAATCTTTTCCTCAAAAAACAGTTATAAAACTGGATCAAAAAATCACAAAAACACCCATTCCCATGTTCTGGAAATCTATGAAAGGTGTGCCATTATTATAGAAGCATTTATGTTTGAAAAGCTGTAGAGTTTTTAAGACTAGTGGAAGCCTATGGTGTTCATTACTGGCATTGCTCCCATCCTCCACCCAGCATGGTTGACATGGATGCTATGACAAGGTGTGACAACGAGCAATTTTGCTATTGTGGCATATTGACAGACTTGTTTCGGGAAGATGGGCCACGCCCAGGCAATATTGTCCGAGGAAATGACAATCTCAGCAGTGGGCCAGTGGACAGGGCCAGTGCCTCTGCTAGCTTGAGGTTGTGCTTCGGACAAGCCTAAATAGCTGAGACAACATACATCCACATTCAGGCCAGGGAGGGCCGAAGCCCTCCACATACTCCTGACCGATACTGAGACTGTACCTGCACAAAATAGATGCAAAAGAGGCCAGGAGGGGGAAAAAATCAGAATTTAAAACAGCTTGAACATTGAATGTGGTGCCCTCCCCAAACAGACCATCCATCAGCAGAGAACAGAAACCTCACTGGCTCAAGAAGTTGGAGGACAGCCTCTGTCCAATCACTGCTGACCACTAAACTACACAGAAAGAGGAGCGACCCCTAGCAAGTCAGGCTTAAAAATAAAAACAACTATAATAATGATTTTTTAAAGGAGCAGACATACATAGTCATCAAGGAGATTAATTTCATAGACCTAGCCCAGGCAAGTTACTAAACAAAGCAACAAAAACAAATATCAGGAGAGAAAAATCATGACCCAGAGGTGCTACAATATATTAGAGGTGCTACAATATATTATAAAATGTCTTATAGTCTTACAATACAATGTACTATAAAATTTCTAGCTTTCAATAAAAAAGTATGAGATATACAAATAAAAGGAAAGTGTAACACACCATAGTCAGGTGTGGGGGCTGGGAGGGGATAGCCACCAATAGAAACTGTCTCTAAGTGTCTGGGTTGCATTCTCTGCCTTCCTGGTTCTCTCTGACTGACCTCTGCAAACCTAGGCTTTCTTACTAACTGGCTTCAATCAGGTTCAGCCATGGGTAGGTACTTGTAGGAGATAGATGGGCGGAAGGGGAGGAGAGGTATCTCATCTCCTCTGCTTTGGGCTGTCTGGCTACATCACGTACAACAACATGCTAGCCCCACATGGGAAGCTCCAGTGGATAAAGCCATATTTTCTTTTTGTCCTCTTAACCCTGGACATGGTAGTAGTTGCCTGCTGTTGCTTATCTCTTTTTCCCATGATCCCATTTGTCCTTTAGTTCTTCTAATATCCTTGTAATAATTTCCCCATATCAATTCCCTCTCAAGAGTCAGCCAGTCACTTATCAATAGACATTTCTGTTATTTCCAGTCTTTTGCCACTAAAAATGCTATAAAGGAATAGCCTTGTGCTTGTATGTTTTTATAGTTTTGCAATTTTATGTTTGGGATAGATTCCTAGAGTTGAGATTGCCAACTCAAGGGGTAAATGCATATGTTCAATCAGCCAGGAGAAGCATTGTCATTTCAAGCCAAAGTGTTTTTTTCCCAGACATTAACTTTTTTGAAGAAATCAAATTAAGAGAGCATTGAAATATGCAAGACTTTTTAACTGATTCTCTTTGGGGGTGGGAAATCTTCCATTGAAGATTGAAGACTGAGTGGAAGGAGCAGCTAGGTGATGATACCTCAAACTTTATTTTTCTTTTTCAAGATTGTTTTAAATATTTAGAGTCTATTGTGTTTTTATACAAATTTTAGGATTATTTGTTCTAATTTTGTGAAAAATGCTGTTGGTACTTTGATAGGGATTGCATTACATCTATAGATTTCTTTGGGTTGTATAGACATTTTAACAATATTTGTTCTTCCAATCCACAGGCATGGAATATCTTTCCATTTGTTTGTGCTGTCTTCAATTTCTTTCATCAATGTTTTATAGCTTTCAGAGTCTTCCACCTCTTTAGTTAAGTTTACTCTTAGATACTGTTTCTGGTACAACTATAAATGGATTTCCTTCTTAATTTCTCTCTGTTGCTTCATTTTTAATGTATAGAAATGCAACAGATTTATGCACATTGATTTTATATCCTATGATGTTACTGAATTCATTTATCAGTTCTAGTCATTTTTTGGTGGAGCTTTCTATATGTGTAGTATCATGTCATTGCAAAATATTGCATCATCATTGCAAAAAAATGGAATTTTTATTTCTTCCTTACTGATTTGGATGGCTTTTATTTCTTTTTGTTGTCTGATTGCTGTAAGTATTAATTCCTGTACTATGTTGAATAAAAGTGGTGAGAGTGGATATATTGTCTTGTTCCTAACCTAAGGGGCAAAACTGTCAGTTTTTCCTATTGAGGATGATGTTAACTGTGGGTTTTGTCATATATGGCCTTTATTATGTTGAGGTATGTTCCCTCTAAACACACTTTTTGGGCAGCCCGGGTGGCTCAGTGGTTTAGCCTTCTGCCCAGGGCCTGATCCTGGAGACCCAGGATTGAGTCCCACGTCGGGCTCCCTGCGTGGAGCCTGCTTCTCCCTCTGCCTGTGTCTCTGTCTCTGTCTCTCTCTTTTTGTCTCTCATGAATAAATAGATAAAATCTTTTAAAAAAATAAAAAAAATAAACACTTTGTTGAAAAATTTTATCATGAATATATATTGTACTTGTCAAATACTATCTATGCATCTGTTGAAATGGTCATATGGTTTTTATCCTTTCTCTTATTGATGTAATGTATCACATTGATTGATTTGTGAATATTGAACCACACTTGCATCCCAGGGATAAATCCCACTTGATCATGGTGAATGGTTTATTTTTTTAATGGATTGTTGGATTCAGTGTGCTAATATTTTGTTGAAGATTTTTGCATCTATGCTAATCATAGATATTGGCTTATAGATTCTCCTTTTTTGTAGTGTTTTTGTCTGGTTTTGCTATCAGGATAATGCCAGTCTAATAGAATATATTTGGAAGTTTTCTTTCCCCTTCTATTTTTTAGAATAGTTTGAGAAGAATAGGTATTCACTTTTCTTTAAATGTTTGGTATAATTCACCTGCGAAGTGTGCTGGTCCTGGACTTTTGTTTTGGGGAAGTTTTTGATTACTGATTCAATTTCATTGCTGGCAATTTGTCTGTTCAGGTTTTCTATTTCTTTCTGATTCAAGTTTGAGAGGTTATATGTTTCTAGAGATTTTTCCATTTCTTCTAGGTTGTCCAATTTGTTGGCATATAATTTTTCATAATATATTCTTATAATCCTTTTTATTTCTGTGCTGTTGGTTGTTACTTCTCTTCTTCCATTTCTAATCTTGTTTGGGTCCCCTCTCTCTTTTTTTAAGATGAATCTGGCTAATGGTTTATTGATTTTGTTGATCTTTTCAAAGAACTAGCTCCTAGTTTCATGGATTTGTTCTATTTTTTTAGTTTCTATTTTATTTATTTCTGCTCTAATCTTTATTATTTCCTCCCTCTACTGGTTTGGGGTTTTTAAAAACATTTTTCTTTTGTTTTTTGGCTGCTCTTATGGTTTCTATGACCAATGTTTATTTTTTCCCACTTTTATTGACATAGATATAGTTGACATATAACATTGTGTAAGTTGAAGGTTACAAAGTGATGATTTGATATATGTATGTATTGCAAAATAACAACCATGATAGAGTTAGTTAACACTTCCATCACATCGAATAATTATCATTTATATTTTTGTGATAAAATATTTACGATCTACTATCTTAGCAATTTTCAAGTATATATTGAAAGTATTGTTCACTATTGCCCCTAATTTCTTTAAGCTATTGTATATACTAGGCTGAATAGAATCTCAACTGATACTATAATTTTGCTAGATTTTGGAAATTATATAGGAGACTTTCTATTGTTTTTAATAGTATGAAACAAGATTTTAATTAATAATAGTGTATCAATATTGGTTCATTAATAACAAACATGTCAAAATGATATTAGATGTTAACAGTAGGAGAAACTAGGTGCAGAGTATATGAGAACTCCCTGTACTATCTTCTCAATTTTTCTTTAAATCTAAAACCAAACTAAAAACTAAACTCTAACAGATAAATAGGTGTGTGACTATACACACATGTACATATATGTATACATATACACACATATATTTAGTGTGTTGCACACATTCTGTACCAACACACTAAATATTCACAAAAATGATCAATTGTTAGGCACAAGGAAATCTCAGTAAATCCCAAAAGGGCCAAATTCTCTGACCATATTAGAACAACTAACAAAACAAATGTTCATTTATACAAATATATATAGTATATTATATATTGTTTCAGAAAAAGAAAAGTTTCTTCAAAAATTTTTAAAACCTTTCAAAGAAATTCCTATATAAAAAAGTAAATCAAAAATGAAATGACAAACTATTCAGAAGTGAGAAATAATAATATAAGAATATTACAAGTCAAATTTATGAGAATAAGTCCAAAGTGTAAACACAGGAAAACATGCACTATATCAGAAAATACAAAAGATTAAAAATGAACAAATAGTATTCAATTCAAGAAGTTAGATAAGAACCACAAAATAAAACAAAGTAAAGGGAGCAATGAAGATAAAAAGCAAATATTAATTAAATTTAAAAACAGAAAAGATGATCAATAAAACAAAATTGTGGGGATCCCTGGGTGGCGCAGCGGTTTGGCGCCTGCCTTTGGCCCAGGGCGTGATCCTGGAGATCCGGGATCGAATCCCACATTGGGCTCCCAGTGCATGGGGCCTGCTTCTCCCTCTGCCTGTGTCTCTGCCCCCCCCCCACTCTCTCTGTATGACTATCATAAATAAATAATAATAAAAAAAATTTTAAAACAAAATTGTGTTCCTTAAAAACAACCAATAACATATTCAAACTTTTGGCATATATAATAAACATCAAGGAAGAGAGAAAAAAATCAATATAGCAATCAATGAGAAAGAAGTAACTTCATAGTCAAAGAACATTAGCAAAAAAGAACAAGTAACACTTTATACCAATTAACTTAAATGTTTATATGAAAAGGATGCATTTCTAGAATAATGATTCTCAAATTTGAGGGCATATCTAAATTTCCTGGAAAGATTGTTAAACACATATAATATGGTCCCCCTCCCAAAGTTTCTGATTCAGTGCTCTGGGGTTGAGGCCTGACACATTGTATTTCTAAAAAGTTTCTGTAGGTGCTGATGCCGCTGGCCTGGGAACAAGACTTTCAAAATCACTTATATAGGAAAATATAAATTTCCAACTTTGACTTAAGAATAAATTGAAAGCCAAAAACCTGAATGTAGAAGCTGAAACTATAAAATACATAGAAGAAAACATGAGTAAGTTGTTGTAACATGCAAAATGTCAGTAAACATTAGCAAAATTGAATTTAAAAAAAAAACTCTAAGAGAGGAAAAAACAATACCATAAATAGATCCAAAAAAGTCCCTTGAAACTTTCAAAAAAAAAATAAGTGAGAATTTGGAGTTTGCTAGTGGAAACTCTTTTTTTTTTATAATAAATTTATTTTTTATTGGTGTTCAATTTGCCAACATACAGAATAACACCCAGTGCTCATCCCGACAAGTGCCCCCCCTCAGTGCCCGTCACACTTTCACCCCCACCCCCCGCCCTCCTCCCCTTACACCACCCCTAGTTTGTTTCCCAGAGTTAGGAGTCTTTATGTTCTGTCTCCCTTTCTGATAGTTCCTACCCATTTCTTCTCCCTTCCCTTCTATTCCCTTCACTATTATTTATATTCCCCAACTGAATGAGAACATACACTGTTTGTCCTTCTCCAATTGACTTACTTCACTCAGCATAATACCCTCCAGTTCCATCCACGTTGAAGCAACTGGTGGGTATTTGTCATTTCTAATGGCTGAGTAATATTCCATTGTATACATAAACCACATCTTCTTTATCCATTCATCTTTTGGTGGACACCGAGGCTCCTTCCACAGTTTGGCTATTGTGGACATTGCTGCTAGAAACATCGGGGTGCAGGTGTCCCGGCGTTTCATTGCATCTGCATCTTTGGGGTAAATCCCCAGCAGTGCAATTGCTGGGTCATAGGGCAGGTCTATTTTTAACTCTTTGAGGAACCTCCACACAGTTTTCCAGAGTGGCTGCACCATTTCACATTCCCACCAACAGTGTAAGAGGGTTCCCTTTTCTCCACATCCTCTCCAGCATTTGTGGTTTCCTGCCTTGTTAATTTTCCCCACTCTCACTGTGAGGTGATATCTCATTGTGGTTTTGATTTGTATTTCCCTGATGGCAAATGATGCAGAGCATTTTCTCATGTGCATGTTGGCCTTGTCTATGTCTTCCTCTGTGAGATTTCTGTTCATGTCTTTTGCCCATTTCATGATTGGATTGTTTGTTTCCTTGCTGTTGAGTTTAATAAATTCTTTATAGATCTTGGAAACTAGCCCTTTATCTGATACGTCATTTGCAAATATCTTCTCCCATTCTGCAGGTTGTCTTTGAGTTTTGTTGACTGTGCAAAAGCTTCTTATCTTGATGAATTCCCAATAGTTCATTTTTGCTTTTGTTTCTTTTGCCTTTGTGGATGTATCTTGCAAGAAGTTACTGTGGCCGAGTTCAAAAAGGGTGTTGCCTGTATTCTCCTCTAGGAGAGGAGATGGATTCTTGATGGATTGATGGATTCCTGTCTCACATTTAGATCTTTCATCCATTTTGAGTTTATATTTGTGTATGGTGCAAGAGAATGGTCCAGTTTCATTCTTCTGCATGTGAATGTCCAATTTTCTCAGCACCATTTATTGAAAAGACCATCTTTTTTCCAGTGGATACTCTTTCCTCCTTTGTCGAATATTAGTTGACCATAAAGTTGAGGGTCCACTTCTGGATTCTCTATTCTGTTCCATTGATATATGTGTCTGTTTTTGTGCCAGTACCACACTGTCGTGATGACCACAGCTTTGTAGTACAACCTGAAATCTGGCATTGTGATGCCCCCAGCTATGGTTTTCTCTTTTAAAATTCCCCTGGCTATTCGGGGTCTTTTCTGATTCCACACGAATCTTAAAATAATTTGTACTAACTCTCTGAAGAAAGTCCATGATATTATGATAGGGATTGCATTAAACGTGTAAATTGCCCTGGGTAACATTGACATTTTCACAATATTAATTCTGCCAATCCATGAGCATGGAATATTTTTCCATCTCTTTGTGTCTTCCTCAATTTCTTTCAGAAGTGTTCTGTAGTTTTTAGGGTATAGATCCTTTACCTCTTTGGTTAGGTTTATTCCTAGGTATCTTATGCTTTTGGGTGCAATTGTAAATGGGATTGACTCCTTAATTTCTCTTTCTTCAGTCTCATTTTAGTGTATAGAAATGCTACTGACTTCTGAGCATTGATTTTGTATCCTGCCACACTGCCAAATTGCTGTATGAGTTCTAGCAATCTTGGGGTGGAGTCTTTTGGGTTTTCTATGTAGAGTATCATGTCATCTGCAAAGAGGGAGAGTTTGACTTCTTCTTTGGCAATTCGAATGCCTTTCATTTCTTTTTGTTGCCTGATTGCTGAGGCTAAGACTTCTAGTACTATGTTGAATAGCAGTGGTGAGAGTGGACATCCCTGTCCTGTTCCCGATCTTAGGGGAGAGGCTCCCAGTGCTTACCCATTGAGAATTATATTTGCTGTGGGCTTTTGTAGATGGCTTTTCAGATGCTGAGGAATGTTCCCTCTATCCCTACACTCTGAAGAGTTTTGATCAGGAATGGATGCTGTATTTTGTCAAATGTTTTCTCTGCATCTATTGAGAGGATCGTATGGTTCTTGGTTTTTCTCTTGCTGATATAATGAATCACATTGATTGTTTTACGAGTGTTGAACCAGCCTTGTGTCCTGGGAATAAATCCTACTTGGTCATGGTGAATAATTTTCTTAATGTATTGTTGGATCCTATTAGCTAGTATCTTGTTGAGAATTTTTGCATCCATGTTCATCAGGGATATTGGTTTGTAATTCTCCTTTTTGGTGGGGTCTTTGTCTGGTTTTGGAATTAAGGTGATGCTGGCCTCATAGAACGAATTTGGAAGTACTCCATCTCTTTCTTTCCAAACAGCTTTAGTAGAATAGGTATGGTGTCTTCTTTAAATGTTTGATAGAATTCCCCTTTTGTGTCTTGGGAGGTTTTTGATGACTGCTTCAATTTCCTCCCTGGTTATTGGCCTGTTCAGGTTTTCTATTTCTTCCTGTTCCAGTTTTGGTAGTTTGTGGCTCTCCAGAAATATGTCCATTTCTTCTAGATTGCCTAATTTATTGGCGTATAGCTGTTCATAATATGTTTTTAAAATCGTTTGTATTTCCTTGGTGTTGGTAGTGATCTCTCCTTTCCTGTTCATGATTTTATTGATTTGAGTCTTCTTTCTCTTCTTTTTAATAAGGTTGGCTAATGGTTTATCTATCTTATGAATTCTTTCTAAGAACCAACTCCTGGTTTTGTTAATCAGTTCCACAGTTCTTCTGGTCTCTATTTCATTGAGTTCTGCTCGAATCTTTATTGATTCTCTTCTTCTGCTGGGTGTAGGATCTATTTGCTGTTTTTTCTCCAGCTCCTTAAGGTGCAAGTTTAGCTTTTGTATTTGAATTCTTTCCAGTTTTTGGATGGATGGTTGTATTGCGATGTATTTCCCCCTCAGAACTGCCTTTGCTGAATCCCAAAGATTTTGAATGGTTGTATCTTCATTCTCATTAGTTTCCATGAATCTTTTTAATTCTTCCCTAATTTCCTGGTTGACCCTTTCATCTTTTAGAAGGATGGACCTTAACCTCCACGTGTTTGAAATCCTTCCAAAATTCTTCATGTGATTTAGTTCTAGTTTCAAAGCATTATGGTCTGAAAATATGCAGGGGACAATCCCAATCTTTTGGTATCGGTTCAGACCTGATTTGTGACCCAGTATGTGGTGTATTCTGGAGAAAGTTCCATGTGCACTTGAGAAGAATGTGTATTCAGTTGTATTTGGATGTAAAGTTCTATAAATGTCTGTGAAATCCATCTGGTCCAGTGTATCATTTAAAGCTCTCATTTCTTTGGAAATATTGTGTTTAGAAGACCTATTGAGTGTAGAAAGCGCTAGATTGAAGTCACCAAGTATAAGTGTATTATTATCTATGTCTTAACTTTGGTTATTAATTGATTGATATATTTGGCAGCTCCCACATTCGGGGCATATATATTGAGGATTGTTAAGTCATCTTGTTGGATAGATCCTTTAAGTATGATATAGTGTCCCTCTTCATCTCTCACTACAGTCTCTAGGGTAAATTTTAGTTTATCTGATATAAGGATGGCTACCCTGCTTTCTTTTGAGGGCCATTTGAATGGTAAATGGTTCTCCAACCTTTTATTTTCAGGCTGTAGGTGTCCTTCTGTCTAAAATGAGTCTCTTGTAGACAGCAAATAGATGGGTCCTGCTTTTTTTCTAGTCTGACACCCTGCGCCTTTTGATGGGGTCATTAAGCCCATTCACGTTCAGAGTTACTATTGAAAGATATGAGTTTAGTGTCATCATGATATCTATTTAGTCCCTGTTTTTGTGGATTGTTCCACTGGACTTCTGCTTAAAGGGGAATTTTAAGAGTCCCCCTTAAAATTTCTTGCAGAGCTGGTTTGGTGGTCACATATTCTTTCAGTTCCTGCCTGTCTTGGAAGCTCTTTATCTCTCCTTCTGTTCTGAATGAGAGCATTGCTGGATAAAGTATTCTTGGTTGCATGTTCTTCTCATTTAGGACCCTGAATATATCCTGTCAGCCCTTTCTGGCCTGCCAGGTCTCTGTGGAGAGGTCTGCTGTTACCCTAATACTCCTCCCCATAAAAGTCAGGGATTTCTTGTCTCTTTCTGCTTTAAGGATCTTCTCTTTATCTTTGGAATTTGCAAGCTTAACTATTAAATATTGAGGTGTTGAACGGTTTTTATTGATTTTAGGGGGGGAATCTCTCTGTTTCCTGGATCTGAATGCCTGTTTCCCTTCCCAGATTAGGAAAGTTTTCAGCTATGATTTGTTCAAATACATATTCTGGCCCTCTGTCCCTTTTGGCGCCCTCGGGAACCCCAATTAAATGTAGGTTTTTCTTCCTCAGGCTGTCATTTATTTCCCTGAATCTATCCTCATGGTCTTTTAATTGTTTGTCTCTTTTTTCCTCAGTTTCCCTCTTTGCCATCAACTTGTCTTGTATGTCACTCACTTGTTCTTCCACCTCTTTAACCCTCATTTTTAGGACCTCTAGTTTGGATTGCATCTCATTCAATTGATTTTTAATTTCTGCCTGATTAGATCTAAATTCTGTGGTCATGAGTCTCTTGAGTCCTTTATGCTTTTTTCTAGAGCCACTAGTAGCTGTATAATAGTGCTTCTGAATTGGATTTCTGACATTGAATTGTAATCCAAATTTTGTAACTCTGTGGGAGAGAGGACTGTTTCTGATTCTTTCTTTTGAAGTGAGGTTTTCTTTCTAGTCATTTTGCTCAGTGCAGAGTGGCCAAAAACAAGTTGTATTGGGAAAGGGAGGAAAAGAGAGGAGAGAAAGAAGGAAAGAAAAGAGAAAAAGAGAGAAGAAAAAGAAAGAAAGGAAATAAAGGGGTGGGGGAAGCAAACAGAAATCAAAAAGCAAGAAAAAAAAAAAAAAACATGGGGAAGTATCCTCTGATTCTGTATACTGTAAGTCCCTTGACTTCCCTTGGAACTTTCCAGTGCTGCTTGGTCAAGAATTTGTTTTTCCCTTGTCCATCTAGCTGGTCTTCTGGGGGAGGGGCCTGCTGTGCTAATTTTCAGGTGTTAGCACTTGGGGGAGCTGCTCTGCCCCCTGCCTGGTGCAGGGCTCCCTGGGGGTTGTTTACCCTGTGAGGTCCCTGGAGGAACCACCACAGCGGTGGCGGCCATCTCTGGAGCCCTGGAGTCAGCCCCCGCAGTAGCTCCGGGGCTCTCGGTCTGCAGGGCCTGGAGGCTCCGGGGCGGGGCCGCTGATCTGCTCAGCTCCAGGCAGGAGCGTCCTTGCGGTCCTCGGCCCTCCCGGCCTCTGCCTGTCCCGGGGGGAGGCCAGATCCTGGGCTGTGTCCCGGCGCCCTGTGCTCCGGGGCCTGCACTGTTGGATTCGCGCTCCCGCCCCGCAGCCCCCTCCGCGGAGCCGCCGCCCAAGCCCCTCGGAGCTGCTCCGGGTCCCGCCGTGCGCGCTGCAGCCCTTAGGGAGCTCGGCGCACTCTCCCCGGGGCACAGGTGTCTGTTAGTGTCCCAGGGAGCCCGAGGGCATCCCCGTGCACCTGGGGTCCTGCTCCAACTCCCTGCGAGGCCTTTCCCCCCGGGAAGATTGGTGAAGCTACTTCTCCAGGACGGAGCTTTCCTGTCCTGGGGACACTTGCCCCGGCCTTAGCGCGGCTCTCACGGGGCGCCTCCCCCTTGGATGCCTCTTGTTTCTTTATTTCTTTTTCCCCGTCTTCCTACTTTGATAGAAGCGTGAACTCTTCTCACTGTAGCGTTCCAGCTCTTCTCTCTTTAAATCTCAGGCCGAATTCATAGATTTTCAGGATGATTTGAAGGTTATCTAGGTAATTTGGTGGGGACAGGTGACTTGGGGACCCTACTCTTCTGCCATCTTGCCCCTCCTCTGTGGAAACTCTTTATGTCAACCAATTTGTTGTTCAAGAAAAGGCACATGGTCTAATAATTGAAAGAGAATACAAGATCAAGGGTGAAGTGTGTGTAAGATGAGATGCACTTGAACATGTTGATTTGCAAGGAGCCAGTAGATGGAGGAACACTGATATACAAGAGAGGAACTATTGATTGAATACCATTCTAGAGGAAAGAGAAGGGAATAGTATCAAGAATGGCACTTTGAACAAAAGATAAGCTTAATTTTAGAATAGTAAGTTGAGAAAGTTCAGTCTGGTTCACATATATTTTCCCTATGAAATTGATTGTAAAATCAGATGTTACAATCAGGTGAGCAAAGGCTGAAAATTTTGGAAGTTGAATTTGACCATTAGGAATTCAATGGTGATCTTTGACATGAGCTGCCATGGGAAGATGGTGGCCCAGAATCCAGGGAGCAAAGGACTGACTAGGGTGTGAGAATGTGGCAGCAAGTGCAGATATTTCTTTCAAAACTCAAGACTGAAGGGGAACAGAGAAATAGGGTAGAAGCTAGATTTCAAAAGAAAACACGTCAGATTTTAAAACAAGTTCTCAGTATTCAAGAATTGTCATACACTGTGGGAAAGGATATGTCATTAGCTCACATGTGATGCAATTTATTGTTTTGTTGCTAATCAGACATCAGGCACTGCATTACAAATGTACAATGAACTACAAATTACCTATCTCTCTTCCAAAGGAAAGAAAAATTGGCACCAAATCCAGCAAGTACATAGATGTAAAATCTAAGAGCTTCTGGGCTTCCCATTCATATTAATTTTTTTAAAAAAGAAGAAAAGATAAATACTGAATGAAGCTCCTCATTCTCCATCATAATAACCACTTCCACGTAGCTCTGTTCTACAATCCATAAAGTGAGCTTCTCTAAATAGACAAACACTGGGGAGGAAAATCAAAGAGAACAAACAGCCCTTTGAAAGTTACATCTAGGAGTTTCAATTTAACATGATATGGCCTGAATGCAGTCCTATTTCAACTTTCCTTAAAGGCCTATGAGGACACCGGGGAAAAAAAAAGACAAAATTTCATCAGCTAGAATTGAAAATCAATCTATCACAAAGATCTTAGAGGAATAGAATTGGATGGGGCAGCCCACACAAGCTTTGTTATCAGAAATAGAGCAAAACTGCTGGCAACATAAAAAATAAATAAATAAAGGGAGAAAAATGTGGCCTCTTTCCTCCATGGTCTGTGTCTTGATGGGAAAGCTCCAGGTGAGTGTCAGAAAATCCATGCTGCTTTATCTCTGCAAAGCAAGGGGTGATTTTTGAAGCACTTGTAATGATGTATTCCCCCCATTACCACATCTCACCTATCCTTAGAATCTTTCCACTTAAAGTCCATAATTCCCTCCAAAAAACAAGCTAAACATATGTCAAAGGCTAATTATGGTGAAGAAATCCTGAAATATAGGTCCATAGCTGCTGATTGAAATGATGTTGAAACACCAAACAGGATAGTTTTACAAGATTCTCCCTTAGAGACTCACTAGGTGGATTAATAATGCCAGGAGATGTATCTTAAAATGCTCTCCAATTGTGGCTGTCAGACAGGCTACCCCTGGCACACAAACTGAGCAGAGGAGCAGGGGCAGCAGTAACGACTTAGACAACCGCCTGCCTCATCAATGCAGTGCTATGGGAAGAGGGGCTGCAGAAGATCCAAGGCTTGCAAGGAAAGTGCTGTTGTGCTGGGATGGGCCATACTTAAGGGTTATAGGAATTGTTGGAGATGGGGTGGGTAGAGAGCCTCAGATGGCACTTCAGTCTGTGAAAGAGGAAGCTATCTGGAGTAGTGAATAGATATCTGATATCTGGAAATGTCTCCCTGCAGCAATAGTGGCCATTCTGAAAGAATGCTGGGAACAGATCAGGAGGCTTGATTTGTGTTCTCCCTAAGCATGTGCAGTCCATAACCACACCTAAAGATTGGTGAATTATGGGTCTCAACAATAGGCATACTGGTGACGTTGTTGATCCTGGAACACAAATTAGCTCAACAAACTTGACAATGAAGCCAGCCAAGACTCTGACTGAGCATGCTCAGCAGTCCAGGGATAGCTCATTCCTGCAGACAGATGGGGGAAAGGGCTCCCTGTCTTCTTGGGTCATTGTAGATATGAGTGCTGTCGGGTGAAGCAGTTCTGTCTGTTTCACTGTAAGATTGCCACTTCCTATTGAGCCTGGCAATTCTATAGGTAAAACTGAAGCAGGCTGCTTGCAGTCTTAACTCTTTTTTAAGTTACCATTGCATTTTAACTACAAATGCATGATGTGCTATATACTAAAATTTAGGAAGCACAGAAAGGCACAAGGAAGCTATGTCTCTGGGAAGTCCCACCATTGGCCATCTTTCCATTTGCCATGTCCATGTTTGTCTTTACACCTTCCACTCTATTGGCTTCCCAGGGCAGTTGCTCTACAATGCCAAAAGGACTTTCATGCCAAGAATGCCCATTCTGTTCCACAATATGCTATCACCTCCAGCTCTAATCCTTCTAAATTAAGGTATATAATTAGGCCTAATAAGCTCTATTTTCTCTAATAGGAAACTTAATGAATGGTCCTTGGTATCTTCCATCAACCTCAGCTTGTTTATACTATAGATGATAGAAATTCCCTTACTAGTTACTAACAGTAATGAAGGTTTCCCCCTTTTCTCTCCTGGAAGCATTACAGGAAGGGGAGAAAGGGATTTTAGGGGCAAAGAATGACACAGAGACATGGAGGTGTGAAAAACATGGTGTCCTGGGGAACAATAAGTAATTTGGTGTGGAGAGACTCTAGGCTGCATAGAGAATGAAGTAGAGAAGAAGGAAATGAGAATTAAGGGTAGGGTTGAAATCAGGTGCTGAACAAACTTGAATGATATGTGCATTAGTTTCCTATTGCTGCTCTAACAAATTAGCACAAACTTAGTGGCTTTCAACAACAAACATTTGTTATCTTACCATTCTGGAAGTTAGAAGTCCGAAATGGGTCTTATAGGCTAAAATCAAGGAGTCAGCAGAGCTGCGTTCTTCCTGGAGATGCTAGAGGAGAATCTGTTTCCTTGATTTTTCCGGCTTTTAGAGGCCACCTACATCCTTGATATGTGACTTCTCCCTCCAACTACAAAGTGCATCACTCCAGCTTCTGCTTCTATGCACATCTCCTCTCCAGTTCTGATCCTTCTGCCTGCATCTTACAAGGATTTCTGTGACTACCCTGGGCCCACCCACTTAATCACATCTCCAAAATCCCTCTTGCCATGTAAATGAACATATTCAAATGTCCCAGAGAAGGGGATGCCTGGGTGGCTCAGTCAGTTGAGCATCCATCCAATTCTTGATTTCCGCTCAGATCATGATCTCAGGATCCTGAGATGGAGCTCCACATAGGTTCTCCCTTTGTCTCTCCCTCTCCCTCTGCACTCCCCCACTTACTCATGTACATGCCCTCTCTAAATAAATAAATAAACAAACAAACAAACAGATAAATAAATAAAATGAATGTCCCATAGATTAGAACCTGAGCATCTTGGGAGGAAGGTGCATTATTCAACTTGCCATATCATACAAAGGAATTTAGACAGTATCATGTCAGCCAGGGATCAAAATCTCAGTGCCTACCAATGTTAAAAGCAGGAAAGTAGCGAAGTGGGTATTACATAGTAAGGAAGAGTGGTGAATGTGACAAATTGAAGACTTCATGCTCTACCTAAAAGAAGTTCCCATGGGACGCCTGGGTGGCTCAGCAGTTTAGTGCCTGCCTTTGACCCAGGGTGTGATCCTAGAGTCCAGGGATCGAGTCCCACATCAGGCTCCCTGCATGGAGCCTGCTTCTCCCTCTGCCTGTGTCTCTGCCTCTCTCTGTGTCTTTCATGGATAAATAAATAAAATCTTAAAAAAAAACCCTCTTCATTTAAAAAAATAAAAAATAAAAATAAAGGAAGCACCAATTACTCACCCCTGAGTATCACCAAAATAAATCAAGCTAGTGGTGCTTTATCACATGTTCTTATGGATATATCACAGTTTATTGAACCATTCCTGTTGGAAATTAATGTTGGCCCCTGTATTACATTATTATAAATAATGCCATAATAACCACCCTTGTACATAAATCATTTTCTGTAACTCTGATTATTTCTCTAGGATAGATATCTCAAAATAGAATTAAACCAAACAGCACTGAGATGTCATTAAAATGCATGAACAGAATATGCAGGTGGACCACATGAGTTAGGAACATGGGGTACAGTATATGAATCCATGTCCCTCAAAGTATATGCTCCTGAAGAAAAACAACATTCCTTCAGCTAAAATTTAAGAAAAAAAAAAACAGCTTTTGCCTATTTCAACAAAAATTAAATGGGTAGAATTTCTCAATCTTAATTGACTATCCAATAAATATTTCTTAATCTCAGGAACCTGTCTCAGATTGCTAATAATTAGCCGTAGTAAGTATCAAATGAACAATTAAGAACTGGTATTTGTGGGGGACATAAGAAATGTGTTTTTATTAAATAAGCAAATATACACACATACACACACTTCGTGCATCATGACCTTAAATTGGTCAAATCTAAGGTAGTCTGAAAAAAAAGCATCCTGACTTTCAGGTGCTCCTGAAATTGGATGCTGCCAGCAGGTAAGACATAAATGGCATTTCTGATATGTGTTTGGTCTTGAATGCAATTGTGTGGATTGTAACTAGAATTCTCTTTTTAAAAAAATGACATAGAATAAATCAAACTTTGCATATAGGAAAGGTAAGTATTATTTTTGAAACTTATTTCCATATATACATGATGTATGTTTCCATATAGATGGACACACACACAGTGACAAGATGAAACATTTTTTTCCTTACTGTGGGTCTCAATCAAAAGTATTTAAAAGCCACTGTAGTAGGAGAGAGAAATGTAGTAAATCAGTACAGATTCTCCAAGAAGTAGACACCAAGATAAAATTAGCCATACAGGAATACTTTAAATTACTTATTGGTGGAACCAATGTGAAGGAGGAAGAAAGAGGGACCAGGAGAAGATTGAAAGAGCTTCATTTCTTCTGTTGGGCAGGAATGGTCCAGCAAAAATTAGCCCCCAGCCCTGAGAGGACATGGCCTTTCCATGAATGCAAATGACAGATACTGAAATGCAGCTTTGGAAACTGTCCACCAACTGCACTTCTTGCACTTTCTCCAGAAGGGAGATACTTAGCTGTCACAGAGAGGTCAAGGAAAAGACGCATCCATTGCTAGGTCTTTCTCTGTGGCATTTATATGTACTGCAGGTAGGAGTCTGTGCTCTAGAGAGACTCCTTGGGTTCAATCCCAGCCCCAAGGCCAAGACGCCAGTGAGGCCAGTGAGGCTCCCAGGGCACAAAGCTAAGTAGGCCCACACTTCCTGAGAAGCACTAACATGATCTCAACAGTGAGTGCTTCCTTCAGTATTATACCTAGGACTCACCTGAGTCCCCACCTTGCTCAGCTGGATCATTTACTAGTTATGTGACCTTGAACCAGTGACTTGCCTTGTGTTCCCTCATCTGAGAATGAGTATTTACTGACCTTGAGCTGGTGCCTTGCCTTCTGTTTCCTCATCTAAGAATGAGAATCTATCCTATTCGCAGGATTGCTGTGAATGATAAATGAGTTAATGAACTCATATGAACACTTTGAACAATGCTTGCCACATAGTAATGACTATGTAAGAATTGAATGCTTATATTATCCTCAGTATTATATTTGTATTTAAAATTCAGATTTTCAAGCACTATCCTCCTGCCCCAAACAATTTTGATTCAATAGGTGTGGAGTGAGATGGATGAATGTGTCTTTTTAATATGCTCTCTTAGTTATTCTTATGAGCACCCACCTCTGAGAACCACTGACCAGGTTCTCCTCCCTGAGCACTCCTTTCTTACTACTGATCTTGCTACCTTGCTACTCATCTATCTCATTATTGTTCCAATTACCATAACTTGGGCAATAAAGCCAAACTATGCCGGGTTTGCTTTCAGCCCAAAAGAGGTTCAGGGAAAGAACCCAAAGGTGCAGATACAATCTCATCATGATTGGCCTTTAGCTGGTTAAACAGTCACTGCATCTTAGCCATTGGAAGCAGATGCATTAGATCCCTCCCAACTGGCGTGCCTAAGTTCTGCATTACTGTGGAACTGAACTCCTCTGCCTTCCTCTCCTTGTGTATTTCTCACCCTCCCGGTCTGGCTGAAACCATCAGCAGAGAACCTCCATGAGAATGCAATCACTCGACTATTCATGGTGCCCTGGATCACAACAAGGAGCGGTTTTGTGAGCAGCAGCCTCCTTTCACACAGAGAGGTGCTTCAGTACTTGGGTGTAACCGCCTCCAAGCCGACTGGCATCAGGCCCCCGGCAGTGCCCTCACCCACAGCTTTGAAGTCTCTCAGCCTCCAGACGCAGCCCACAAGAAGCGCACAGGTGCATATTCATTTGGGGCTTGTGGGGGACAATAGCTCTGATTGGGATGCGATCCCACCCATATCAGAAATTGGCAGTAGCATAATCAACTTTGTATTAAATGACAGCACCATTCCACCGTTACCTTGCATTCTGAAGGGATCAGTTTAATATGGAAAACCCAGCCTAAAACCTTAAGAAGCTGAAATGTTCTTCCTGACTCTCAAAGAGGGGCTGAAGTCAGAATAACAGCCCTAGTTCCAAAGGAGGAAGTCTCCGGAGGAGGGAATGCATCTCAACCTGGCCAGCCATTCAAGCTGTCTGCCTGCATTCAGTACATGTCACAGTGTGCCCAGCATGTATAGCCTTGCTGACCACCCAGCTCAGTGGGTTGGTGCCAGGCACGTCAGGCAATGCTGAGACCACAAGTAGTTGTCACTGTTATTTATTGAGCACTGACTCTACGCTAAGCAGAGCCTTTTACAAGCACAGTTTCTCATTTAACCAACATGACAACCTTATAAGGTGTAGGTATTATTATCATTAGATAGATGCAATTGGTGAGGCACAGAAAAATTATGTAACATCCCCCAAATCACAAAGTTAGAATAGAGACCCCAGGTCCATCTGGCTCTAGAATCACTGCTTTGTTTTAAGGAGATGGCTCTGAATAGAATGAAACAAAAAATATGACATGGCTCTGCTGTATATATTATGGTATATAGGTGGAGAAAGCATCAAACATACAAGACATAAATGGGGGAAGTCTATTTTGAAAAGGGCAGAGCACAAATTCAGAAAAGGGAGCATCAGAGTGAGGGTGTAATCTGTATAGATAGGAGTAGCTTAGAGAGGGCATCCCATTGCTGATCCACCTTGTTATCTAAGCACAACTGGAAAGACTATAAAACCAAGGCCCTGAAATAACCCATCTCAAGGAATGTGTAGGTCCCAGGGGCCAGATTCAATTGGATATTACCAAGCAGTAAGTGGCCTTTGGATGGATGGATCCAGGCAGTGTCCCCCAAACCCTAGAGAGATACAGCCCAAGAGGCAGAGCATCCTGTTAGGAGGGCAAAGAGTACCATGTGAATAGAAAAGAGAAGAGAATTTCTTTGCTATTCTGGAGGGGAAAATAATGAAGAAGATCAAAGGACAAGCTGGGTTTACCATAGTATCTATCAGTCACAAGCTATGTGATCTTAGACAGGCTAGTCAGTCCCTGATCCTGTTTTTTCACCTGCAGATTGGAGCTAATGAAGGTAGTAAATCATAAGATTGTGAGGAAGATTAAAAGGATTCATGGAAAGCACTAAGAACAGCGTCTAAGTTAATTGCTCTATAAAGGTTTGCTGTTATTTTAATCATACACAGGACATAATAGAAATGGTTAGAAATTATCAGTACTTGAAGAGGGTGGCAAAGAGGAAAGTAAGGCAGATAAGATGGCAGCCTGGGAGAAGTTGGTGGCAATGGGTGTTCCTTGGATGATGAACCATGGACAAAGACTTAAAACAGTCTCTATTCCTAACTCATGTCTCAACTCCTATACCTCATCACAGCCTGTTTGCTATAGACTACTTTATAGCCCCGCTTTCCAGATGTAGAAACTGGCTCAGAGATGTGAAGTAACTTGCCCAAGGTTGTTTAGCCAATAAAAGATTTAAATGGGTATTCAAATGAGAAATCAAATGATCAAATGACTTATTGTTCTCAGGTTTCTGTCAAATCCTTGGTTCAGAATTATCTTGGTGCCTGTGATAGGTGTTGGGGAGGATTTTGGTCATGTGTAGATTCTAAACTAGATTCTCCTTAACCACAAAGAATCCCAGCTACCCAATAAAACATTTTGTGTATTAGGATACATGGTATCTAATCTCCCATAATGTGTCTAGGTTATGAGCACTTTCACACACTTTATCCATTCCAACCTTTATTCAGACAATCCCTTATTCAGCCAACACCTATAAAGTTCTTTCCTACATTCTAGGTATTATTCAGGCCTTAGGAACTCAAACGAATAAAATACAGAGGCAGAGAAGCAGATACATAAATAACGTCAAAACTTTTACAAATGCTATGGTGGAAGCACTCAAAGATGTGTGTATTGAAGCGAGCAGCACCATTCGGGGCAGTCAGGAGCCCCACTGCCTCATGTAAGAAATGTAGCTGTTGAAATCCAGGATTGGATTCACTCCTGGACACTCTCACTCTTGCCCCCTTCTCACTCTGTCTCCACCTGCTCTGTGCCCAACCCCTGCTTCATCTCCCCAGCCTCACATTGACTTCAGCTCCATCCCAGTTCCTGGAATTCCTAGTTACATTTCTCTGACCATGTAATCTTCAAATTTGACCAATCAGTGTTGAAGTTGAGACGTGCACCTTTCCCAAAAGTCAGAGATTGAAGAATAGAGAAACAGAAAAGAAAGACTAACTTCTGAAGGGAGAAATCTACGGCAGAAAAAGTATGTACAACTCCTAAGTGAAAGGGGTTTGAGGAGATTGTTTGTTCATTTGTTTATTTATTTGTTTTGGACTGGTAGCTACTATAGAATATAGCTTTGAATGGCGTACTAATCATAGCAAAAGTCTCATGACTACAAAAATCCTTTTTTAAATGATAACACAAGGGTCATTCCAGCCTTCTCTTTTTGTTTATGGACTTTACCTTTTTACTTGATATATTTATACACATTTGAGGCTTTTTTTTAGAAGTTTGTACTACCTTTATATTAAAACAATAAAATGAAAAGTAAAAGCAAAAGATATTATATTAACAAATTCAACATTTGTTGGTCACCTGCATTGGGCAAAACTATAAGATAGATACAAATGGAAATGAGACATATATCCTTCCTTTAAGGAACTTGATAATATTTACAGTGTGTGATGAAGCAAAAGCATAATATTTTATCCAAGAGAAAAAATTAAATAACCTGAACAGATATGAAGATTTGATGGTTATTTGTGGTCCTAATACTAATATTCTCAAAGTGCTTTTGAGCTATTCTGATAAGAGGATCTCAGGAGTTGCCAATACTCTCAAGCTGTTTTTTACTGTTTCATTTTATTAGAGCAATAAATTATCTGCTATTGGTCTTGAAACTTAGCTGCTCTTGAAACAAAGAAGGCAGCAAAGAACTATGGAAAGCTCTTAGTTTAAATTCTTTGAAGTGTAGCAAGACAAAACTAATTTTCTGATGTCTTACTGCTTTTTATAACCTGATCAGCAGCAATAAGCCACCTCGCTTTCTGGTGATCAATTTAACACTTGGTGAGACTCTATATGGTAATGAGAAAAAAAAAAAAAAGATGAGAGGAAGCTGATGTGCACATTCATGAGGGAGATGATTCCCTTAGCTAGTTCATACAACCTGTAACCAAAGTCAGAATGAGCTTCTACTAAGTTTAGGGGGTAGGAAGAAACTCCCTCCTTTATGTAAGGACCTTCTTTATGAGTCATATAGACAATCAATCAGGAAGACTGCTTTGCTGTCAAATATCTTCTGAACAGCTGCTGGAAATTTCACAATTAGCAATTTTTTTGCCCCTTTATATCTCTCCCCTTCCTCTGCTAAATTCGGAATTTGAGAGCTGCAGGCAGAAAGTTATAATCAATTCAGTTTGGTTATAAGATGTATTGAGTGACTCCTGTAAACCAACACTATGCTAAGCTTAGGATACAAAGCTGAGTAAAAATACATTCCTTTATTTAAGGACCTCATAGCCTAAGCAAAGATATCCTAAAGCCAGCACAAAGGGCCGCAAAAGATTGCAACTCAGGTCCTTGTTAAATGAAAATAAAAGTCTCCAGGCTTCATCCCAGAGATTCTGATTCAATAAAAGTTATCCAGGTAACTTTGTCATATAGTCTGAGTTAGGATTCACTAGTCTAGGAAAAAGATAAACATCCACAAAAGAAGTTACAATTCAGTGTTGTAAATTCTACAGCAGAAGCATCTATAAAGTGCAGTGGAGGCAAGCATTAATACTGACTGGGCGGATGAGTGGGAGATCCATAGGGTAGACACAGTATTTAGACTGGGCAGTGATGGATAAGTGGAGTTCATTGGAAGACAAAGCTGTGAGACTGAAGGGCATTCCAGACAGAGGGAAAAGCTTGAGTGCGAATGCTAAAGAGGGAAAGTATTTGTCATGTTCAGTGGGCAATTCATTGCTTGCTATGATATCAACACAGACAAAAGGGATGAGAGCAAGAGAGAATTAACTGAGAAGCCGGAGGCAAAAAGGAAAATACTTTAAGCTATTAATTTAAATATAGGAATACTTGGGGCACCTGGGTGGTTCAGTTAGTTAAGTGTCTGACTCTTAATTTCGGCTCTGGTCAGGATCTCAGGATCTTGAGATCAACCTTTGCCTCAGGCTCCAAATTGGATGTGGAGTCTGCTTAATATTCTCTCTCTCCCTTTTCTCTCTCCCTCTGCCTCTACCATCACCCCCCATGCATGCACATGTGCATTCTCTCTCTCTCTCTTAGAAACTCAAGACTGGATTTCTGAGGTGTGGCTAATTTGCACTTGAATTTAGGAATTGGAATTATGTAATGCATGTGAAAATCATTTGTAACTATACATATATATATGTATATATATATATATTACAATATATATATATTGCTACACAAATGTTTAGATGGCTATATATTCATACAAAAATAGAGTGAGTTACGAGGCGTGAGGGCAGATTGGTCCCAAGATAGGTTATTTGCTAAGGGTTAATCTTCCTTGTCGGGAAGTTTAGAACCATGAGCTTACAGAAGCAGGAGTTGCCAGTATGTGTTGTCAAAAAAGGAAAAAGCTTCAGATACGATGTTTGGTTCATTAATTATTTATCATAGAAATCTTCCACTGGGGGTGCCAAGTCATAGATCCCAACTCTGCTCAGAAAGTCTCATTTGCCCCCAAGTAAGAGATTTCAGCCAGGAGATTTATGCTCCTAACCATTTACCATTCTTTCTTTTTCTTTTTTCTTTCATTGTGTTCAGTTTTCTGATTTGAATTTTTGAGGGTACTTTGTTTTGTTTCTTTTTTGTTATTATTTTGTTGTCTTAGCTTGCTTCATTTAACTTTTTTTTCTTTATGAGGAGACTTGATTAATGTGACTGATGACCCATGACAAGGTAGGTCTCTATAAGCCCTTCCTCTTCCTCAGGAGACTTGGGACAGAAATGTGCCAAGGAGGAGAGATTCTCAGTGATTAAGGAATAGAGTTAGGTTAGTATCTTCGTCATCTTGGGCTACCAAAACAAAATACCATAGACTGAGTGGCTTAAACAACAGAAATGTATTTATTTATTTTTTATGATTCTGGAGGCTGGAAGCCTAAGAGCAAGGTGCCCTCCTGTTTGGTTTCTGGTGAGAGCTCTTTTCCAGCTTGTAAACAGCCACCTTCTCCTTTGTGTCTTTTCTTTTAGTACACTAATCCCATCATGGGAGCCCCACCCTCATGACCTCATCTGAACCTAATCACCTCCCAAAGGCCCCATCTCCAAATACTATCACATTGGGGTTATGGCTTCAGTGTATGAATTTGGGGGTGGAGGGAACATAATTCAGTCCTTAGCAGCCAGTAAAATCCTTCACCCAAAGGCCAACTTTTCTCATGCTGTTGCTGGGGCTGATGGCCTGGGTGTTTATTATGTAGAGGCCACATGGGCTATGAAGTCTACCACAGAGATGCTATAGCCAAATTCATCATTATACTAGAAAATAGGCTTCTAAGGTGGTTGTGAGAGCAATAACAGACCCAACATCAGAGGTGGAAGAGTGCTTATCACTATAAAACTTCATTGTGGCATAGCCCAGGTGGCTCAGCGGTTTAGCACCACCTTCAGCCCAGGGCGTGATCCTGGAGACCCGGGATTAAGTCCCACGTCAGGCTCCCTGAATGAAGCCTACTTCTCCCTCCACCTGTGTCTCTGCCTTTTTCTCTCTGTGTGTATAAATTCTCTCATGAATAAATAAATAAAATCTTTTTAAAATAAATAAATAAATAAAACCTCATTGTCACCTGGGACACCCTTCTGATGCTTGCTTTAGAGATCTTGTTAGTGTTTCCTTTTCAACTCAGAGAGGTCGACCTCCTCCCACGGCCTTGGCAGGACTAGTGGATGTAAGGATGGTGTTCTAGGCAGTATCCCAGCCATCATGCCAGTTTTCCAAAGGAGCTAACTAAAGCTTTCTATATGGCAGTAATAGCATGAACATGATTAACAACCTCCCACTTTCAGGTACCAATGTCATCATGATCACCTGGGCCAGGAAGGCCAAGAGTTGGTGCAGGAGGCATTGCTGACAATCTTCTCAAGATTGTAATAAGTGGTCATACTTCTCATGGTTCACTGCCAGTACAACCATGGCAGCATCAGCAGAAGGGGCAGAGATGATTGCCCTTTGGAGTCTACCCTTTAAGTGAGTCCAGCTTTCTATAAGGTGGGAAAGACTCTAGTGGACTCCAAAACATATTTAACACCAGTATCATCCTCATTTGGTGCTGTAAGGTGGAGGCATTCTTCCCATTGATCACAAGCTTCCCAGTCTCAGCTTATAAAGTGCCATTAAATTTGCATACATGCTAGAGCCACAGATCATGTGGTTGAGGTCAAAGATGATGACAATGTTGCTTTGCCAATGTTGAATGCAACTCTCTCTGGTGATCAAGAATCTAATATGGCCAAATCTGTTTATTCTGACCTTCAACACCATGTCTGAGAGATGCAGTTGGCACTTCATAAAAATGCACAGCTGACTGTTGAGTGAGAATGAGTTTTTCTTAAGGAGGCAAAGATGGCAACATGATTTCATGCACCTAATATAACTTTTCTCACATTTTCAATGAAATAACCAGAGAGGAAGTCAACTGTATTAACACTGAAGCCCAGTGATGTGTGCCAACACATGCTAGATATCTGAAGGAATTACTCAGACTTATTGTGCAGAAGGAGTCCTTGGGGACTGACAGGAGACCCTCAAAGCAAATGTAGGGGAGTTCACTGGGGAAAGAAGTTCCCAGAGCCAGAGCAAGTGGCCCCTTGTGGCTCACAAGAAGAATGCTTCACTTGTCCATTGAAGCCACTGAAAGGTTTTAACCAAAAAAAGTGATGAATTGGATTCCTATTTTTAAGAGACTTAGAGACTGGTTAAGGAACTGAACTAGAATGGTGGCAGTAGAAATGGAATAAAGGCATAGATTTTCCAAATACATTAAAGGTACAAAAAAAAAATAAAGGTACAACGATAGGATTTGGTGTTGGAATGGATGATAAAAGTAGCTGGGTGGTGGAACTGAAAGATAATTGTTAGTCACCTCTTTTTCTCTTTGTATACATCTTGTAATTTTTTACAGTGAACACTGATTGCATTAACGACTTTTTAAAAACTGAAAAAAAAAAAAAATCTTCCTGAATACACCAAAAAGGGATAACTAGATTATGTGCCAGATAGCTCCCAGAGAATCAACTTCCAAATAAGAAAAGTTGTCAAAAGAAAAGCAAAACAGATGAAACAGGAACAAGACTGCTAGCATACACATGTGGGAGGGCTCTCGGTATCTCTGTGTTTGCTGGGGAGTGATTGTTAGATTTTTATTTTTCAGCACTGGAATCCTTTCTTCTAATAAAAAAAGCCTGCATATAACAGAGATCACCGGAGCATTGCTCTGGTTAAAGGCATAGGAGGTCCTGAGCCCCACCTGCTGCATTGACACCTGAGGTCATCCTCCCTTACACCCCTTCCTCCGGAACAAAGGCCGATGAAAGCAACTACTATTTGGCTTTTTCTTTTCATTTCCCTGGCTTTAGGGATTTAAGCAGAGGCAGCTCTGTTTGATCCACATGATATGTGGGTGACAGACAAAGCTGAGTGGAAGCCAGGTTTCAACCTGCAGCCTATCACAGCCATTACTGTGCACAGGCTAGAATAAATGTATTTTAAAGGCAGTGCAGCACTGATTAGAAAGATGCTGTAAATGGGAAAGCAAGGAAAAGAAACCTTTTATTTTTCAAAGAAAGAAAAGACAAATGAGAGATGAGAACATGAATTGGAAGCAAAATGTCTGCCCCAGGTTGGGTTTAAACTATGTTTCTTTAATCTTCAGGGGTTTGTTTTGTTTTGTTTTGTTTTAAGATTTCATTTACTTATTCATGAGAGACAGAGACAGAGAGGCAGAGACACAGGCAGAGGGAGAAGCAGGCTCCGTGCAGGGAGCCTGACTTGGGACTCGATCCAGGCATTCCAGGATCACACCCTGAGCTGAAGGCAGCGGCCCAACCGCGAGCCACCCAGGGGTCCCTTTAATCTTCTGTTTGAATCCTTACCATGGCAAAGGACATCCAACAAGTCACAGCACTGAAAGAGGAGGCCAGTGCAGAGAAGCTTTACCGCCGGGCCACCCACCCCATTGGGAATCATTACGCTGCCCGTCTGTCACTACCCAGACAATGAAGGGACATAATTGTTCCCACCACACGGAGTTTGCAGCACACTCTGAGGGCTTATGAATAAAGCTGGGGAACCATATGTTTCAGATCAATGTATCAGGGAAGAGAGGAAGAACAAATTCATGTGAGAACAAGTTAGGAATGGGCTATTTCATCATCACTCACTCCTCTCCTTCTCCAACCCCAGGTTTCTATGGCAGTTGTTCTGCTCTCCATGACTGCACTCCTGGCCAGAGATGATGCCCTAGCAGGGCCACGCACAGACTCAAACAGCTGATCCTAACACCTTATCCTCACTCCTGGCTGATTTCTCCAGGGATGGCAGTCCAACCTTTGCCAGGCCTCCAAATGCCTCGCAGGGGTTTATGGACTTGAAACTAATAACATCAGCTAATCTTTTTCAGGCAGCTAAAGAGGTAAGTGTTAAGACTTTATCTCACTCTTCAGTAGGTGGATGGATAAACAAACCCTGGTACATCCATGCAATGGAATGCTGCACAACTATAAAAAGGAAGAAACTAATGATGAACACATCCACTTGAGCTCTTCTCAAAAACATCATGCTGATGGAGGGAAGCCAGGCCCAAAAAGTTGCAATCTGTAGGATTCTATTTATACAACATTCTCAAAAAGATAAATTACAGTGATGAACACACTAGAGGCTGCCAGGGGTTATTATGGGTGGAGGGAGGAGATGGCTACAAAGCAAAGAGCCTGAGGCAGTTTTGAGGACCAAGAACATGTTTGTGTTCTGATCATGTGAGGGGTTACACAAATTTCTATGTGGGGGATCCCTGGGTGGCTCAGCGGTTTAGTGCTTGCCTTAGGTCCAGGGCATGATCCTGGAGCCCCGGGATAGAGTCCCACATCTGGCTCCCTGCATGGAGCCTGCTTCTCCCTCTGCCTGTGTCTCTGCCTCTCTCTCTCTCTCAGTCTGTGCCTCTCATGAATAAATAAATAAAATATTTTTAAAAAATTCTATGTGTTTCAAAATTTGCAAAATTCATAAATATTTTTCAAAAGAAAAAATCAGTTCGTATGGTCCTTTTGAAAACAAAAGTTTTAACTGCTAAAAAAAACCTTTCTTATTTGCAAGGAGAGATGGCTGATCCACAAAAGGTAGAAAGTAGAAAATATTAAAATTACTCATAGGCAAAAAGGTATAAGAAAGAAATCAGAGTCCTTTTGGGTCCAGTTCTTCTGGCATCTGTGTTTTTATTCTTGGCTTCCATGAGACACACTTACATTCTTATCATAAATTGTTTTGTATTTCAGCTCGTTGAGTTAGGCTGTTCCATTAACAATCTGGAATCCTAACTAATTTAGTAAGAATCACTGGTTCAATGTCTCATTGGTTGCTCTTGAGCTAGCGGGTAGCCTCCCTCGCTACAAGCCTCACAGTAAACAGATACCTACTTTATGGACAATGTCACCTCAGCAATTATAAGCTTTACTACATTGATAATAAAATCCACATTCCAAATTGCTGACTCATTAAGCCCTAACCCTTGCCCAAAAGCCTCTCTCCCTAAGGTTGCCACATAATGCTGCGAGGGCCATTAAGTCTGAGACATTTTTAAGAGACATTTACTGTTATACACAGTTTAGCTGACCTTATGGGGATAATTTCCACAAAGCATGCCAGGAAAAGTCCCATGGTACTAGCCTGCTGGTAGAGTTTCCTTCCAGGGTGAAGGTGGAGTGAGGGAAGCCCAGTGTTCATACAGACCAATTGTTCTTTTCTAATACCCAGAAGTAATAGATACCTGGGGTATCCAACCAGCTTATTTTATTCCTCATGGAGATCTATTCTATCCTGCCTTGAATTCCACTAGAGAATATTATTCACTAGATATGCAGTGAACGCATCCATTATTCAGGACTGCAGTTTTCCCCAGTAGTACAAAGGAGAAAAGGGAACTCTGCTAGGAGCATTCATTTGCATGTTTATTAGATAACTTATACACTAACTGTTAATACAGTAAGTGTATAAGGTAAGGTCAGGTGGAAATGAGAAATATTGAACTCAAAAGGAAACAAAAGTTTTTGTTTTCTTCAGTGTAGCCAGCACTTTGCTAGGAAACTAAGATGAATGAAACAATGGCCAAGGAGTTCATGGCCATATGGGGAAACAGACTTGCTGATAATATCTGCACGTTGGAGGCAGACTAGTATTCCAAAGTGACACCTGGGAAGGAGGAAAGAACAGAGGTGGTACAGGGCAGCTGCTGGAGAAAGTGACACATGGATTTTAACGGATGAGTAGGAGTTTGCCCTGCTTGCAAGTAGGGAAGGGCTCTCTAGACTGAGAGAACACACAGAGTGCAAGTTGCATGAAACCGTGCGGTGGCATTGGGAAACCCAAGGAGTCTGGAACATGCAGAGGTGCGAGAGAGGCAGGAGTCCCAGCAGGAACTGGGACTTTGTTCTCCAGGGAATGTGAGGCTGAGTGGGGTTTTACATACACAGGTGATATACACATTTTTGCATTTTTAGAGATATCACTCTGGCAGCAATGTGGATGACTGATGAAAGATGGGCTGAATCTAATGAGAAGAGAGTCAACTTTCTATAGGATATAATCCTAGTGAAAGAATGAGGGAGGGCAAAGTTGAGAGGATATATAGGCAGAGAGAATTGAATAGGTGGTGACAAATAGAGTCTAGAGTTTAAATAAGAGAGACCAAGATGCCAGTCATATTTATGATTTGGGATCACAGGCAGCTGGGGTATGATGGTGTCAAGTAGCAAGAGGAAAGATAGGAGGAGGAATGAAGCTGGGTAAGGTCAGGTGGATATGAGAAATATTGAATTCAAAAGGAATGCTGTTTCTCTCCTCTACTGAGACAAAATAAATAAATCGGTAGGGAGGTCTGTCATTGGGATAGTTATTTTATTTTGTCTACATAGCAATGCACTGTGCATCTCTTTTATCCCTTGTAATTCATGTAGAAGAAACAAAGAAAGAGGAGCTCGAAGAGGCGGAATGAGGAACCCAGGGAATTTTTAGCAGACTGGGAAATAAAGCTTTCTTGTCTGAAACACTCCTGGCCAGCCATTAAGAGAGAGAGACAAAGCCACTTTGATATGAGCAGCCCACCAGGTTGGACACAAGTTACTAAAAGAGGCCGATGATGAGAAGCTCAAAGGAGTGATTTTAAAATGCAGCAATCAAATCACTGTGCATAAGACTCGGTTTGGAAAAGTTCAAAACATTTCAGAAACAGTAGGCAAAGGCAAGTTCCTATTGACTATGAAATTTGTTCTTGGTCATCAAGATTTGGTGTAACCTTACAATCACTATTTTAATACAAAATTCTATTTTTTATTTGAAAAATTAAAAAAATATTGACTTGTATATGCTTTTTTGCTCCTGTAATAAGCAGAAAGATAAGAATAGCCATTCTGACAGATGGAGAGGCAAACATTTTATTTTAAAAGCTGATTTTGCAAAACAGAATTTAGGACTTAAAAACAAGTATTAGGGATGCCTCAGTGGCTCAGCGGTTGAGTGTCTGCCTTTGGCCCAGGGCGTGATCCTGGAGTCTCAGGATCCAGTCCCACATTGGGCTCCCTGCAGGGAGCCTGCATCTCCCTCTGCCTGTGTCTATGCCTCTCTCTCTGTGTGTCTCTCATGAATAAATAAATAAATAATAAATAAATAAATAAATAAATAAATAAATAAATAAAATCTTTTAAAAAACCCAAATATCACTATATTTATATTCATAAGATTTATATTACAGTAGAAGCTCTCTTAAACAATCTCAGCAAATCAATAGCTAGACCAATATTCCCCATTCTCTTTGTAAAACACTCTAGCTCATACTCATGCTGCCCCATTACTCTGTAAAATGCCCCCACCCTTTGAGTTGTGAACTTACCACCCATCTTTGTTCCTCACCTAACTCCACTTGTTATTTTCTATCTACTATAATGAAATATTCCATAATCTGGTAAAATATGATTTCAAAAAGAAAAAGTTGAATGCTTTAGAAAGATTCCATAAAGGAAAATGGCTTTAGAAAATTTATTCGGTTGACTGAGACCACCATGAATAAGCAAAAGGAGAAATGAATACCTAGAGAGAATATATACAAAGCTTTTTTGCAAGTGTTTCTTGGTTCTCATTCCACTTTATAGAAACTTAAAACTGGAAATCCCGGGTGGTTCATTCAAAGTATGACCTAAGCAAAAAAATCACATAGAATTCTAATTACTGGACCTAAATTTTTTAAAAGCCATAATTTATTTATTTTTTTTAAGTAAGCTCCACACCCAATGTGGGGCTTGAACTCATAACCCTGAGATCAAGAGTCACATGCTCCACAGACTGAGCCAACCAGGCACCCCTAAAAGCCATAATATTATATCAAAGATTGCCAGGTAAATACATTTGCATTTTAAGTTAATCTAAAATATTTGACTATTTACATACAAACGTGACCTTTTTGTCCTTTACTTTAACCGAAATTTTGACTACCTGTCCATGTGCTGGTCCCCATGACAACTGATGAGAAAGCATCCTTGTATACAGCTTCAGTTATCATCAAATGTTGATGACGTCTCCCAAATCTCCTACTTTAGGACCCATTTATGACAGTTCTTACTGGATATTTCCATTTGGGTGTACAAAAAGTAAACTCAGTATCCCAAACCATATTCACCCCCAGCTCCCCACCTCGAGCCTGCTCGCCCTCCTGTGTCTCTTATCTCAGTGGGCCCAACCCAGCAGACTTCATTCCTTATTTCTTCTTAGCCCACCATCGCTAATCAATCCCTGAGGGACATGTGCTTGTATGAGACAGACGGAAGACTCTTAAGAACCCCTCACATCTACATCATTTTCTCTAGCCACACTGCCCTTCTTTTACTCCAGGCCACTGTCAATTTTCTCCTCGATTAGGGCATCAGGCTCCTAATTGATCCCTCTGCTTCAAGTCTGCTCCAGTTCATTCCTTCTCCTTCCCTCAAAGTGACCTTTCTAAAATGTAATTGTGATCATGTGAATCCCTTGATGAGTTTCTTGATTAAAATTCTATGGCTTCTCTTTGTTCTTATGTTAAAGTGCAAACTCCTTAACATGGTTACAAGGCCCTGCGGGGTCTATCCTCTAATTATGGCTCCAAACTGAGATATTACCACTTCACTTTCACACTCTAAACTCCAAGTAGAATAAACTCCTTTCCCTTCTAGGGACATACTAAGTTTGCTTTCTCTCCTCCTGGGCTTCAAGTAAACTTTTCTTGGTACTCTTCCCTCCCCATCCTGCCCCATCCCCCAAAGAAGTATGTTCTCCTGGATTACTTCCAATCACCTAATAATTATCCATATAGGCATCACATCCACAAAACACCCTCAGGACTCCCATTCCATGTTCCTAAGAGTTTCCAAAACACCCTGTACCTTCCCATCGAAGCACTTGTTACTCTGTCTTGTGATTATCTGCTTATGAGGACCAGAGTGATGTCTTTTTCACTGCTCTAGTCCCAGCATCCAGTAAAGAGAACTTTTTTCATAAAGGATATTGAATGAGTGATTGAAGAAAAGTGTCCCCACAAAGTGGCCGTGGTCTAACAATGGAACCTCCTTTTTTGAAGAATAATGTCCCTCACTTTCCTTGGAAGCTTTACTTTCTTTATTGCTCCTAGTACTTACGACTCTAGTGCTTAGTGCTCTAATAGTGAGAATCTATTCCCAAGGCCTACAAAGGCTACATATCCTGAAATTTTCCCTCTTCATCTACTCTTTTCCTCACATAAAAATAACAGGCTTCAGCATCCTCTTTTGGCATATATTCAAGTCAGCCATGAGCTGGAAATGGCAAGTTTTTATTTTATAGCCCTATAATAAAGCTATCTGCTATCAATTATGGAGGGCATAGGATTTCATCTAATCCAGCGGATTGTATTTTCTGTGAGAGGAAATGAAACATTCTTGCATTCATTTATTTATTGCAAGTGAACTAAATACCTACTGTATGCATAGTCATCGGCCCACAATCAGATAATAAATGGGTCTGTCATAAACACTAGACTTACTTCTATGGGTTAGACAAGGCATATTGTGGAGGAGCTTAATAGCTTTTTGCCAGGTTAGGAACTCAATGCTCATAATTCTGAGAATTTTCTGTAAAGAGAACTAACCAGGTAATGACGACTCCAGGGACAAACAGAGATGGGTTTGCTCTCATTGACCAAATCTTGGTCCAGGCTCTCAGCAGTTGTCTATTCCATGATCTTACTAACTTGTTTCACAAGGTAGCCTAAATTAAGGGTTTTAAAAAATTAATGGCCCAAATTTTTAAATACAGATTAACTTGGGGGAAGAAATGATTGTGGTTAGCCTTCCTCTATGAATGGGTCAGTTTCTTGCCTGTCGCCACTCAAGTATTTTGGTCACTTTCAGATCTATCCATTCCCTGAAGGCTTTTAAGATTGTGACCCGTTGTTTCAGGATAAAGTCTAAAGTTGGCATCACAGACCTATTCAACCTCTCCCCAGCTCACCACTCCAGCATCATCACATCTGTATCCCAGTGTTCTAATTTCTCTGAGTTAATGGAAAACAGCCACAACAGACCCTGCTTCCTCCTATCTCTCAACTCAGGAACATGCTGCCCCATCTGCCCAGCCAGCGCCTGTTTACTAAGAATGAACAAAGAGGGCGCCTGGGTGGCTCAGTCAGTTGAGCGTGGGACTCTTGGTTTCGGCCCAGGTTATGATCCCTGAATCAGGTTCTGGCAATCTGCAAGGAGTCTGCTTGGGATTCATTCTCTCTTCTCCCTCTGTCCTTCCCCCTACTTGTGCACAAACACAGGTGTCCGTGCACACAGTCACAATCTCCCTCTCAAAATAAATACATAAATAAAATCTTTAAAAAAGAATGAATGAATGAACAAAGGATTTGTGGGGTGGGGGTGGGAGGAGAGAAGCTATGAGAACCAGCTGTAGAAAGGCTACAGAATTTCTCCCCAGATAAGGCATTAGGAACCCTGCATTAGGAAGCCACAGAACATAGTACCTATCTGTGTCAAACCCGTGTATAGCCTGAATCTACAGCAGAATTGGCTTTAGAATAAACTTCTCCAATACAGGACGAGGTTAAGGTACTTTGGCTTTGCCTGCTGGCTTTGCATCAGTTTTTCAAATTGCTGCAATGGAAAAGCTGGCGACAGCCTAGTGTTTCAGTCAGGTCACAGCAACACTCAGCTCCTCTGGGCAAAGGACAAAGGAAAGCAGAAGGGGCAGAGACTTGGTGACAATTCATTCTAGGTCAAACCGGCTCAAGATCAATTGCATTATTAAACTTTTTTTTTTAAACCAAAGATAAAAATTATTTTCTTTGTCAGTATATAATGTGAAGATTAGTATTACTCATTGTAAGTCTGGGCAGCAGTTGTGTGTCTGCCCAGTAGAGGGAAGTCTCTCCCCAAGTTACAAAGACAGTATTCATTATGTAGTAATGCTCAGATTTGGGGGCGGGGGGGGGGGGGATGCGAATAGAACTTATAAAATGGTTTGATATAAAATCATGCTAACCAAGGTTATGGGTGGTTTGAAGTCTGCCTGAATATAACCGACAGAAAAGGGAAACAGAACAACACAGCAACCTGAGCTCCTTGAGATTCTTGCAAAGTTCTCTTCCGTCCAGGCTATCTGGATTGCAAAAAGATACACCTAGCCCAGTCCAAGAATAGAATGGTTAGCAAATGATACAGTGAATCTACCCTAAGAAGTTTAAGCTAGTTATATGTGGAGGATTTCTACATTCAGGAATAGTGGTGGCCAATTGCATTATTTTACTATAGAATATATCTTGTAAATAAACATTTTGAGTAATGATGCCTTGGCTAGTACCCAGGACTTTGAACCTATGCAACCTTCAGCACACCACATCCAATATGAAGAAGAGGCCTGACAAAGACAGGCCTCCTCTACTCTAAAATTATATGACCCCTTTAACACTGTCTCCATCAGTTAAGCTGACTTCATGAAGTCCCAGACTAAGGTTTGGCACCAAAACAGGCTTAGTGGTTTTCCTGGTCCTCTTTCCCAAAAGACTTAACTCTAAATTTCGTCTTCTAGGTCTTGCTTCTCTGACAGCAAATGAAGGTAGGCCAAACAAAAGGTAAGCCCAAGGACCAGAATAGCAGGGAGGTGGCTGCCCCCTAAAGATGGTGGGGCTTGTCTAAATCATTAAGAGCTATAGAGATAGTGCTTGAAGCCTAATGGATTTCTAAGTGTTTTTTTTTTTTAAGTGCTTGAGAATCAACCTAAAATGGTATAACCTACTTTATTTAATAGTAATATCAGCAAACACCCATATAGCACTTGCTATGCCCCAGGCTCTGTTCTGAGCACTTCTCTCATACTAACTCATGTGTTGCTCAACATCCCTCTGGTACTACACCAATCTCCATGCTATGATTGAGGATACTGAGGCACATAGTAGTCACTCTGCTAGTAAGTAGTAGGGCCATGATTTGAACCCAAACATCTGGTTCCTAAGTCCTCTATTCTGGATCTCTAAGCCAGGACACCTCTCTAAATAGTACATCTTTAATTTAATATCTACAAAACATAACATCCTGTCAACTAGAAAATTGCTTTCCAACTTAACTTTTATGATTGTTCGTAAATTACATGTATTGAGGGATATACAGTTGACTCTTGAATAACACAGATGTGAATGGCACAGGTCCACTTATATGTAGATTTTTTACAGTACAGTACTATAAATGTGTTTTCTTTTCTCTAGGATTTTCTTAATAACATTTTCTTTCTTCTAGCTTACCTTATTGTAAGAATATAGCATATAATCTATATAATATACAAAATATGTGTTGACTATATATTATCAGTAAGGCTTTCAAAAGTAGGCTATTTGTAGTTACGTTTTGGGGGAGTCAAAAGGTATGTGTGGATTTTCTACTGTGAGGGGGGTCAGCACTCCTAAACCCTGCATTGTTCAGTGGATCAACATTTTAGTAAAGTTTGATGTAGCAGAGGAGGAGCTAGAACCTCCCAAGGTCTTAAAGTGGCTCTGGCCTCAGGCCCCAATAGCCTCAGTGAAGCCCTGGAGAATAAAGTGACAGAGAGTCACAGGAGAGAACTCTGCTCATGCTTAGGGCTTCTGCACAAGTGCCATCCTTGTCTCCTTGGCCCAGTAATATCCTTGCTGATCATCCTAGACTAAGGGCCAAAGAGTAAAATATTCCAGGCTCTAACAAGAATGACAGAGACAATTTTGAAGAAGAAAAAAAAACTGACAATATTTATCTACCAGATCTCAAAAGTGATTATAAAGCTATGTTAATTAAGACTGTGATAGTAGTGTGGGGTTAGATCAATGGGATAAAATAAGAAGAAAAACATTCCTGCTAAATAACATAGATGGCCTTGCAGAGCAGGGGGAGAAAGAATGGACTAGTTAATAAATGATACCAGGACAATTGGTTATCCCTGGGGGAAAAATAAAGTTAGGTCTCTAACTCATCTCAGCAATAAAAATCAATTTGACATGAGGAAAAAGCAGGAAGAACAAAATTTTTAAACTTTTAGAAGAAAATAAAAGAATATCTTTTTGCTCTCAGGGTAAAGGAAGGAATCTTAAATAAGACATGAATAAAGCACAAATCATAAGGGGAAAGACTGACAAAACTGACTCCAGCAAAATAAAAATTTATGTTCCACAGGAGACACCAACAACAAAATTAAAATTCAAGCCACAGACAGGAGACTTACAAAGCATATAGCCAACAAAGGGTGATATCCAGAATGTGTAAAGAACTCCCACAACTCAACAAGTGTAAAAACCAACCCAGTAGGGAAACAGGGGGAAGGAATATGAGTATTTCACAGGAGGGGAACCCTACAGGACTAATAAATATATGAAAAGATGATCACCATCACTAATAATCAGGGACATGTGATTTAATAAACCAAGTACTATTTAATATACCAGAGTGACAAAAATACTACAGCTGATAGTACTATGTGTTGGCCAGGATGGGGAGAAAGGGGAGCTTTTCTGTGCATATTCTGAGAGTGTAAGCTGGCACAATCACTTTAGAGGAAAATTTAGCAAGATCTATTAAAGTTGAAGAGGCATAAAACTATGACCCCAAATTCAACTTTTAGGAATATACCTTTAAAAAACTCTCATCCATATTCCCAAAGAAAATATATAGAGGAATTTTTATAGCAGCATGGTTTGTAATAGCCAAAAATTGCATGTACATAAATGTACATGAATAGGAGTGGATACCTAAGTCGTGGTCTGCTGAAATGGACTTTGACACACTGTTAAAAGTGAATGAAGTAGATTGAGATGTACCTAAAAACATAATGTTAGTGAGAACAGGCATACTGTGGAATAACACATACAGTTTTAAGATAGGGAGAACAGGGATCCCTGGGTGGCGCAGCGGTTTGGCGCCTGCCTTTGGCCCAGGGCGCGATCCTGGAGACCCGGGATCGAATCCCACGTCGGGCTCCCGGTGCATGGAGCCTGCTTCTCCCTCTGCCTGTGTCTCTGCCTCTCTCTCTCTCTCTCTCTCTCTCTCTCTCTCTCTGTGACTATCATAAATGAATAAAAAAAAAAAAAAGAGAGATAGGGAGAACAGGACACCTGGGTGGCTCAGTCAGTTAAGCATCTGACTCTTGATTTCAGCTCGGGTTATGATCTCAGGACCCTGAGGTCAAGTCCCATGTCGGGCTTTGTACTGGGCATGGAGTTTGCTTAAGATTCTCTTTCTCCCTCTACTTTTGCTCCTCTCCACCCCCTGCTTGTATGCATGCACTCTCACTCTCTCTAAAAAAATTGATAAATAAGATAGAGAGAACATGCCAGACGTTATTTGTGGATTCATGCCTATGCAATAAAGTAAAAAACATGCAGATGAATAATACATTCAGGAATGCTACTTCAGGATGGTGGTTCTCTGGTGAAGGAAGGAGGGATGGCAAGGGGAAGGGAATATGAGGAGTCCTGCCTGTATCTGTTAGACATCTGATAAGGGTGGATGCTGTTTATCATATAATGTCCTTTTGTGTCTGGGGGAAATATATTGTAATAATAAAGAGGATTTAAAAGAAAACTAAGGTAAGATGTAAGGCCACAAACCTTCAGTCAAGCACCAGAATGTCCAAAGATTTTGTAGTGGGTGGAGGAGGAAGAAGTTTCAGACAAATTTTGTCACTAATCAACAGATCCAAGGAACAAGGGTCTGTCAAGTGGTGATAGGAGCTTAGTGAGAAATAATGGGATTGAAATACATCAATCAGGGTTTGCCTCAGACAGTCCCAATATATGCCTATTGTCCGGAGTGATTATTAATAGTGCCCCCCTTTCATTTTCAAAAGATCAATGATATGTTCGCCTAATAATACAGCACCTTCAGCTAGCTGCTATGCCTGCCAGATGATGGGTACCAGGTACGGGCCTTGCCTGGTAAGGTCACAAGGGCTCAATAGATGAATGATGAGCTGGACAGAAGCAAAACTCAAAAGAACAATAATAGTAGCCAGTCTTCAATGGATCTTTTATCTGAAAACTAAAGACTCCAAGGTTCTTTAGAATCATGTCAGATTAGAACATTGGTCTGTAGTCTTCTAATCTTCTCAGAGACTTGGCGGATAGGGTAAAAAGGCCTACAGAGTTAGTTCACAGACCAGCAGAGCAAAAATTACCTGAATAGTTTTGAAAAATAGAGATTCCTAGGTTCCAATACCAGATTGGTGATTTGAGATCTATAGAGTTGTGGCCACAGAATCCATATTTTTTCCACTCTTCAGATAACTGTGGTACACAGATTGACAGAATTTTTGTCATAAAGATCAGGGCTCTAACAGTTGTGCTATTTTAAATAGCAGCTTCCTGATAAATAGTCTTATATACTCAATTTAAATTTACCTGTCATAACGCATCCTCGTCTCTTGTCTTAATGTAATGATTTTCCAGTCTTGTTATATACAACTTGCAACCAGTCCCTTCTTGTGGATGGATCTCCACTATTCAGATTTAAAAAGGGCTGGGACTCAGGGAAGAAGCATGCTGGCCATGTTTTCTCCTAGTCTTGATGAGAAGGCCTCCAGGAGTGCACTGGAGACAATGCCAGGTCAAGGAACACTTCCTTATTACCTTAGTCCAAACCCTCATGTCAAACTCCCACCTTGGTCATTGGGTAGAAGTATCCTGCTGTCTGGATGAGGCAGACCAAAGTGGACTCATTTCCCAAGACCTCATACTAATTACTATTGGGTTTCTAAGAGGGTAAGCTAGGAATTGCAGACAGAAAATTTACCCAAGCTGCAGCAAAATTTATTGAGAAGTACTATATAATTTTTTAAATACTTTTTGCTTTTAATTTTTTTATTTGATTTGGTTTCATTTGTTTTTTTATTTAGTTTGATATTTCTTTTTGAAAAGCATCCTCAGATTTTGCCAAGGGTTTCCAGATTCCCTTTTGCATGTATTGAAGGCTATCTGAATATAGGAAGAATGTGGTTGTTAGCTGGATGTGCTAGTCAACAATGGAAGATGCACACTGCTGTGATATCAGCTGAGCCTGACTGGTTGCCTTTTCAGTTTGAATTTTTAATTCATTGGCATTGGATTCTTGAGGAACCAGGTGATATGGTATAAGATACATGGACTCTTAGAAATTGTTCTCATCTAATTGGGGAATTTAAGAGCAATGTCAGATGTATCTCTATGATGATTTTAGATACTTAATTTGTTAGATAGTCTCATTTCCCTGTTTGGCACTTTTTTATTGTTTGAGGATTGGGAGAATGGTAGACTATAAGCACCTTATTTCTCAAAGGCCTCTGAGAATTGGGTCAGGCTAGGAATCTATTAGAAGACACATCATGTCCTAAGAGAAACCTTTTTTCACTGGCCTGATCCAAACTGACTGATTATCTCTTAGAGGTGTGGTCTTCAACCTCCAGTGAACACTGAATCACCTTGTGGGATATTTGAACAACATTGATAACCTATCCCCCACCCCAAGCTAATTAAAAGATATTGTCTGGAGATGGGCCTTCAACATCAGTGTTTTTATAAAGTTCCCAGGTATAGTAGGATGACTAATTATCCCAGGACGCCTGAGATTGAGGGAATTTGGTACTAAATCCAAGATAGTCCTGGGAAAAACCCTGATGAAGGGTCACCCTTGATGAAACCAAACTGCCATTGTGACCATGGGTCCTCAGTGTCTGCCCTGTGGTACCCAAGACAGATTTTTCAGATCTTTTTCACTAATGGGATTCAGAACTCCTGGGGATGAGATTAGGACCTGGATGCTGTTAACTGTAACCTAACAAAACGATATGAACAAGATGTTGGTAGATGCAATAAACCTGGCCTAAGGAGGAGAAAAGAGTGGGTCTACACTACCTGTGACAAAAGGTAGATCAATGGGAAATTATTTGAGATTACATGAAAAGAAAAGTGGTAGGAAGGGATATTTTTCAAATAATGCTTTTTTCTTAACCTTGTTTTTTCTGATTGCTTTTTATTAAGAGATTAGGGACTCCCTTTGCAAATCTGATATTCTGGGCTATTCCTCATCTTGGGAGAGCCGGGTTTGTTTTGTTTCAGGTGTTCTGTTTGGGTGTGTTCTGTGTGAGTCAACCAGTAGGAACATCCTTGTGCATGTGGTAGCCCTGGCACCATCCCCACACCTGGGCTCCACGATTTGTGCCTACCTGTGGTTCACTTTGGTCTTCCCTGAAGCCAAGTCGGAGCATTTGGAATTTATTGCACTTCAATGTAAAGGGCATCTGGGCATACTGAAGAGAAAGCCCGAGTCTTTTAATAGGAAAACAAACTGCAAATATTAGGTAGATTTATAGAAAATGCAGATGCACTTGGAGTGAAGGCAAGCTAGATAGGTATCTGCAACGAGGGCTGAAGCTTCTGCACTTGATAGCTCGTGCCTGCTTAGGACTGCATATCCCCAACACTTAGAACAGAGTCTCTGTCTCTGTGATGGTTTGTTCACCATGCACCATGTTCTCCTCTCATGACTCTCCTTTCAGATAGGTTTTTCTAATACTAGCATTTCCTAGGCACTGGGAACGGAATCTCCTTGCTACAGAGACATTAGAATTCCTTGGACCCACCACCTGGATTTCCCAGCACTCATGAGCAGGTTCTCTATGCCACAAAGTGCCCAAATTACACCCCTGAGGGCAAATAATTCTGAATCGGAGCAAAGATTACATTTGTAGACACAACTCCCACTTTTCTCTAAAGTGCTTCTTCCAGTTATTAAGGGATATGAGTTGTTAACTAAACTGGAATTAAAATGTAAAACTTAATAAAAATAAACTTAAAAAAAAAAAAAAAGAAGGGAGGGGATCCCTGGGTGGCACAGTGGTTTGGTGCCTGCCTTTGGCCCAGGGCGCGATCCTGGAGACCCAGGATCGAATCCCACTTCGGGCTCCCGGTGCATGGAGCCTGCTTCTCCCTCTGCCTGTGTCTCTGCCTCTCTCTCTCTCTCTCTCTCTCTCTCTCTGTGTGACTATCAAAAATAAATTTTTAAAAAAATTATAAAAAAAATAAAATAAAATAAAAAATAAAAAAAGAAGACATATGAGTTGTTAGTAATAGGCAAAGATTAAACTGGGAGGAGATTAGGCAATGGGGAGGGAGGTTATGAGCTACACAAACTTCTGTGCAAATTTCTCTTGACCTGGACTTGAAACATCACATTGCCTACTCCTATGATAAGTACAGGCATTAATGAAGTGTCCTCGTATTCTATGAACATGACCCATCTCTGGAAACCTACACTCTTAGTGAGAGGAGGAGTCCTAGAAATAATTAAAGGAGACGATAAGCAATATATCTTAAGTTTGTATCATATTCTAGACTTTATTCTTATTCTCCTATGCATTAACTCATTTGACTCTCATAATAGCCCTACAAAGTAAATGTTATCACCCTTATTTTACAGAAGGAAGGTGAAGCACAGAGAAGGAAATAAAAAAAAAATTTTGTCCGATGCTATATAACCAAGAAGCAGAGGGCCCAGGTTCAGAGCGCGGCAGCTCCTACTCCTGATCTCCACTGGTTCCTGCTAGATTCCAGAGCCCTACCTCACAGCATAGCGTAAACTCAACTGCAGTACTGTTTATGTGAAGGGAGGGAGTGACCAATCTGCTAAATGTTTGAAATTCTGGAATTGGAGAACTGAGAAAGAGAGAGAGAGGTTGACAACTAGTCAATTTTGGCGCAGCACTAGGGAACAATGCTTTGTACAAGCACCGTTCTACACATGTGGATGATTTTGGTTTTTCATCAGGGGCCTATATATTAGAACAAAAAAGATAAACAATTGGGTTTCTCCAGACTGGTACACAGCCAGATGACATATAGCTCAAAGGTGATAGGACTTCTTGCCTGTCGTACGCTTCATGGGACTTGGGGGGAACAAGCACCCTCCAGTCCAGAGAGCTGCAGGGAGAAGTGATACATAGATAGAAGTCAGGTTTCTATTAAAACAAGATATTGACGGAAACCCTCAGGAAAGAGGTGGATAACATAGGATAGTCTTTTTTCTTTTTTTCTTTTATACCCTTATTATGCATCCACAATGTGGAGTAGAAAGGTTTGGAAATAAGAGGAAAGAAAGCAAGGAGTGTGCAGGATCCAGACGCCAGGCGAGGGTAGCCCACCTGAGAGCTTGCATTATGAGCTTTAGAGGCATTTGGTGCTCCACAGATGCCCTAGGGCCAGAGCACGGTTTGGTCCTGGCTAGTTTAGGTTGAGGTTGCAGGTGCTGGCATCAGGCCTGCAAAAGCTAAGGTAGGAGCTGGCCAGGTCACCAGGGGATGCTTCCATCCTCATTTCCAACATACCTTCTTTCCAAGAACTGCAGGAAGGATCGAAGGTGAGACAGGGAAATTGTGTGAAGTAGAGAAAGCGCAGGGGGAAAATGGTGCCTTTAGGCTGCCTGCCCACTGCCTCAATTCCAAAAAATGTGACCAGCAAGAAAATAGATTTGCCCTCTACTCACTGTCATATACATGAGAAAAACCAGACGATTTGAGCCAGAAGCTAGTGGGTACACCCCGGCCTCTCAGTAAAATATGGCACAGGTCTCTTTCCTTGTCCTCCCAGATCCTTCCCTGGTACCTGGGGTCTTTATGCCAGCAAAGGGGTGCTGCAGGTCTTATTTTGGTTAATGCCTCAGGGCAGGATGTGCTGTGCTGATTTAGGGCAGAAGTGAGCTAACTAGTTTTTCACCTGTGATAAAAGACAGCTTCACCTGCTTTATTATTTTTTATAAACTGTTCCACAATTTGATGCTCTGTTGAGAATGTCACTTTTGACTCAACTGTGGGACCTGACCCCTCATTGATCAATATTCTGCTCTCGAGTTTCGGCCACCAGGAGGCCAGGCAAGATGGCTCCGAGTGTGGCCTGAGGACTCAGGACTTTTTTTGGGGGGGGAGTAAATACACAAGATCTTTTTTATTAATTAATAAAACAAAAAAGATGAAAAACAGAAGCAACAAAACGAAGACCACACCACAGGAGAGAGCCCCTGCCCCCCGCCAGCCTCGTGCTCCCCAGAGCCAGGGGGAATCTCTGTTTATCAGCGCGCTCTCAGGCACATTCCGGTTGGAGAACCACTGTCGGAATGTCCTGACCCCTTCCGTGGCCCTTTAATTGACGGCTCCTCACCTTCTCCACGGCCATTAGTAATTCACGTCTCAAAACCCATGCGAACGTAAGAGCTGCAAGGAAAAGCCATTTGTCTGTCTGTTTACAAGTGTATCCCGGAACATGCCACTTGTATAGTAGTCGCTTAATAAATAGGTGTTGAGTAAATGAGATGTTTCTTGAATGCTCATGCTGCGTCAGAGCCCGGCTAAGTGCTGGGCGGGCCACGGCAAACCAGACCTGCACAGGCTGGCCCTCTCCCTCTCTGTTCATGGCTTCTGGGTAGGGGGAGGTCGGAGACTAAACAAGCAACTACAATAAAGTATAAAGAGTATCATGATAAGGGCTGGTGAGAATAATATCAGGGTTTGTAGATGTGACTCAGGGACAGCAAGGTCCAACAGTCCTCCTTTGTCCTTCAGGTACAGGTGGCTCCCTTCCCCTCACCCGACGCCTGAGAGCTCACACATTCAGTCAGACCTGAAGGGACCCAGAGGCCAGGGCCGGAGAAGGTGGGAGGCAGGTTGGGTGCCCCCTGTGGGAATAAAAAGAGATACAATAGGGTGTGGAAGAGCTCTGGGATGCATTGGTGAGGACACAAGTCTGTTGCAATGTCAGCAGGAAGTGGGAAACTTTCCCAGTCCCTGCGACATCTGAAGCCTCACCCAAAGTAATAGTAAAAGCCAGAAAGTGAAAGAAGAGGGGGGGCTTGTTTAGAGCATAGCAAGAAGGGGCTGAGAAGCTTACATTCACCCCCCTGGTGCCACGAGCAGCTAGGCAGGTGGAAAGAAGACGGACGGTGGGTGAGAATCTCACGGCCAGAAGTCGGCGTGGCTGTGGGGCCAGCAGGAGAGGGAGAAAGAGACCCAAGCCTTGTGGTCCTGTCCACCTCATCTTCAGTTTCTCCCTCTGCTTTGCACTCGCTACCCCATCTCTTCCTACAGGCAGGCTCTGTTCTCTTTATGTTGAATAAAAAAGAAAACTGGAATTTGATCCTGCTTTCTTTTCTTTGGCTGCCTGTTATGAAAATTGTCCTCTTCTTTTTCTTGGCTACTAGGAAATTCAGAGCTAAAGTCAAAGTCCAATTAAAACAACCAGACTTCTCACTCAGTAAATTTGTTTCCAGTTACTTCTCCTTTTTAAAAAATATTTCTCTATTCTATTTTAACAGCTGCACTGCAATTGTTTCTATTCTTGAAAGCTGCCTTAAATTTTTTGGAAATTTTATGCAGACAGAAATTATAAATAAATCAAGCACATGTGTCCGTTTTCTCCCACACAGCAATCCCTTAACATTCTCTCTATGTTGCCTCTTCTCTGGCCTTTCCGCAGTCCTCATAATAATCTCTAGTCACTCTTCACCGCAGGCACCAACATGTCCCTGGAACTTCTCATTCCCTTCGTATTTGTCTTGATTTCCACTTGCTGGCCTTGCTTCTGGCTCCCACCTCTGCCCTGACTCCTAAGTTAGCGTTCACTACTCTTCCCTGGCTCTGAGGCCTCACTCTGCCTCCCAGATCCTGACCACCATGACACCCATTCCACTGGAGGGGATTCAGAGCCATATTTCTTTTCACAAAGGTTTCCCCCAGGGAAATCGAGTATTCACTGGGGGACCCAAGTGGGACTTGGTTCAAGGTTTCTAACGTTCTGGCCCCAAATCCCAAACAGTGAAATAACTTAAGCAAGGTCTCCCTTTGTTTATTTCCATCCTGCTGTTTGGTAAATGTGTGCTCATTCATTCACAACTAAGGCTTTCAAGCCCAGCCACACTCATCCCACTATTTGACAGTTGTGCTTCCCAAACCCTTTGAATCTTAAATTAGTGTCACTACAATGTTATGATTCATTGCTCTCTCGCTCAAGATTGTGACTGTTTCTTTTAAGCAGCTCTTCCATTAAGGTGGAAGAGCCAGCATAGAACACACACATGTCAGCCCAAAGCCCCAGCTCTGTGGGTGGTCCCAGCCTAGTGTTCCAAACACAGCCTCTAAGAAGCAGAGGAAAGGAAGGTTATGCTTGTTTATCTTTTCTGAAAATTTAGCTCTCAGTGGATGTCTGTGCTTGTACACATGGGTTATAAGGATTCTACTCTCCTTTCCTTTCACTAAGAGACAGTAAAAAAAAAAAAAAAAATGAAAGAGGTGCAATTGTCTGTATGTGATACTATCTCTGAGTTCTCCAGTCCCAAAAATGATCTTTATCTCAGTCCAGTTTGACTAACATAGAGCATGAAAACCATTCATTCATTCAATAAATGTTTGTTGAGGACACTGTCTTAGGAGCTGGAAATACAGCAGTGAAATCCTTGTGGATCTTACAATCCAGTGAAGAGAAGACAGACAGTACAACATGAAAAATGATGTGATATTGGATTGTGCTAAGTGTTATAAAGAAAAATATGACAATTTTAGATAGAATAATCAAGGAAGGCCCCTCAGAGGTGTCATTTGAGGAGATATCTGAATGAAATGGAGATTTCCCCCCTTCCTTTGCCCATGGCAGACATCAGTAATCAATCAGAGCCATCAACACTTTTCTGTGGAGCCATATGATCCTCTTAGCAGTCCAAACTATCACTGCCATTTGGTTGGTATTAACATGCATGCTTAGTCCTGTTTGACATCCTGTTCTAAAAATACCTTCCTTTTCTAGAGAAAGGAGGAAAATGTAAAATAGAGAAGGAATCTAGGGACCAGGTTTTGCCCGTCATTAAGAACCTAATGATATAAGATCGATTATCTTCTTCCATTTTCTTGTCATAAATACAAGATGTTTCCATCCTTTTGCAATGTTTACTTTGTATGTTTCAGTTTATAACTCAAGTCTCCAGTGTTTTATGACCCATTCACAGTCATAGGGCTGTGCAGCTACCTAGCCTGATTTATCCTATGTGCCACCCTTAATTTGTGAATGCTGTTATGCTAAAGGAACATTCTCAGACTTCAACGTGAAGCAATTGTAAATAACATGTTTTCTCTGACAAAAATCTGTTTCCTAAATAAAAGTGCTCTATACATACATTGGCCAATTTTCGTTTTATTTATTGAGCACCCACTGGGTGTCAAGCACAGAATGTATAAGATACATAATGTCTTACCGAAATGTACAAATGCCATTGGAGGATAAAGTAAAGTACTGTATGGGGGAAATCCAAATCTTATTCTCTCATAACCTTTTTTAAGACCCATGACCTTACGGATCACTACCTAATGATAGCCAGTGACTTCTAGTTGCCAGTCCAGTGAGAGTCTTCATTCTGCTTAACTTCTACTTAAACCTGAGGACCATTTCTTTTTTCTCTACAATTCTGTCTCTCAGTTCCTATGACTAAGCATTGTTCTGCCCTCTGTTCCCTCCCATCTTTCTCCTGGGGACCTCAGTCACTACCAGAGATTTAACATTGCTTCATACAGGTGAGTTTCCAATACGTATCCCTGGTTACAGCTTCTCTTCGGAGTTACAGTCCACCAAGATATCATTCTGAACCTAGGATTCTATATGTTTGAAGTCAAACACATCATCGCTGCATTCACTAGGGTCTTGTCTTTTGTGAGCGACAGAAATCCAACTTAAAGTAGCTGAAACGGGGAAAAGAGGAACATATTTCTCTATGTAACCATACAAGTCCTGAGCTAGTCCCAGGAACTCAGGGTTGTCGATAATTTAATCTCATCCTCTTTTCTTCTGCTTCCCTTCGCTTTCCTCCCATCTTCCCTCTCTCCCTGCTTTCCTCCCTTTCTCAGTCCGTGTCTCTATCTCTTGTTTATGCATGTGTAAGTGTTCACTTCCTCCTTTCTAAATCAGGCTCTCTCTATTAAAATATGTTCATATTATGGTTGCCATAAGCACCAGGCTTACTTTGATTACCTTAGTAAACCTAGAGAAAGAAGGAACTTCTCTTTCCCAATAATTCCATCAAAAATCCTACTATTCATTTTATTGAGCTAACTTGGGACACTGACCATCCTATAGCCAATCGCATGACTGAAATATAGAGATATGCTAACTATTGATCTAAGTCCTTGGAAGCTATGGATTGGCTTCAATCACATGAATGGTAGTCTTTTATAGACAAGATGAGAAAAAGGAGAAAGTATGCTGGATAGGTAAAAGCAACAGATGTCAACTACTCCCTCTAAAAATAAGTTTTCCCCACTGACTCACTTTTTCTGTTGAAAGAGATTATATATGTAAAAACAGTATTTAAACTGTATTCCTTAAATGATATTAATCTTACTATTTTAATGCTATAACAAGTTTACATAATTCAGGTTTCAACCCTCAGATCCCTTTTAGACTTCATATTTTTCTCCCTTGTCCCCCATCAACACTTAATCAGTGGTCAGATATTCTTGATTCTGTAATGAAACTATTAGTCTTCTACCTAAACACCTTTCCACAAGAATCTACCTTCTCCAATTCAGATTAATTTTTTTGAAGTATGTGTTGATCATATAACCTTCTGGTTCATAAATCTTTCCTTGATTTCCATTGCTTAAACAAATGGCCAGTCTTAGCCAGTTCTCGAAGTCCAACTTTCCAGAAATTAGATCTAACCTACCTTTTAGGACTGAATCCCCACCACTTCCCTAAGTATGTCTCATGCCTCCAACTAAATGCAACTACTCACTGCCCCTCATTCTGCCTCTGAAGCTTTCTCTGGCTATTATGCTGTCCCTCCCCTCTTTGCCCATGCCCTCACCACTTTTCAGGCCCAACATCAGGACCTCTGTGGATGTTCAGAAAGGAATATTCTCCCTAAGACTGAATGCTTCAGAGAAATAAAGGCAGCACCCTCTTACCCAGTTGTCTATAGGACTAGCACTTGTGTCTTTTCAGTCTTACTTTCATCATATTGTTACCTCATCATTTCTTACCTCCCCTGCAGACTGAGTTAGAAGACACAATTCTCATGGTGTCTTGAACATAATAAGTACTCAGTAAATGCTTGCTAAATTGATACCAGTGGAAAGTCCAGAATTCATGCCAAGGAATCTCAGTGGTAAAAGAAAAAAAGTGCTTTATAAATGTTCTATTCTTTCATAGATTTTCCTCATATTAATAAACTCTTCAGATATGATCAGAAGTTATTTTATTTATTGTTAATTTTACCAAAAGAACAAGTTTTCCCCTATTGGCAGATCAAGTAATCTGGCAGAAAATGACAATCAACACAATTAGTATTGCCACCTGATATAGCAACAGCAATATGCCTAAATTGCCTCTGAATTTCAAAAGAGCTTCAGGATGCCAAAAACTTAGCATTCAGTCATTCATTCAGTGCGCGTCTACTGAGCACATACTAAGGCATGGCATTGTGCTAGAAATACTGAAAAGACAGATTTATTGACCTCATATAACCCAGAATCTAGGAGGATACAGACAATTAAATAAGAAATTACCTGCCAAATACCTTTTAAGCACTGAGTATGTAAAAGCAGTTAACTCAAGAACAAACTGCCTGCCTCTTTATTGCAATATGTCAATATTGATCCTTGGGGTTCCAATTCAAATTCAACTAGGGAACATCAGCATTTTTATAATTTTCCACACTTTTAGGTTAGGCAAAAGGGCAGAGTTGGGCATCCTGAATTTCAAGGGCACCTTTAGCAGCATGTGCTGCCTTCCTGGTCCCTAGAGAAATCTTGCAATGGTTCCCTTCACCTAGAAGGAATTGGGGAGTTGTGGGCTACCGGCATCTTGGGGAAGGACACATTGTGGGCCACTGCACTCACATGCAAGTTGGACCAGAAAAGCTTAAAAACTACTCAGATATTTGAGGAGACTCTCCAAAAGTAGCTTTGGATTTTCATGCTTTTATAGTCATATGGTTCATAAAAATTTTGAATAGTAGCATCTATTTCAGTATGGACCCAAGTGTCTGAGAAAGCTTCAGGAATTCTATATACTGGTGGCTCTTCAAAGGCCTGGAATACATGCAGGAACTCACTCTAAATTTCAGTTATTGTTGTTTTTTAAGATTCTATTTACTTATTTGAGAGAAAGAGTGTGCACAAGCAGGGGAGAGGGGCAGAGGGAGAAGCCGACTCCTCACTGAACAGGGAGCCCGATGTGCGGCTCCATCCTAGGACCCCCGGATCATGACCTGAGCCAAAGGCAGACATTTAAATGACTGAGCTACCTAGGCACCCCAAATTTCAGTTTTAACCTGTGTTTTGCATTCAGCTTTATCGATTTAAAGGAGGTGCTTCCGAAAGTGTGTTCTATGCACCCCTAGTCCCAAGGAGCAGTAATTGGTGAGCTTCAGGACATAATTTGAGAACTCATCTTAACAGATAGTTGGTGTGTTTAGTGAATAGTTTTTTGTTTAGTTTTTGAAATAAGGACCCAATTTTGAACTCTAAGGGCTGTATCTGCAACAAATGACTGGTTGCCAAGGATACCATTGTGTGCAAATTACAAAAAAACATAATGAACAGATGGATTCATGGAGGGAGGAGAATTGATCTGAACGTAAGAGGCAGGTGGAGATAAATATTCTGATTGGAAGAGAAGTCACAGAGTTTACACGGCTGACATAAAAATACATCCTCATCATTTTAAAGGGCTTCCATCCTTTATCTTCTTCTGCGAGTGGAGACACCATTAGATTTCAGACAGATACCTGGCTGGAGGCCATGTGAAACCTGAGGCTAGCTAATGTAACTATGTCTCATCTCCCAAGCCTGCCATTTACCTCCCCCTGACTTCCAGTCACATTCCCTTCAGCAGTTCTTCCTTCCCTGATTACAGTTGAGCTCTTCCTTGGGTGCCTTTTCCAAATGCTCTCTACAATCTCAATCTGCAATCAGCTACATGTTCTACACTCCAAACTTCCTTTTCAACTTCTCCTCTCCCTCTCACCCAGTTGCCTATAGGAATTTCCTAAATTTTCTGAGACTCTGTGGTGAAGTCTATGATTCTTCTACAACTCAAGGAACACAGGGTTGATAAACATATTGTTTCCTATTATTCCTATTGCTGCTATAACAAATTACCACAAATTCAGTGGCTTAAAACAACACACATTTATTATCTATAAGTTCTGAAGCTCAGAAGTCCAAAATGAGTCGTAGGGCTAAAATCAAGGTGTTGGCAGGGCTGCTTCCATCTGAAGATTCCCGTGGAGAATCTGCTCTTTTTCCAGCATCTAGAAGCTGCTCATGCTTTTTGGTTCATGGTTGCATCACTGGGAACTCTGCTTCTGTCATCACATATTCTGACTCAAATCCTGCTGCCTCCCTCTTATAAGGACCTGTGACATTGGGCATACCCAGATAATACAGAATAATCTTCTATCTCAGTAATCTCCTTAATTTAATCACATTTAAGTCCCTTTTGTCATGTAAGGTAGCATTCTTGCAGGCTCCAAGGATTTGGACATGGATATCTTTCAAGAGTCATTATTCAGCCTGCCACAGTTGAGGAGGGGTAGAATTCTGCATTTATCCTATTCTTTATTGATCCTTCCAGACCATTTCTTTACAATAGTGTCAGCAAACTTTCCATAAAAAGCCAAATGGTAAATATTTTAGACTTCCTGGGTCAAAGCAAAATCAAGGATATTATGTAGGTACTTATGTAACTTACCATTTAAAATGTAACTATTTTAAGAGGTAAAAACCATTCTTAACTTGTAGGTGGTACAAAAACAGGTGGTAGGCTGGATTTGGCCGTGAGCTGAAGTTTGCAAAATTCTGCTTTTATGATTTTTTATAAAGTACTTCCTTAGAGGCTCATGCTATTCAGCTAAATCACTTCTACTTTATCCTGCCTCTGTCACTTACAGATATCCTGGTCGGTCACTCTTCAAATACCCACTGATGAATTGCCCACCTAGAGAAGTATTCAAAAAGGTAGGAATAGCCACTTGAGTCTTGGATATGTGAAAGTCTAATTCTGCAAAATAATAGTAATATCACAAAGAGAAAATACCTTTCTGTTTATATATCTCTCCTTCCCATCAAAAGTTCCTGGTTCAGAAATGCATTCTTCCCATTTGAGTAATTCGCTAGGGTATATCCACATATGATACTGAGTAAGGACATTTTTTTTTTCATTCTGAAGACATATATAAGACTTGATGTCATAATACAGTCTAAGGCATCAAATATTCTCCATGAAAAGACCAGAGACTATGGATAAAAACACAAATTGGGGGGAGTACAAAGGACAGATTTTAGTTCATCAACCTGTCTTTGACTATGTGGAGCTGGTTGCACAATTCGGATTCTGAACAGATTCCCAAAGAAGGGGTCTGGCCCCAGGCCCAGAGAAATCTTTCTTCTTAGAGCCTCAGAAGTTCCTTGTGTTCTTCAGATGGGAGCTGGAAGGAAAGGTCATTTTTAATTTCATTGATGCTGCTGGTAGGCCCTGATCTCTGCCTACTGCTGAAAGAAAGAAAACAAATAGGAACGGAGAGCTAGGAAAAGAGACTTTTACATGGCTCTTCCCTCTCTCAGGGACTGTCCAAATGATGTTTTTTTCCTGTAGAAAGGAGATTTTTAAATGCATCTGAGGATCAAGTGGCTCACATCAAGTGAGGCCAAGATGATCTTGAAAATAGGAACAATGAAGGATAGATGATATCATGCTTTTGGAGGCACAAGAGGCACACCCCCAGTAGTTAAGCCTAATTTACAAGTTTTTCTTTATTTGGTTCAAGCCTGAGGGACTGGATCATTGGTCATCAATGAGGTTAAGAATAGCCATTGCAATTTCAAGAAGGAATACTCATTCCTTATAAACCTGTAAAAAAAATTTTAAGACTCAGGGCTGGATTAAACTTGGAAAATGCCCTGAAAGCCCAACCACTTGGTCACATCTGAGTTAATGTAAAAGAAGATTAGAGAGTCTAAAGTTGAAAGAGTCAAGAAAATTATTAACAGTAAGAGGAAAGAATAAATGAAGGCAAATAAAACAGACCTTCATAAACTTAGGAAAAATCATCTTCGTTGCAAACAGTTAAGGCTTTGAAGCTCTGTAGAACAGCATACTGCAATGAGCCCTATTTCCCATTCTCTGAGGCTTTGTGTTATTTCATTAATTCAAATGTTATCTAATGAGAAGCTACAGTGACACATGTCCTGCATGCACACTGAGAATATAGAGGTAAGGTATTTGATTGTTCCCTTCTTAAGACAGCCTTCCAAGCCCTTGTCACACACCGTGGGTTGCTAAAGCAATAGAGACCCAGCAGAGGAAGTCTCCCAACCATGCTTTCAGGCATGGTGACGACTGGTGATGATGCCAATGGACACCAATGGAGATACTCTCAGTAGGAAGTATCAGGAGCGTCTAGACAGACTAAGGAACCCACTGCATGTCAAGAGAAGGGATCCAACAGAAATAGAACTCACTATTCTTGTCTATAAGGCTGGAGGGGGCTGCTTCCTGTTTGTACTCCATTTCTAAATGTGGTTCAGACTTGCTCACTTTCTTCCCGACGGACTTCCTCTCTCCATATGGGGCCACCATTGTATTTCTTGCCTTGGCAACCACTGCTACATTTTAAGTCTATCATCTGCTTAGCAACTACTCAGCTGCATTGTAACTATAACATGCAACATACAGCAAATGAAAAGTCCTTAGTCACACAGGGGCCATTTCTTTGTTCTCTGGTTTCTCCATTTCTCCCAATTCTCCAGTTATTGATAGGGCCTGGCACAAGACCGTAGCTACCTATGTAAAAGGGCTGCCATTTAAGGTAAATATAACCACAGAGATGGACATGAAACAAAAAAGATTTTATGTAATATTTATTATTTTTTAAATCTCATCCTAATTTTGGCTTTATTCCTCGTCTCCCATTCCCATTCTTTTCTTGGAAATCCAAACTTTTTTTAAAAAACAAAATGTTTAAAATCATAATTATCTAGAGTCATAACAAAATTTCTTCTTTCCGAAAGGGGTGAAAACAATTTTTATTCTTATGCAGCATCTTCAGATATGCGTGTTAATATATATTTTATAAACTATTTAAAATAAAACCCTTCATCCTTTGAGGTTATTGATATTTTCTAGCTCACTGACACATCTCCCATAATACATTAATTCTACCCATTTTTCACGAATGAGGTGGGAACTATACTAAAAAATAGGATTTTAATCCCTGAGGTGCCAGTTAAAATGGACAAGGTTGCCATTGCAACACAAGAATGTCAAAAATCAGCCTTAAATAATAATCATAAATCATGCTAGCCGGATGAGAATCACCTCCGTAGCATGGGGTCGTTTAGAAAATTGCATTTACTGGGTTAAGTTCACCCTGCTCTTCCTAGCCCTCATGCCATGATACTCTTCCTTTTGTAAAGGAATAACACACAGCAAGGAAGTCTGCAGAAACTTCTGAGATCCTCAGAAATCAAGAGAAACCACAGTCCCGTTTCTCTAATTCTCCATCCACGTCGTTGGAGAGGGGTTTTCAGCACCATTCCACCACCTGGAAAGGTTGATGAACCGACTTGGGTTTTCTCCTTCTGCATACGTTTAGTCGGAAAGGGAAGCCCAGTCCCCCGGCTGGGAAAGTAGCTCTGCTCCCAGGCCTCCAGCAGAAGCGCGTTGGGCCGACGGACGCCCACCCCGCGGAGCCTGGCGGGGGCGGCCCGGGCGCCGCTAGTAGTAGCGGTTCAGGCTCCGGGTGCCGGGGCCGTCGGGCTGGCCGTTCATCCAGATCTCCCGGATGATGCGCTCCCGCTCCTCCAGCCGCTGCGCGCGCTCCAGCTCCTCGGCCGAGGTGAACACGTTCTTGTTCAAAGTCCTTTCGAAGCGGCGGTGTCTCCGGACCGAGATGTCGGACGCGGTGTCTGAGCTGCCGTCCTCGCTGTCGCTGCTGTCGCCGCTGCTCCCCCGGTCCTGCAGGAACTTCTTGCGGGGACGCCGCCGGCAGTCGGTGCGGCAGGAGAGCCTCATCACCAGGGCCGCCAGCGTGAGCACCAGCCCGATGCACACGCCGGAGACGAAGTACAGAGCGGCTCGCTCGGGATTTTCTGCAGGAGGAGGAAGAAGAGGCATTTGAGAGACGACGACTGACTCCATGCGCGGAGAGCAAATAGGGCTCCCGCCCCCCTTGCACCCCCTCACCCCCCTCAAAGCCCCGATGGTTACAAACATTGCCTTCCCAGTGAAAGCTGCATCGTGTATTCAAAACCTCAAGGTCAATAAATGGTGAATGTGGGTAGAGGGCTAAATGGGATTCGTTTCCTATATTCTTGCAACTTTAAATTTGAAATGATTTCAAAATGGAAAAAAAATAAAAGAAAGAAAAGTATTGTTTAGGCTGTATTATAAGCAAGCAACTATACTTAGATGTCATTTGCTTAAGAGATTGTATGTGTTTAAAGCCTACTTTCACCTATAGGGGAAGATTCTTGGCTTCTGAATTTGCTCCTGCAATGCCTGAATAAACCTTTTAATCGCAGATGTAAGCAGCTTTTTCTTTTTCCAACAAATTTATAAATAAAACCAAGGACCAATGCCTCCTTTATTCTAACTATGCCATCATAGGCCTAAGTCAACAAACGTAGTCAGCTTCTAAGCTGTCCCCCACCTCTTAGTCTGCGGACTCTTACACAAGCCCCTCCCTTTGAGGGCGGACCTAGTGGGCTGGACGCAGGAACCTATTTCTAAAAAACAATATGGATGAGTGATGGATGAGTCTAAGATTAAGTTACATAAGACTGACTTCCCACTTGCTTATGCCCTCTCTTTGGCTTTTCTCATTCACTTGCTCTGATGAAGCCAGCTGCCATGTTGTGACCGGCTCTACAGAGGGGCCCACATAGCAAGGAAGCAAGAGTAGCTTGTGGCTAGCTGCCTGCAAAGAACTGAATCATGCCAATGGCCATGGGAGTGAGTCCGGACGTGAATCATGCCCTCCTATTGCGGCCCTGGCCTTGCAGCTAAGCCAATCTCTGATTCCTGACCCTCAGAAATGACGAAATAAAGTGTTGTTTTGAGTCAATAAGTTTTGAGGTAATTTGCAGCAATTGATAACTTATACAATCAAAGATGGAAAACCAGTGTAGGTATTTTGTGATGACCTTATCAGATGACTCTGGGGAGAAATGTGAGGTTTTCCTTGGTGAGAAAATAAAAGAATCATTCTGTTGATGTGCAATATGCTTAGTGGTCCCAGTGATGATCCCTGTATGATGTGCTCAACAGGATGAGAGCCTTTAGGTGAACAGCCTTCCCTTTGTGGGTAAGTACCAGATCATAGGGGCACGCCTGGACTTGGCTCCCAGGGTATGCTCAACCTGACAGGACTCAAGATGGCCATCAGCAAATTAGTCTTCCATAATCTATATTCACTGTTTAGTGTGCATCAGAACACATATTGTTTTGTGGGTTTTTAAAGAATATAAGTGGGATCAAATATAATACGTGTCCATTTTTTTTAATTTAAGAATATTTCTTAGAGAGATTTCCAGATATGCCAACAGCATTCTTTTTGACTGCTGTATAGACATATCAAAGTCTACTTAACCACTATCTTGTTACTATCACATAAATGGTTTACAATTTTTCACTATTATGAGCAATGCTAACATTGACATGCTTGTATCCTTGTACACATCTCTTTATATACATGTAGAATTATTTCTACAGGTTAGTTATCTAGCAACAGAACAATTGCATCAAAGGGCATGATAATTTTGAAGTTTTATGCATTCTAAATTGTACCTGGCTAATAGACCTAAGAAAGGTCTATCGGTCTAAACACAGCATATTGAATGCATGTGTTAACGATACCTCCTTCCCTCTGAAACTCCTTCCAAAATGAGAGTGATGTGAATACAACAGATATAAATTTTAGGTACAAAGAGGAGAGGATAGAAGAAATAGAAGACACTAATAGCAGATACAAGAGTAGTCAACAAACAATGTAAATGTGGTGAAAGGGGAGTGATATCAATATCATAGCCGTATAAAATATCCCTACTTTTTGTGTCCTTTTTTTAATAGTTAATTAAGCACCCATCCACAAACAAAAATGTCTCTGTGGGAGTCTTTGATCCAACAACATTGGCCAAGGAACCCAGGAGGAGTCTCGCCCACCCGCCCACTAGATCATCCAGTAATAGACCACAGACAGACTTTGGTTTGGACTGCGGAACTAGCAATCCCAACCACAGTCCCTCCCAGCTGTGTTTGGGGAAAATTTTGAAAAGTGTTGACTTGGGCAAATAACCGTGGAAACAGAATTCCAGTACATAGCTGAAGGAAACAAACAAACAAAACAAGTTTCAAGGAACTTTTCCAGCAGTGCCCCTCCCCCCAGTAGACAGCACAGAACTGATCTATCCTGTGGCACCTCTCTGTGAGGGAAAAGGAGAGCAGTGTGTGAGTGCCTGGCTACCCTAGCTTTGCCTGGATGCTGCATGGGAAACTTATTTCCCTCCAGCAACATCCAGAGTAATAAAGTGGGACCTCCATGACTGAGAGGGAAGATATTGGAAAAGAGGCAAGACATAGTTCATGCTGACTGTGCTCAGGATGTCTGGAGAAAGTCTACCTGCAAGTCTCTGGGAGAACCTCAGCCAAGGATCTTACTACCAGCTGGCAGACACTCCTAACACCTCAGGTGCTAAATTCATATCTTCCCTCACTCTAAGGTGGCTCCTTTCTCATGCTCCAATATTGGCAGCAAAAGTAACTTGGGTAAAGTGGAGTGCTATCAGAAAAACAGACCTGGATCTGTGGGCAAGAGAAAACACAAACTTGAGCTTTAGCACCATCTTCTGGAAAACAAAAGAGAGGTTCCTAGCAGCCAGCCAGGTGAGCTGTAAGATCCAGAGAAGACATAAAAGCTTAAGAATTCCGCCACAAGAGGGAGCAAGAAGTGTGGAGCAGGTGTATGAATACAAGGTCAGAGAGAACCCCAGATAAAACAGGATCAACAAACCATATACCACAACTAAAAACAACTAGTAAAGAGCTGAGGAGGTGTCTTTTACCTCAAAGGCAAAGCAGCAACACAAAACTACAAGGAACATGAAGAATCAAGAAGACATGTCATCATCACAAGATAATAATCCTTCAATAAAGATTTCAAAGATATGAAATCTTCTGCACTAGTGGATAAAAAATTCAAAATAACTGTTTCGGGGCAGCCCTGGTGGCCAACGCCAGGTTTAGCGCCACCTTTCATCATCGGGTGTGATCCTGGAGACCCGGGATCGAGTCCCACGTCAGGCTCCCTGCATGGAGCCTGCTTCTCCCTCTGCCTGTGTCTCTGCCTCTCTCTCTGTGTGTGTCTCTCATGAATAAATAAATAAAATATTAAAAAAAAAAAACACAAAATAACTGTTTCGAAGAAACAACGGGCTACAAAGAAACACAGGAGACACTTCAATGAAATCAGGAAAAAAATACATGAACAAAATGAGAAATTTAGCAATGAGAAGAAACCATGAAAAGGAACCAGACAGAAATTCTGGAGCTGAAGAATTCAGTGATTAAAATGAAAAGTGCAATAGAGAGAATCTGCAGCACAGTAGATCAAATGGAAGACAAAATAAGTGACCTAGAAGACAGTGCTTTTCAAATAACCCAGTCCAAGGCAAACAGAGAAAAAAGAATGACAAAGAGCAAAGAAAGCCTACATGATCTATGGGATTCAGTCAAATGTATAAATACTAGCATAATCAGTGTTCCAGATGGAGAAGAGAGGAGGAAGGGGCCATAAAGTTTGTTTAAAAGTAATAGCTGAGGACGTCCCAGAACTGAGGAGAAATCCAAGTTCACAGAGCTAATGAATCACCCTATTATCTCAATGCAAAAAGACCTCCAAGCTACATTATAATGAAACTGTCAAAAATAAAAAAAAAGAATCCTAAATGTATCTAGAAAAGAAAACTTATAGCAAAGGAACCCCTATTAGTGTATCAATGGCTTTCTCAGAAACCCCACAGGCCAGGAGAGAGTGGAATGACAGAGTCAAAATATTGAAGAAAAAGTTGCCAACCAAGAATACTCTATGGCAAAGTTATCCTTCAGATATGAAGAAGAAATAAAGACTTTCTCAGTGAAACAAAAGCTGAAGGAATCCTGCTTTACAAGAAACGCTGAAAGGAGTTCATCAAACTGAAGTGAAAAGATACTTATTAGTGACATGAAAACATCTGAAAGTATACAACACAATGGTAAACCTAAATATGCAGTCAGATTTAGAAGACTCTAATTCTGTAATAGAATGGTATTTTAACCTCTAAACTATAGTATCAAGATTAAAGGAAAATATTGCTAAAAATAACTATTATAATCTGTTAATGAACACAATATATAAAAAGAGGTAAATGGTGACATCAAAACTATAAAGGGGTATAAAAGGGTGGAGCTTTTATTTTTTTATTTTTTTAAGATTTTATTTATTTATTCAAGAGAGGCACAGAGAGAGAGAGAGAGAGAGGCAGAGACACAGGCAGAGGGAGAAACAGGCTCCATGCAGGGAGCCCGACGTGGGACTCGATCCTGGGTCTCCAGGATCACACCCTTGGCTGAAGGCAGCGCTAACCCGGGCTGCCCAGGGTGGAGCTTTTATATGCACTTTGAGCAGCTTTCAATATTTTACCAATGAGCATGATGTTAGTTGTGCATTTGTCATGTATGGCCCTTATTATATTGAGGTATGTTCCTTTTATACCAAATTTATTGAGAGTTTTATCATGAAAGGATGATGTATTTTGTCAAATGCTTTTTTTGCATCTAAGATGATTAAGGAAACAAAGGGAAATGACATCACTAATCTTAAGAGATATCTGCACTCCCTTGTTCATAGGAGCATTATTCACAATAACCAAGACATGGAAACAACCTAAGTGTCCATCCACAGATGAATGGATAAAGAAAATGTGTTGTGACCTTAAGTACATTATGCTAATTGAGATTAAATCAAAGTAAGACAAATATTGTATGATATCACTACTAATATGTGGAATCTAAAAAAGCCCTCCTTATTAAAAAACAGGGCATAGTTGAATAAGGGCTAGAGAGTGAGAGAATTGAGGATTTGTTATTTGAGGCTATAAATTTGCAGCCAGTAGATAAATAAGTCCTGGAGATTTAGTTCACAGCATAGTGACTATAGAAAACAATATTGTATTAAAGACTTCAAAGTTGCTAAGAGACTAGATCATAATTATTCTCACCATGAAAAACAAGATAATTAGATGATGTGAAAGACATTGTAGCTAATATTATGATGGTAATCATACTGCAATATATGAATGTATCAAGTCAACACCTTGTCACTTTAAATCTACACAATGTTATATGTCAGTTATATCTCAATAAATAATTAATTGATTACTTGATTTAAATGAATAAATAAATGTGCAGTTAAGGAGGATGAAACTGAACTGTCTAGCTGATATCCAGTAAGCACTGAGAGGATTGAGGGAGCTCTTGCTTTGAGGAGATTAACAGTTCAGCAAGGAAGCAGATCTACCCAGTCCAGTACTAAAGGGAAGAGCTTCTATAGAAGCATGAAGAGGGATCTCTGGAAACACAAAAGTGAGTGGAAAAAGCTCAAGTTCAGATATGGGGATCTGAGAAGGCTTTCTAGAAAATATACCCAAATCCATGCTTTTACCAGGATGGAAAACCATGGGGCAGGCCTGCATCAATTTGAAACCTCATCTCCGTCATCTTTTAAACACTACTTACCTACCCTGCGGAATTGTGGTAAAGGTTAAAGGTATTACAGATGACCAGCATAAAAGGATTACCCAAGACCTTGGCAAAGATCGGCATTCAATAGATGATAATTCTATTTATTTATTTATTTTCTTCCTTCCTCTCTCTCCCTTTCTTCCTTCCTTCCACATTCTCTCTCTCCCTTCCACCCATCCCTCCCTCCATCTAATCTGTTTTCCTTCCTCTTCCCTTCCTCCCTCATTCCTTCCTTCCTTTCTCATCCCACCGTTTCTTCCCTGTGAGTGTGTCTCCATGTTTTTCACACCCTGCCATCACCACTCCCCCATTACATAGGTTGACTTTGAAGATAGTTACCCTGCTTTATCTTGGGAACCACTATTCTCCCTCTAGCTTAACTAGTGCATCCTATCCTGCTACTCCAACCAGAAAACATACTATTTTACCTACAACTTTCTCAGACATGGATTCCCAGAAGAGCCCAGTAAAAGCAATGAGAGAGGGCAAGGGAGTTTAGGGGCCTCAATGGTTCCTGAAGGGATGACTCAGGGCTGATTTTCACTGGCTGATATAATTTGTTTTGTTTTTCTTCATCAAGCTTTTGCAAAAATTGAAACTGTAGCTCTACCGTGGTTGTTTTTTCTAGTCTCTGCTCCAGGTCACTTCCTCTTGGCCAGTGATCCAACCCTGGTTTTAGCCAAATCCAGACAGCTGTTAATTGCCCAGGAAATAGAGTGGGGAGGGCTATTGTCGGTTGTTTTCCCTCAGTAAATAAAAATAAATGTATTGCTGTATCTTGCTTCCTGCAGGGTCATTGTTTTCATGCGCAGGAAGAGGCTCTATGTGGAGGTCCTGGGGCTAATTTCATTTGCACCCTCAGAGGTCAGATCATGCCCAGCAGACTCTATAGGAGAGGAGTAGCGCCAGCCCAGGCCAGATCAGCAGGTCTCTTTGCAAGTGTAACTGGTTTCCCTGCTTAGACTCTTGGCCTCAAAGCTTGCAATCCCTTGACTGGAAAGAAAAATGTTTGACAAATAGATTTTATTTTATTTTTTTAATTTTTTTTTTTTTTTATGATAGTCACACAGGGAGAGAGAGAGAGAGGCAGAGACATAGGCAGAGGGAGAAGCAGGCTCCATGAGCCCGACGTGGGATTCGATCCCGGGTCTCCAGGATAGCGCCCTGGGCCAAAGGCAGGCGCCAAACCGCTGCGCCACCCAGGGATCCCAACAAATAGATTTTAAAGAGAGTAATGAGACTTTTGTAGAATCAGGGAGTATTCAGAGTATAATCTCTTCTCTGAACTCTTAAAGCACCGCAAGGATTCCTCTTTATAGGATTCTTCCCATCCCCATAGAAAAGCAAAGAGTCCCAGCAACACTTCTGTCCTCTCTGAAATGCTGGAGAAAGCTGCCCTCCTCTTCCATCTCGGACTTGTTCTTCCCCAGAAAGAGGGAGTGTGGGACAGTCGCTGCCCTCCGAGGCTGGCTCTGGAGTATACTCCTTGGCTTTTACCTCTTTCATCTTCCTTTACCTGTTCAGGCCATAAGCACTCCCAAAGGAGGCCTTCCTTTACCATACCCATCAGCCACCCTGCTCACCCTTCTTCATCTACAGCAGGAAAGACCTATGGTCCTATGGCCCTAGAACTAAGGGGAGCTAGGGAGTAGGCCCTGAACATTCTTGGCTCTGCTTAATGAATGCTGCAGTTGATACTCTATTCTGATGCTTTTCTGGCTCCTTGAGTCTGGAAGGGAGAAAGAATGTGACTAAGTAGCCCCTCAGATCTAAGCTGAACTTTATGTAGTTGTATTATAATTAGTTATGTCATGACTATCTTTCCCATACAACAGTGAGAGATTTGAGGGCAGACTACCTAATTCACTATGGATTTCAAGAACATCCAGCACATTGTCTTGTTCAAGGTGTGTATCTCACAAATATTTATTGAATTACATCATGAACACACAATTTATAAAAGTCCAGTTAATAAACGTACTATACGTGGATTAAATATGTATAATATGTGTGCACACATATAAATGTATACATGTATGTGTGTGTATAATGGTACAACTTCGAAAGAGTAAGGGATGAAAATATAAATCACCATAAGCTCACAACCTGAATATAACTAGTGTGTCATGTAGTGAAGTGAATTTTCTTCTGTTCCTTCTTCCTATCATGTAAGTATGTATATATTTATTTATATTTACTTGGTTATGTTTATACAATTTGTATATTTTTATCTGCATACTTTTTAAATTTTTCTTGAAGACTTTTTAAGAGCAGTTTTAGATTCGCAGCAAAATTGAGAGGGAAGTACAGAGATTTCCCACATCCCCCCAGCCCCCACATACCCAGAGCCTTTCACCTTATTAACATCCCCCACCAGAGCAGTACATTTGTTATAATTCATGGACCTACCCTGACACATCATAATCACATAAGGTCCATAATCACACAAGGTCTAGGTGTTGTACATTCCATAGGTTTGGACAAATGTACAGTCAGAGTACTTTTGTGTGTAATGCTACTTCCTTTCTTGCTTGTTTGTTTCATGTGTTGCCTTATAATGCATTCTCAGAAAAGGAATCTTTGTGTTGGGAGGGGATAGATATTTTTATATCTCTTGATAAATACTGCCAAATGGCTTTTCAAAAGTAGTACATTAAGTTTTCTTGCCATCAGCTACATATGAAAGTACTTCTTTTACTAAACCCTCCCCAGGAGGGTTTAGTCCAACTGTTAAAATGCGTTCTAATATTATAGGTCAATAAATGGGTACTTTATTCCACAAACATTTACTGTTAGTCTACAGTGCCTTTGGGGCTAAAAACACAAAGGTTCTCGACTCTCATAGGATTTCCAGTATAAAGGGAAACAGAAACTACTTTCTCCAAACCCCAGATTGAGTTATGGTGGGTTAGGCTCTCTTCAGAAGTGGTGCTAAGAGACTACCTCTCTCAAGGCAATCTCATAAGAAAAGTGATTCAAATTCTGGTTAACTACTACATAGTTCTCATACCACTGTACTTACACATTCAAAGAATATTGGTTAAATGAAAAAAAAAATAAATGATTCCCCCAAAACAGCTGCATTGAAAAAATTACTGTAAACAAAGTTAAAAGACAAATGCCAAAATTATGAAAAATATTTGAACTATGCCACTGAGACGAGGGTCTAGTATATAAAGAACACCTAGAAAGGCCATTAAGAAAAAAGACCAAAAACCAATAAAGAAAATGGACAAAAGATATGAACAGTTCACAGAAAAAGAAATACAAATGGTCCTTCAATATTTGAAAAGATACTCACCCAAAGCAAGACTTGGCAGACTGTGGCTCATAAGCCAAACCTGATCACCATCTGTTTTGTTGTTGGCACACAGCTGTGCCCATTCATCTATGCTTTGTCTATATCTACTTTCATGCTAACAACACAGGAGTTGAATAGTTCGAACAGAGACTGTATGGCTCACATAGCCAAAAATATTTATTATCTGACCCTTTCCAGAAAAAGTTTGCTGACCTGTGACCTAAAGAAACAGAAATTATTTTTTTTAGAGATTTTATTTATTTATTCATGAGAGACACAGAGAGAGACAGAGGCAGACACAGGCAGAGGGAAAAGCAGGCTTCACGCAGGGAGCCCGATGTGGGACTCTATCCTGGGACTCCAGGATCATGCCCTGGGCTGAAGGCAGGGGTTACACCACTGAGCCACCCAGGGATACCCAAGAAACAGAAATTAAATGACATTGAGATATTACTTTTCACTTTTCAGATTGTCAAAAATCTAACAGTTTGAAAATAGTGTTGCAGGACCTTCTTGCACATCTTAAAAAGAGTAAATTGGTAAAACTCCTTCAGGGGCACTTTGGTAATACTAACCTTAACTAATAATTTATACACACTTTGATCCAACAATTTCACTTTTGGGAACTTATTCTATAAATGCACTTGAACATCTATGTATGCCCACAGTTATTTTTATTGCAACTCTGCTGCCCCATTTGAAAAGATCTGAACCACTCCCACTGGCCAATAGAGGACTGGGTAAATTATGGTTCGTATGTACAAAGGAATAGTATATAGTCACCCAAAAGGATGAGGAAGCTCTCTATACACTGATATAACACATCTTCATGATAACATTGGTGGAAAAAGCAAGTACAAAAGAGTATGTATAATATGCTACCTGTGTATATAAGGGAAGAGGATGAGACTGTATGTTAATATTTTCTTACCTGTGCACAAAGAATTCTGGGAGAATGTAGAAAGACTTGATGATGGCTCAAACATTGAGACTGGTTGGTTGGAGGATGGGGCAGTTCTGGGATAAGACTTCTCACTACACACCTATTATTTGATCACTGAGCCATGTTTATTCACTGATTAGTTGAATACTAACAGATACCAGACACTCTTCTAGAGGCTGAGGAAAGAAACAAAAATCTCAGTGTTCCTGGGAGCTGATATTCTACTAGGAGAGACAGTAAATAAACAAGGTAAACAAATAAAACAGATTTATGTTAGATGGTAATAAGGTGATGTAGAGAAGAAAACAGTAAAAATAGGAAGGAGGTATGAAGTGTCAGACGTGTGCAGGGGGGAGCAAGCAATTGGAGTAACCGATGGGAATCTGAGAAGGTGACTTTTAAGAAAGAAACAAAAGGAAATGGAAGAGTGATCAGGAGAATGGATTATTAATTCAAAACATTAAATTTAAAGAGCAATCATTCCACTTAATCTTCCTAACAACCCTATTGGAAGTTATTTATGAGATTATTACTATTAATGAGATTATTATCCTCATCACAAATTATTATATTATGATACCAAGGGATTGCTTGCACAGAGTTGAAACAAGAAGTGTTAGCTGCTCCAATCCAATGCTGAGACAGAGGGAAACAAAATGTGTGAGTACATGGAAGGGCACCTAAGCCAAGGTGGGGGAGTGTGGAGAGAGGATGCAGACCCTGCGGACTGTGAGGGAGTTAGCCAGTCCAGGATTGAACAGCAGAATTCTTAGAAAAGGAAATGGCTGCAAAAAAGCAGAGGTAAGAAAAGGCACAGCAAATGGTTTAGGGTAATTGCAGTAAGGTCTTGGTCAAGGAGTTCTACAACTAAATAAGAACACTGAGAAGTCAAGTTCAGACACTAAAAGCCCTGATAAGACAAATAAAATAACTGTGGGTTGGAGAACTCACACTATCCCTATATCTCTTCTCCCTCGCTTGCCTCTACACCATGTTTTCCAACCTCAGCACTATTGACTTCTTGGACCAGTTAAATTATTTGTCATGGGGATTGTCTTGTGCATTGTAGGATGTTTTTCCATTGCTAGATGCTAATAGCAGCACCTCTCAACCCAGTTTTGACAACCAAAAGTGTTTCCAGATATTTCCTGAAGTCCCCTTTAGGGCAAAATCATCCCTGGTTATAAACCACTGGTCTAAAGGTTAAAGGTTAGTCTTTGTCATTTTTTTTTTTTTCAGTTAGATGGTCGGGTAACATTTCTTTGGCCAAAGAAATGTGATTTCTACTGGAACGCCCTTCCTTTTGTCAACCATCTTGAATGACAGCAGGAGCAAGAGTAGCCACGTTGCAGCCATGAGATGACAAACATAAAAGAAAAGACATGAGAATCACAGAGATGCTGGTCCCTACATCTTTGAGCCAATGGACTACCTACCTCCAGACTTCTTGTTATGAAGGTAAGATAACTCTTATGTGTTTAGGCCACCAAGTTGAGGTTTTCTGTTATTTGCAGCTGAAAACAATCCTAAGTATTATACAATAGTGTTTGGATTTCATCCTAGAGATAATGAGGATCCACTACAGTATTCTTTTTTTTTTTTTTCCACTACAGTATTCTAAAAGATAAAGAAGAATTATATCATCAGACCTACAGTTTGGAAAGATCATTTTGCTACAAAACATAATCTTTGCTATGAAGCAAGATTGAAGGCAGATAGACCATGGAAAATGCTATTATGGCATGATAAGCAAAAACAGAATAGAATTTGGATCAATTCAATGATGGTGAGAATAAAATGGAGGGGATCCATCTGAGAAACATTGAGAGACAAAATGGTCTGATCCTAAGCAATTGGATATGGGCAGTGAGTAAGATACACCAAAGGCTAGACATCATACTTCTGGTGTAGGTGATGCCCTACATGATACACAAAAGAAAGAGCAATTGACAAAGAAGGACAATATTTCATTGCAGGCCAGGTTGAATTTGAAATGCTTATGACACCCACTCAAGTTGTAATGTTCAGAGCATTTAGATACACAGATCTAGAAGTCAGAAAAGAATAAGGGGGTGGTAATTTTTAAAATACATGTATGATATAATTCTAAATTTTAAATTCCAATAAAATAATATTACTTTTTACAAAAGTGGTATCAGTGAAGTATAGAATACTTAAACATACAGCTAAGCAAAATAAAATTTAAAATATACACGCTCATAAAATTGCACCATCCAGATATAATTTGCAATAAAATGTACGCCATACACATATGTGAATGTACAAACATAAATGGCCTTATACTGTAGATGCACTATGGTAACAGGCTTTATTCACATAACAACACATCATAAACATCTTTCTACTTTAATTAATATTTACCCATTTTTCTAATTTTTTACTATTATAAACAGTTCTGAGATTAACTGTCCCCATAGTAAGATTTTTGCCCATCTCCTTAGTTATTTCCTTAGGATAAATTACTAAATGTGGAATGCTGGCTAAATGGTATACATGTTTTTAAGGGCTTTTGATAGATGTTCCTAAATCGCTCTCTAAAGGGGTTGTAGCAATTTACAATCCCATTAACACTGTGAGTACTCACTTCCCCACACTTTCTCCAAAACTAAAATTATATACATAACCACTCAAATCTTTGAGGGTTTTACAAAATAAAAATGTTAACCTCATTGTTGTTTTTATTTGGCATTCGTTTCATTGCTAGAACTTGGGCCGTGTATCAGCAATTTCTATTTTTTCTTTGGCAAAGTGCTAATCCTTGTTCTTTGTCTACTATTCTTTGGGACGCTGATCTTTTATTGTTTGGTGAGAGCTCTTTATCTGTTATAAACTTTAACCCTTCTTCATTAGTGCTGCATTTTTCTCTTAGTTTGCATTTGCCATTTAATTTTAGGGTACATTTGGATAAACAGGTATTTGAAATTATTAGAATTATCAGGTTTGAAATGGCTACTGTGAAGAATGGGAACAAGATGTCTCCAAAAGCAAATACTTGAAAGGTTCAGCTGAGGTTTGATACCATGAATTTCTAATGGCTTCGATCTGCAAAGATATAGCAGCATTTGATTACTTCAGTGCAGAGGGTGAAAGAGAAAGCAGGATTTGCTTAGAGTTAGTGTTTTGCCTGTTGTTTTAATCAGAAGCTGGACAAAGAAGGGAGTTGTGTGTATTAGCAAATATGCTGCTGAAGTGATGGGCCACATGGACAAAATAAGAGGCAACTGATGCTCTGGAAGAAATCAGGAGGATCAGGGGCTCCTGTGTAGTTGAAGACCAGATACAGCTGAGTGAGAACATGAGAGAGCTACAAGATTTGGACATTTTCTACAATTTCCTTCTAACATACTTTTTATTACTGCTTCCAATCCATTTGTTCTGTTTCTTCTTTTAAAATAATTATTTTTGTATTTGTTGTAATCACCTTCATATTTTAAATTCTCTTAACTCATTTTCCTTTACAGCCAGGGATTGTTCCCCGTCACACTCAAAATTAATTTTTAAGCCAGCAAGTCTATTTACTGGATCTAACACATTTTATTTTAGCCATTTTACTTTCCATTTCTTTGCATTTTCTTTTTACTTCAGCCCGTATTTATTTAAAAGGAATGTTATCTTCCTGTGTCCCAAACAATATTTAATTCCAGAATATAAGGTGGGAAAAAGAAAGGTTGCAAGGGACAGAAAAACAGGGCCATGCCCTCTTTCAACCCTAGCAAGATCACAAGACACATGGTAAACACTAGACCATTCAATGAGTTACCATATTCAGTGGGCCCAACTCAGGGTCATGCTGGCCAAAATGGAAAACCTCCAGGTACGTCCTGTGCCAAGCAGAGCTCCAAAGTCCAGAAGCCTGTATCTCTCCCCTGAGATATGTTCTTGCAACAGCTGATTTGTAAGTGTCCGTGGAGGCCTTGGAACCTCTAGGCCCTCCCTGCCACCACCCACTTCATTTGGGGGATGTCTCACTATAGACTTAAGAGGATCATCATTCAATTGCTTGTGAAACATGATTCTAGGGTTTCAAACATCTCTTTTCCAGCCTAGTGCCCTTGCTCCCCACTACACCTTCAAGAAAGAGCAAAGCTGAGATTCCTCTGATGTGCGGTGCAGGGAAGGAGGTCCCAGGGACCAGACTTTCTTAGGGAGGTGAGAAGCTGACCACTGACCTGGTTCTTTGCTGACTCAGGAAGGGAGAACCCTAGCCTTGAGGCCTGTGCAGACTATATGCTGCATCTTGTCACCTCTGAGAAGTCCTCCTTTCTAAAATCAGGTTGCATGTCATCTAAGATCCTTCCTCAAAGAGAAGCCATGAGCTTCCATTATCCTCAACCATGGCCTAGATTTGCCATTGTAAGAAGAAAGGTCAGGTTTTACATCTGAACTCTGAGGCCACCACACATCAACCCTGACTAGAGAACCAGAAAGTAAAATCAGTCCTCTGATTAGAGGAATTCTAATCAGAACCTCAGCCCCTTCCTTTTTATACAACATCCTGAGACAACAGGCAAAACAAAACATAGTGAAAACAAACTATCAAAAAAATTGTAAAACTCACTCAAGGAGCAGAAAATTGGTTTGGTCATTGAAACCATTGAGCATTTTCATGTATTTTTTTTATTTTCAGCTTGGTTGAGGTATACTTTCAAGTATTTTTAAATGGCTCCTCTTACATGAATAGTATCTACTCTCAAGAAAGGATCTTGAGGAGACAGAAAGCCAACTTGTTAAGAGTATAACTTTGAATTAAGGACAGGACAAATATCAGGCTCTCTCAGACTCACACACTTTGTGTCCTTGTGTCTCGTAGGAGGTTATCACACATGTTGCACAGCCCCACAAGCACAGATCCCACACACACATACACGGGTGGGACTGAGAACACTGCACAGAAACAGCAGGCAGGGATACTCCATGAGCCTCTCTCACATGGAGTCAAATGTATAATGACAAGTAGACAATAGCCCTAGGCTACTTCATTCATTCACTTGAGCCCAAAGGAAACCAAACATTTTTAGCAAGATAAAGCTTTTAGTGTTCCACCCCACCAACACCGCCTGCCAAATTAGAGAATGCCAAGTTTAGCTTTCAAACCAGAAGGTCTTTCATCTCACAATTCAGCACAACAGAGTCCCTCTGCTACGACTACGTAGCCTTTCTCTCCTAAGAATAAGGCCACTGATGGCCACCCAGGAGATAGCCTCAGCCCTCAGCCCTGGCCCAGCCAAGACTGGAAACTACCTGAGACAAAGGAATAGGCCGCTAGGATGTTGCTGAGCAAAGCCATGTCCACACACTCGGCAATCACCAGCTCCGTGCTATGGCAGAAGGGCAGCCTCGATGTGGCATCCAGAGGAAGCCTCCTGGAAATGCTTCAGCTGGATCAAGGTGGCACCTCCCTCTCTTCTCTTCTGTTTGGGAACACAAAGTGAGTGATGAGAACACATTCTACTTTCCTGAGGCCATGTTCCAGGTAGACTGAACTCAACAACAAAGATCCAGTCTCCTAAATGCCAGCCAGCCTTCCCAGACAGGGGTCTGGATTCTTGTCCCCTTTGTTCTAGTGAGTTTCTTGGCTTTCAAGGAAGCAGCAACTCCTTACATTTCTGCTTTTCCTAGACTTTCTCCTTTCTCTTCCCCATCTCCTCCCCAGTTCCCTTTTAACACTTTCCCCTCACCTTCCCTGGAACTTTTTATTGCATTCTGTCTGGCTCGCCTTGGAGGCACAGCCCATCATCACTTTAGTCACTCACTGTAACTCCAAACGGCAGCCCACTCCTTACCTAGCTCTGCTTTTTCCTTCACTGACGGTCCTGGTGTACTTTGATCATTGCCTCACTGCACAGGTCATCAAATGTGTGTCTTTGGCAAGGGGTCAGAGCTGGCTATCCCAAAACTGCCAAAGTGGTTCCAGTTCTAAAATGCGCACAAGAATTGGGAATTTGAGCCCACTCTCTGTCCCCAGTTCCAAGACTCCACCTGTGACCATGATGGGCCAACCACACATGCACACACACAACTGCCACAGCCTGCCCACCAGCATAACTGTCCCACAAGGGTTCAGAGTAGGGGCTTGGGATCTCAGTATTAAGTGGCTTAGCCTCCGACCAATGGAGCACATCCTCTCCCTATATGCTGCTGCTGCTGTGGCTCAGACCTGGCATTATCATTACCAAGTTCAGTCAGTGAAGCTCTTGCTGAGATGAAAGGAGAAAAAAGTGGCAAAGACCCTGACAACTCCTATGCAATGCTGCTTAAGTTGAGGGCGGGAACTGAGTCACCATGGCTGAAAAGATGTCAGGTTGGGGAAAGCTAAAGAAGCAAAAGACTCCAGTCCTTGGAGAAGAAACAGGTTCCCAGGTGGGTCATAGTCTCAGTAACATGTACCACACAAGAGGGTCTGGGGAGCTGCAATTCTGCAGGTGGAGGGAATGGGTCATAACAGAGAAGACAACTCACTTTCTGGTGGATCCAACAGGGTCAGGGAAAACCAAAGCAAGGGAAAAAAAAGCCCAATCCACAGGTAAGAGAGAAATGACTGCAAGGTCCTTGGAGCAACCAGAGGCCCGAGAGTAGCAGGATGAGGAGCTGGAGCCTCAGGGGATCTGAGAAGGGGCCGGCTACTGCTGAGGGACTCTGCATCTCTGAGCCAGAGCCCTCGGCCTTCTTCAATAGCCATTTGAGTTCTTAAAAGGTCACAACCATATGACACAGGTGAAGAGTTGGAACCACCACTCTGAGCTCAGAGACTGTTCTACAGATGTGAGGACTTCAGGACCCAGGAAGAGAGTGAAGTCACTGGAAAATGTCTGAAGGTGTAGTGGCGCAAAGCTACTTCAGATCCATTCCCTCCTGTCTATCCCCACTAATTCTACCATGGCACAAGTCTCACCATTTCATTTCTGAGAGTTTCTGAAGTAGTTTCTTCCTAATCCTTCTGCTAAAACCTTCTTTTGGCTCAGTCTAGCATACAATCTCACCAACAGGGTCATCTTTATAAAGTACAAATCTAATCACTTCACTCCACAGCCCAACCCTTTAACTAATCCCCATTCAACTTCTTAGCACAATACACAACCACTTCCACAATATCTGACCCTTACCTTCGTAATTCACCTCCTACTTGAGTCTACACCCATACACATATACACAGAACTGTAGCCATGCCTAATGTCCAACATTACCAGCTTATTTTTAGTTCCCCAAACATACCAGGTCCTTTTATCTTTTCATGTATTTGATCACACTTTTCCTTTTGCCTAAAATGCCTCCTCCTCCCCTTATCTGTCTAGCAAATGTTTCCTTTAAAGGAGAATTCTTAAGTCCTACAGCAAACTCAAAATCCCAGTGACTTTTTTTTTTTTCAGAAATAGAAAAATCCATACTAAGAGTTCATATGGAATCTCAAGGAATTTCAAATACCCAAAAGAATCTTGAAAAAAGAACTAAATTGGAAGTCTCAGACTTTCTGATTTCAAAATTTATTACAAAAATACAATAAGCAAAACAGTGTGGTACGGGCATAGAGACAGTATATGGACAGTAGAATAGAACAGAGAGCTGAGAAATAAACCCTTACCCCTTGTCAAATGATTTTCAACAAGGATGCCAAGACCATTCAATGAGGAAAGAACAGTCTTTTCAACAAATGGTGCTGAGAAAACTGAGAATCCACATGCAAAAGAATGAAGTTGAACCCTTACCTTCTATCATATTAAAATTTTAACTTGAAATAGGTCAGAGACCAAACTGTAACAGCTAAAATTATAAAACTCTTAGAAGAAAACACAGGAAAAAGGCTTTATGACATTGGATTTGAAAATGATTTCTTAGATATGACACCAAAAACACCAGCAACAAAAGTTAAAATAGATAAATTGGACGATATCAAAACTTAAAACTTCCATGCATCAAAGGACTCAGCAAAGTGAAAAGGCAACCCATAAAATGGAAGAAAATATTTGCAAATCATATATCTGATTGGGGGTTAATATCCAGATTATATAAAGAGCTCCTAGAAACTCAATAACAAAAAAACAACCTGTTTAAAAAAACAGGCAACAGACCTGAACAGACATTACTCCAAAGAGGATACACAAATGATCAATAAGCTCATGAAAAGATGCTCAACATTACTAATCACTAAGGAATTGCAAATCAAAATCACAAATGAGATACCACCTCCTACCCATTAGGATAGCTAGCATTAAAAAAAAAATGAAGGAAGGAAAGTAGGCAGGGAGAGAGACAGAGACAAGGAAGGAAGAAAAGAAAAGAAAAAGAATGACAAGTGTTGGAGAGGATTTACAGAAATTGGAACCCTTGTATTGTGGGAGAGTAAAATGATGGAGACAGTATGGAAATAGGGTGGCAGTTCCTCAAAATGAAAAAATGAAAACTAGAATCACCATAAGATCAAGCAATTCTTTGGGTATATATTCAAAAGAATTGAAAGCAAGGACTCAAACAGATATTTGTACACCAATTATTATAAGCATTATTCACAGTAGGCTGAAGGTAGAAGCAATTGAAATATTATCCACAGATGAATGGATAAACAAAATTTTTTAAAATAATAAATTAATTTTTTATTGGTGTTCAATTTGCCAACATACAGAATAACACCCAGTGCTCATCCTGTCAAGTGCCCCCCTCAGTGCCCGTCACCCATTCACCTTCACCCCCCTCCCTCCTCCCCTTCCACCACCCCTAGTTCGTTTCCCAGAGTTAGGAGTCTTTATGTTCTGTCTCCCTTTCTGATATTTCCCACACATTTCTTCTCCCTTCCCTTATATTCCCTTTCACTATTATTTATATTCCCCAAATGAATGAAACCATATAATGTTTGTCCTTCTCCGATTGACTGATTTCACTCAGCATAATACCCTCCAGTTCCATCCACGTTGAAGCAAATGGTGGGTATTTGTCATTTCTAATGGCTGAGTAATATTCCATTGTATACATAGACCACATCTTCTTTATCCATTCATCTTTTGATGGACACCGAGGCTCCCAAAGATACAGATGCAATGAAACGCCGGGACACCTGCACCCCGATGTTTCTAGCAGCAATGTCCACAATAGCCAAACTGTGGAAGGAGCCTCGATAAACAAAATTTGGTGTTTATACACACACACACACACACACACACACACACACACAAATAGAGTATTACTCATAGCCTTAAAAGGAAGGAATTTGTGATACATGCTACAACATTGATGAACCTTGAGGACATTATAAGTGAAATAATCCAGTCACAAAAGAACTGTAATGAACTGGAATACTCTAGGATATCACATGTATGAAATACCTAGAGTAGTCTTTTTCATAGAGACAGAAAGTAGAGTGAGAGTTGTCAGGGGCTGGGGGAAGGGAGGAATTAGAAGTTATTGTTTAGTGGGTACAGGGTACAAAGTTTCAATTTTGCAAGATTGAAAAGTATTCTGGAAATGGATGGTTGCACAACAATGTAAATGCGCTTAATGCCACTGAACTAGAAGTTTAAAATAGTTAAGCTGATAAATGTGTGTTATGTGTATTTTGGCATAATTTTAAAATAATAAAAAAAATGTTATTGAGGTTCAGGAGTGAATTCTGAAAGTTGCTCCAATTAGAGGATCTGGCAATCAAGTTTTGGTTTTAAGCTAACAGGAATGGTAGCAGAATTATTTTATACTGAAAATTGAAGTCAATAAAATTATAATTTATTTCACACTATTAATATAGCTTAATTTTTTTCTTTTTTTTTTAAAGATCTTATTTATTTGTTCATGAGAGACACAGAGAGAGAGGCAGAGACACAGGCAGAGGGAGAAGCAGGCTCCATCCCGGGAGTCCGATGTGGGACTCGATCCCGGGTCTCCAGCATCACGCCCTGGGCTGAAGGCGGCGCTAAACTGCTGAGCCACCAGGGCTGCCCAATATAGCTTAATTTTAAGTAAAGGATGTTATTTCACTTATTAAAAAACCAGATAGTAAATAATTGTAATTCATATTTAGAGATAAGAGGAAAAGCATATATCACATCAGTAGATGCAAAATTGTGTTTGTGTAATATTCAATAAAAATTCATGATTGGGGGGGAAAAAAGAAAGGTCCACTTCAGTGAAGCTCCAATCAGACCCTTTTGTTTGGTTATCAAAATATCCAGATATTTTTCTAATATTGCACCTATGATTTTGTAATTGGAATGATCAGTTCACAGGTTTTCTCCTAGATTGAAAAGGCATCTGATGTATCTCTTGTCACCTAAAAATCTAGCATGGTGCCTGATGAAAGGAGATTCTCAGTAAATGCTGACTGGCTGAAAAACAGAGTGTTCTGTGTAATATTCTAGGCATAAGTCTCTGAGGGTGTTTCCAAACAGGTCTGAAGGTGAGCTACCTAGAAAACCAGAGGGTACCAGGGCTGACTGGCTCTGAGTGGGGTTCCAGGCAGGACACTTTGTCAGGACTATGAAAGGTTCACATACAAGAGGGAAGCTTTACTGTAGCAAAGAAATTCTTCCCGCAGGTCTCCTTACACCCCAGGCACTAATGGGGAGGGTTGCAGGAGCTAGAGGCAAGAGGGATAAAAAAAGACAGGCCAAGGGTTAGGAAAGACAACCTCTGAATGGCCCATCCAAAAGAGCAACCGGGAAGATCCTCCACGGTCCACATGGCACAAGTCAACCTAGAGCAGAGGTCAGTGCATCTTTATCTTTACCGTAAGGGGGCAGAGAGTAACTATTTCAAGCTTCAGGGACCATGTGGTCTGTTTCAACTACTCAACTTTGTCACTGTGGTACAAAAGCTACCAGAGACAATATGTAAATGAACAAGCGTGGCTGCGTTCCATCAGAACTCTATTGGCAAAAATAGGTGGTGGACCCAATTTGCTGCATACTTTGACAAGGAAAATCTATTTTTGTCTTCCGATCTACATTTATGACCTAAGTCAGGTAAATACGCCTGGTTTACTTCTTTAACATTTTTTATGCAGACAGTCTGTTAATGCACTGTGGTTTCAGATGTGCAATAATTTGTACAATGGTTTATTCCCAAGTATGCCTTAAGCAGAACAAATGTTTTTTTCTATATAGTTCCTTGCCTTAATAAATATGTAATATAAATTTAAGCAAACTTCTATTTTGTATATTTGTAAACTACAAAGTAAAAAATGAACATTTTGTGGAGTTTGTATTTTGCATACTCAAGGTGAGAATTAAGTTTTAAATAAACCTATAATATTTTATCTGAAAAAAAAAAAAAAAGACATAAACAAAACTTGGGTGTTTCCTAAAGATATTTGCTATTAGAAGTTGTCTTTGTTACATTTATTAAGGATTTGCATCATGATATTCCCAAAGAAGCCTCAAGTGCAGGAGTGTGCACCCTGCTGTCTAGGACTTGGTGTCTCATAGGATGAATGCACTAATACTTGTTTTCACCTTTGCTTTCAAAAGTACAAAAGAGAAGTAAAAGGGAAAGAGAAATAAAACTTGTAAGGGAAAAAAAAAAATGTGCTCTCTTTTGTGCTCTCTTCCTTTTTTTTTTTTTTTTTTTTTTTTTTTTTTTTTTTTCAGGAGAGTGGGCAGCACATGCTTTATTGTCCAGCCATCTGGACAGATGGACTTCGGTGCAGGGCATTGAGCTCAGGAGGTAGCTTGCCTGGCCTGGTGCTGCTGGGCAAACCTCTGCATTCGTTCCTCAAGCTCTGGCCGAAAATGGCGGATCAGGCCCTGCACAGGCCAGGCGGCTCCATCGCCCAGGGCACAAATGGTATGGCCCTCTATCTGTTTGCTGATCTCCCAAAGGGAGTCGATCTCGGCTGGCCGGGCATCCCCCCTCACAAAGCGGGCCATCACCTTGTTCATCCAGTCCACACCCTCGCGGCATGGAGTACACTGGCCACAGCTCTCATGCTTGTAGAACTCAATAAGGCGGGCAATGGCTTTCACAATATCTGTCGAGCGATCCATGACAATCACAGCAGCTGTGCCCAGGCCTGTCTGTGCTTGTACCAGCGCATCAAAATCCATCAGCACTGTCTCACACACCGACTTGGGGATCAGTGGTGTGGATGAGCCGCCGGGGATCACAGCAAGGAGATTGTCCCAGCCACCTGTGACACCCCCAGCATGTTTTTCAATCATGGGCCATAGTTTGCAGACCTCTGGTCTAAAGTCTTCCTACTTAATGGAGGTCCAAGGACCAACAGCAGTGACATATCATGCGGGAGCTTGTTGGATCCATATAATCTCGGACAGCACCCAAGATCTTTGGAATCAAATTCCCATTTTATAAAATGCCCAGCAGAGTTTGCAAAGTGCTCTACCTAACCTCTGAGATCCCCTTCATCCTGAGCACTAAGACTCTACAACAGCACAAGCCCAGGAGGCACTTAGTGCCTTCTGCGTAAATCTGACCCAGGGTACAAGGCAAGCCCTCGCTGGCCCTGCACACAGGCAGTTCTCTGGGCAGTTACAGCACACCTTAGAGAGGACACCAAGACAGAGGGCACAACTCGGCCGAGGAGATTCTGCTCAGGACAGCTGCCAATGAGACATGGACTGTAGAAGCTAGAGAAGTGATGAATCCCAGAGCCGAACTCTAAATCCAAACCCTTCTCCCTGACTCTCCCTCAACAGGGATGGAACACCCCAGGTAGCTCCCAACACCTCCCACTGGTGATTTGCCCTATCCTTAAAACTTTCCTGCATCTCCTATTGTGGTGGTGAATTTTATGAGTCAATCTGACAAGCCATGGGGTGCCCAGATGAAACATCATTTGTAAGTGTCTCCAGACCAGGTTAGCACTCGAATCCATGGACTCACAAAAGTAGACCACTCTCCCCAATGTGGGTTGGCATCATCCAGTCTGTTCAGGGCCTAACAGAATGAAAGGTGGAGGGAGGAGGCATTTGCCCCCCTTTTTCCTGTCTTACTGCTTGAGGTGAGACATCTCATTTCATCTTATCCAGCCTCAGTTTGGACCTTCACTACTGGCTCCCCTGATTCTCAGGCCTTCAGACTCGAACTGAATGATACTACAGGCGCTCCTGGGTCTCTAGCTTGCAGTTGAAAGATCCTGAGACTTCTCAGCCTCCATAATCACATATATATCTCCTACTGGTTCTGTTTCTCTGGAGAACCCTGATCAATACACCTACCAATATAATATAAAAATAAGCAGCATGAAGCATTCTTCCACCCCCAAGTACAATTTTGTGCTCTCTTCCTCAAGGAAGTCCCTTACCACTGGTTAGCTCCTAGAATCGGTGACTCTTAACTTCGGGCAGTTTGCCCCCATAGGGGACATCTGGCTGTGTAGAAACATTTTTGGTTGTTGCAATTGCAGTGAGGGATGATACTGGCATCTAGTGGGTAGGAGGGAAGGCTATGCTAAACAGCCTATGGTGCACAGAACAGTCCCTCACAATAAAGAACTATCTGACCCCAAAAGTGAATATATCAAGGCTGAGAGAGACCCTATTCTAAAACAAACATAACCAGAAGTGAATGGGTTCCAGAACACCTCACTTTAATGAAGCCCTCAAGAGAACACATCAACCAATAGCAGTTTTATTAATTCATAACTGGAGAGTCAGCTGGCATAAGAGCTGAGTCGGGTCCCCTTCTAGACAAGTGGATCCTGAGGATTATCTTGGTAAGGACAAAATTACAACTACAGAGCTGCATATTTTCAAATCCAGGGCTTTCTCCTGATGATAACCCATTGCATTAACTGTATTCTAGGGGAAATTATGTTTAGAGGACACTCTAGGGCCAGTCAACCAGCATCACAGTACACTCTCTTTGAACATATCTCACCAATTCTTATAAATCTTACTGACAGCTTTCTCTCATCCCTGACTCAAAGCTCTTTAAATTAATTACCAACAAACTACAATACAGTTGAAAAAACACAGCTGCTGGGATGCCTGGGTGGCTCAGTGGTTGAGCGTCTGCCTTTGGCTCAGGACATGATCCTGAAGTTCAGGGATCGAGTCCTGCATCGGGCTGCCCACAGGGAGTCTGCTTCTCCTCCCTCTTCCTATGTCTCTGCCTCTGTCTCCGTGTCTCTCATGAATGAATAAATAAAATCTTAAAAAGAAAAAAGAACATAGCTGCTGTCCATCACTTACGTCTCATAATTTTGTCTCCCTAAACACATGCTGGTTTCTTGATGTAGAAGACAGCCTGTCTATGAGCACTGTCTCTTAGACTGAATGGCTAATTATATGCATTGCATGCTATTTTCACTGGCTTCCATTTTATTTTTTTTAAAGATTTTATTTACTTATTCATGAGAGACATAGAGAGAGGGGCAGGCACAGGCAGAGGGAGAAGCAGGCTCCCCACAGGGAGCTCAATGTGGGGCTTGATCCCAGAACCCCGGGATCATGACCTGAGCCAAAGGCAGATGCTCAACCACTGAGCCAGCCAGGTGCCCCACTGGCTTCCATTTTAGAGGTAACCTCATTCCCAGGGCTGCGGAATCATATTCTCTGGAACCTTGATTCCACTCATTTATATTGAGTATAATCACTGAATATATAAAATGAAATGTGCCAAGGGATGATAGATTTCATCTTATACTTCAGTAGCAGCGGTGACTAAGCCATCATGTGTAAGCCACTGGGCAGATGACTCTCTCATTACCTAGTGTGCAGGGTGGTAAAAACTCATTATCCCCTTAGCTACCTGGGGAGAGACGTGCTGTCAGGGACAGAGGATTATCTGGCAAAAATAGTTCATCCCTGGTGATGTTGGTGCCAAGCAGTAGAGGTTCTGAAACTTGGTTGGCCTCAGTTGGATTCTCAGGCTCTGAAAGAAAAGAGAAATGGCACCAAAAAAACATCAGAAAGCCATCACATACTCAAGACATCACACCATGCCATCACATCATCACGTCATGCCTTAGACATCACGTCATGAACCTAGCAGAAAAACCCTGGTGATGTTTTCCTGGACCTCTGAAAAGATGGAAGAGCGTCTCCTGAGAGGTTAAAACTCACTGCCAGAGTTTAATATGGAATTGGAGCCAGACGGCCAGAGAAACCAAACTCCCAAGTTCATAGCAGAAAGGGAAGCAAGGGGTAAAAGATCAGAGATGCATGCTTCCTCTTCCCTCTTGCAGCCAAAGCCCACAGAACAGCTAGAGTGGGATGTGCCCACATGGCCCCATCATCAGTGAAGTTCTCTGGAACAGGAAGGGAGGAAATTTGGTTCCCAGATAGCAGTGCCCAGATGGGCCATGAAATGAGTCTCATGCAGCACTGTGTAGGCACAAAAAACCTGGAAGTGCTGATATGTGGATTCCTACAGCCAGAAGTCTTAAGGCCTCGAGCTATGTTCAACCCAGCTAGGGAGGCCAGCAGGGGCCTCTGAAAGACTAGATCCCACACAGCCTCTTTATGTTGTGAGCTTCACTGAAAAGCGTGTAGAAGGAATGAAATTTGTCCTAGAGCTCCCGAAGCACTAAAGAAGTCCCCCTGTTCTACACAGACATGTGTGTGCATGTGTTGGCATCACTTCCTGCCGACTTCTGCAGCATCTGACTTCTGCTCGTTTATTTACGTCTTATAGATACTTATCCTAGCCACCTCAGCCTCCCATAGAATTTGTGGTACCTTCTATGTCCATTTTCCTGGAGAAGAAATTAAAGGAAGAAGGAAAAGGAAACTGGAAGCACAAGATTGACAGATCTTTAGAGACTCAGGCACCAAAGTGTGGAAATAGATCTTTGAGACCCACTCACCCCCACCCCAAACGCTAGTGAAAAACACACATGAACTGACCCCAGTGTGGCCACATGGCATCTGAGATGCAAAGGTTTGAGTGGAAAAAGAGCTCCCATACCTCAGGATAGGAAGAGGATACACATGGTCCCAGAGAAATCACCGAGTAGAAAGAAATTTGCTTTTCTCTACAGGACTAATAAACACCAGTGGGTGACATACCTAACATGCTAACATGCCAGCCACTTGGCATAGTTTGCTCCACCAAACTTCCCCTCCAACCTACTGTAGCAAGCCATTTTCAGGGACACATCCTGGACCTTACTGTCACCTGGAAAGGCGCCACTTCTAAAATCTGGGCTGCGAGTTCCTTAGGGGCAAGGATTATGTCTTCCTTCTGCAACTTGTTTCCAGGGCCTCCCACAGTTAAGAGTACAGAGCCAATGTTGAGTGACCGTGGGTGGCTCACTCACACTCAGAAATCTCACTCTCCAACCAGAATCTTCTCTCTTCTACTTCTCTCACCCCTGGAATCAAAGTAACTTCTCTGAGACCTCAGACTTCTTATAAAGAAAATCTTTGGGACCTAGGACCAGGCAAAGAAATCTTAGCCTTAAATCCAAAATCACATTCCAAAACAGAAAATTGATAATTTGGACATCATGAAAATGAAAAACATGTCTTCTGTGTTAAGAGGATGAAAAGAAAAACTATAGTGTGGGGAGAGAGGATATATTTGCAAATCATTTATCTGCCCAATGGAATAGTATCTAGAATATATAAAGAACCTTCAAAAATAGTGACAACACCAAATGTGGACAAGGATGTGGAAAAAATGGATCACTTATACATTGATCATGGGAATGTAAAATGAAACAGACTCTATGGAAAACAATTTGGCAGTTTCTTAAAAAACTGGGTATGAAATTATCATGTAACCCAGCAACTGCGTTGCTCCTGGGCACTGATCTCAAGAGACATGAAGACTTAGTTTCACACAAAACCCACGTAGAGCTTTATATTTACAGCTTTATTTGTAATAGCCCCAAATTGGAAATAATCCAAGTTTCCTTCAGTGGGTGAATGTTTAAACAAACTGTGGTACATCCATGACCAGGAATACTACTCAAAACAACAACAACAAAAAAAGACAGACTTTAACTCATGCAACAACCTGGATGAATCTTTAAAAAAAAAATATACTGAGTGAAAAAACTCAATCTTGAGAAACCTGGGTGGCTCAGTGATTGAGCATCTGCGTTTGACTCAGGTTGTGATCCCGGGGTCCTGGGATTGAGTCCTGCATCAGACTCCCCGTGGGGAGCCTGCTTCTCCCTCGGCCTGTGTCTCTGCCTCTCTCTCTGTGTCTGTCATGAATAAATAAATAAAGTCTTAAAAAAAAAAACCTCAATCAGAAGGTTGCGTATTTTTTTTAATTTTTATTTATTTATTATAGAGAGAGAGAGAGAGGCAGAACACAGGCAGAGGGAGAAGCAGGCTCCATGCACCGGGAGCCCGACGTGGGATTCGATCCCGGGTCTCCAGGATCGCGCCCTGGGCCAAAGGCAGGCGCCAAACCGCTGCGCCACCCAGGGATCCCAGAAGGTTGCGTATTATATGATTTCATTTGTGCAAAATTCTTGAAATGTCAAATTATAGAAATGGGAACAAATTGGTGGTTTCAGGGGTTAAGGAGGGGGTGGTGTCAGAAGGGAAGTGAGTGCAGCTATAAAGGGACAACAGAGGGATCCTGGTGGTGATGGGAATGTTCTGCATCTTGACTGTATCAGTGTCAACATCCCGGTTGTGATATTGTACTGCAGTCTTGCAGAATGTTATCATTAGGGAAACTGGTTAAATGGAACATAGGATCTCTTTATTATTTCTTAAAATTGCATATAAATCTGAAATTGTCTCCAGGGTCATTCTGAATCATAATCTTCACATTAAAGTTTAAGACGTATTGATCTCAAAGACTCAACCAGGGGGCACCTGGGTGGTTCAGACAGCTAAGCGTCTGCCTTGGGCTCAGGTCATGATCTTGGGGTCCTGGGATCAAGCCCTGCATGCTCAGCAGGGAGTCTGCTTCTCCCTCTCCCTCTGCTCCTCTCCTCCTCACCCCAGGCTTGTGCTCTCTCGCTCTCTCTCTCTCAAATAAATAAAAGTCTTTTTTAAAAAATAAAAATAAAAAATAAAAGACTCAACCAGGGCATCGGGGGAAATTCAAAATTCTTTCTTATGAGCAACAGTTGAAGGGAAGAAAATTTCATCCAGGGAAATCTTGGAGAGGGAGATGGTGAGAGGCTTCTTCTAGAATATGAAGGGATTATGCAGGAGAAGTTACATTTGGTGCATGTGGCACCAGTAAACAAAACACAGGCTAATTAGGGGAAAGTGCACAAGCTTCAGGACTGATCAGACCTGAATTTAAACCCAAGCTCCATCACCACCTATCTTGAAGACTGGGCGATTAGTTGACCTCCCTGACCCTCTTTTCCTTTTCATTAAAATGAGGCTGATTCCTACCTGAATCCGTCAATCAGCATCTAAGCAGAGAAAGAGAAACTGTTTCAAATATTTGCAACAAAAGGGTGAATGCGGGAAATGGATTGCAATGATAAAGACAGAAATTCAGGTGGAAGGTAACAAAGAAACTGAGGGATGAAGCCTCACATGATAGACAAGTCAGGAGTTGAAAGAACTTCTCAAATTGACATCTTTTTAAAGATGAAATTAGTTGGAGTAGGTTGTATGGGATGGGGCCACGAGGCAATTGAGAGATCAGCAATGATGGGCAGCAGACAGTTGAAGGGACAAGGGGAGGAGGCAGTGTTACCCAGGGGCCAGGGACACCAGGAAGAATCTGGAGCAGTGGAAATGTGGACACCACTAGAGGAGATGCTTGAGGAAGAGAGAAAGGGAGAAAATACTCTGGCCTCCTCCTTTCCTCTGCCCTCTAGCCTCCCCCTGGTGCCTCCATTGGCCAAACCCAGCAGGAAGCCAGAGCACCCTGGGGTTTGAGGAAGGCAACCGCTAGGTCAGCCCCTGCTATCCAGGGCAAAACAGGGATCAGAAGACAAATAGGCCCAGATCTGGTGCATTTCTGGGGTGTCTGTGAAGATACAGAGCATGTAAATGCCTGACATATAGTAGGTGCTAAATAAATGATAACTCTAACTTTTATGAGCCAATGTTATATGATAAGCATTTAAAAGCACATTTTCTCATCACTTTATATCTAAATATACAGCAACACAAGCTGGGATATCTGGCTTATGCTACATGGACTCTGCCAAGAATGCTTTGTGTGTGTGTGTGTGTGTGTGTGTGTGTGTGTGTGTGTTTCCAAATGAGCTACATATCTGAGAAATGTGAAAAGCAGCCCTGTCCTAAAGTTTCATTGTATAAAGCAAATGTTGAATTTCCACAGCTGCTAGCTTCAGCCTACCCAGAGGAATAGTTTTAGTGAAATATTAATCTCCGAGAAAGCCACATTGGGGTAAGACTGCACAGTAATTCAAGCAGCATGTGCAAAATTTATTTAGTTTTGGCCAGGAATGGTTTTAATTATGCGAAGTCTTCAGAATGAGAAGAAAGTGACTGAAGATGTTTGACTAAATCAGTCACAGAGGCTTTGGATGCCCCCAGCTCCCTCCCCAGTTTCAGTTTATTTCTGCAGGCTCCAAACCATACACACAAAGGAAGCTCCCATGGACCTGGATGATGGCATTGCCAGAACCCAGATGCAACCAGCAGTAAAAACAACCAAGACAGGAAACATCATCAGTACCAGTAGCGCAGAGACCTCCGTGTAGCATGAAGGCCAGGTGTCCAGCTGTGGGAGGATAACTAGGGTGGAAGAGAGAGAGGGATGAGAATCCAGAAGGAATTTTCAAACCCTGGGAGAGAAGACGCAAGATGCTTTTTCATTGAAGGTCCCAGGAGGGTGTAAGGTGCGGAGTGTGCTCTGCACCTGCTGGACACCTCGCATATCCTGGAAGTCACCTGGTGACATGAGGTGTTGGACTTGAAGTAACACCTGGGAGTGGAGAGAGGGCCAGGACCCAGGTCTAAGGATGATACATGCCCTGAGGACTGGGCTTGGCAGATAGCAGAGTTGAGCCAGTCGTATGGGCCTTAAAAATGGCCACTGATCAGAAGCCACAAAGTGTCCCCTAGGCTGGTGGGACAAAGAAAAAAACCCAGGAAGTTATCTTTAAAGATGAGCATTCAGCCTCTGGGTTCTGTGTATAAATGCCAGGGCCCTGGCACCAGCCTAGAGGCAGGGGTCTCTGTTCCAGGAGGGCCCATGTGAGTAAGAAAGAAGACAGGAATTTGAGGAGATGAGCAAAGGCTGGTTCTGTGAGAAGCTAGAGATGGACACCATAGTTCTCATCATCAGCCCTAAGTCAGCCCATCAGGGGGTCAGTACTTACTGCCTCAAGTCAGATAAGCCTGGGTGCCAAATTGGGGTTGGTTCTAGCCAGGGTGAGTGGCCTGACCTCAAAGGGGAGTCCAGAACACTGAGATTGGACAAAGGGAAATGGGAGTCTCCACTTGGATTTCCAGAGATCTTTCCAGCCCAGCATGTCCTAAATTCATTCTCCCACCCACTCGTTTCCTCTTTTTTCCACAGTGTTCATAATACCCTGAGCCTCTCAGTGACTCAGGTTCAGATTTGGGGGTTATCTTGAGCCCTTCCTCTCCTGTGCCCTGAAAACTCTATCTCATATCCCTTCTGACTCTTCATGCTCTCAGCCACTTGCCTGACTCAGAAATGCCTCCCTTTTCTCCAACCTCCCCTCCCTGCAACATCATATCCTGGTGCCAGGCTGAGCCCTAGGAAACAGTGTTCTTTTTTTTTTTTTTTTTGGAAACAGTGTTCTAATAATGCCACTCCTCTATCCCAAAATCATCACCTACAGGGTAAAATTCTTTCCAACACAGCCCTGTGCCCAAGCAAATGGAATCACTCCCTTCTTTGTATGCTTCCCAACCGGTTCTACCTCTGGGCTTCACTCTGCTGAATGTACTTCTCCATGTTATTGCATTTGAGTCCTACCCATTCTTGAATATTGACGTCACATCACCTCTTGCAAGAACATTCTTTGATCCGCCCCTGCATACATAATCGCTCCCTCTTTCGGAATCCTGTAACCCTGTGTACCAATCTTTTGCATATAGTAAAAGTGTGCGTTTTTCATACTTTACAGTAAGCTATAAGCTCTTTGAAAAGAGGGGCCTTACATATTTTCCTTCATGGAGGAGGCACAGGAAGACCCAGGAACATTGAGTTTGACCAGACTGTAAGACATGTAAAGAAGTTTGGAGGAATACCAGTGGCAAGGAAGGCACACTGTGATCCTGGAGTAATAACTGCAGGTGTGCGGAGTCCTCAGCCCATGTGTGCCCTGACTGAGTGCACCAAATGTAGAGGGAAAGGCCCATGACTGACCTCTGGAGGAAACCAGCCTGCCAGTGTCCACTGGAGAAAGAAGAGACGGACATGGGGACTGTCAGGTGCTGGTCAGACAGCTTCACAACATGTGAACCACACTGGGCATGAAAAGAATTCCAGCCCTGTTGGTCAGCCACACCAACATGTGCTTGAGTAATTCTGACCAAATCCTGTGTGGCTTTGTCTTTAGAATTGCCAGTAGGGCCGGACAGGGTGGGAGACTTGTGGATCCTGGATGAAGGCCATTAAAAAAGGTGACCCACTTGCCATCTCATTGCTCAAGCAGAGACTTCGATCCACCACCAGAGGGGTTCCCCCAAGTCTAGTCTATCTGAGGCATCTACAAATGTGGGGACTCACAGAAATAATACCCCACGGAGGAGCACACAAATGGGAACAAGAAGCATTCCTAGTCATCTGACTGTGGTCTCTTTGGGCCTCCAGGCCCCAAGCTAACTTCTCAGTCCACTACTATTATTAAAACCAGAGCACTCAGTCATAAGGGTGGAGCTAAAACCCTGACAGCAGGGATTCTGGAAGTCCCGTTTAGTCCCTCAGGGAGGGGCAGGAAAGAGAAATGCGAGGTAAGGGGTGTGCCAGCCTTCCTTGGCAGGAATCCGTGTCAATCCTGGGGAGGCAGGCAGCTTCCACCCGAGACCTTCCTGATGGCTCTTCGCCAGGGGGAGCTAGTCCCACAGCCACACGCAACCTGCTCCGTCGGAGCCAAGTCAAGTCAACACAGACAAATGGTGAGCATCTGGAAGGTGAAAACCCCTGAGCTGGGCAAACATCTACCCAATTCTAACGAGGGGCTTCCCAAGCCAGCTCTGCAGCTTCCCTGAAACCACAACTGTCTTACACTCTACTCCAATACACTAGAGCTCAACCTATCTGTTTCAGAGGTTCTACAAATGTTTGACTCAAATTACGTTTTTAAAAAATGTTTTTTAAACCACAAGCAGAGAGAGTCAAGCATGTGACATGCCAAATGTGAATGACCTGTAGACCCCACGAGCCACAGGTTAATATGCCCACTTCAGAATAAAGGTTCTCCTGCCAAAACCGTGCATATGTTTGAACACATGAAATGAATTAGGAAAGCCACAGTTCCAAAAATGTCTTTTAACAATTCAGACCCAAGCAAGGCTTCTCGTGCTGTAAAATCATACGTGCAAGAATGCTACCACCACTCCGGTTCACGTGTGCCATACTCCATGAAATACCAGGCAAGCCTCAGGGATATCCATGGGGTGCATGCTCCCATAAAGATATAATAGTAAACCGTGCAATAATGAGGGACCACACACAACATGCTGCACCGGGTATCACTGGTAGCTTTAGTGCTTGTTTTATTCTTAGAGTGCTTGGCAGGTTTCTAAAATTCCAACTCAGCAATGTGGGGCCATGCTGTGACCATTCCTCCTATAGCTGATAAAGTGAAAGTGATAACTAAGTTTGGGCTCAACATGCCAAATTAATCTTTTTCTCTTTCTTTGTTTCTCTCTCTCTCTCTCTCTCTCTCTCTCTGGCTGTGTTAAAGGTTTTAAGTGATACTAGAGAGAAACAGGCATTGAATTTTCTGAAAATAATTTTAATAACATAATTTACAATTCATAATGACACAGTATGTTTGGGGGAAATATTTTCTGTCAAACAAAGATAGAAACTGGTTGAAGAACTTGTTTATCTATTCCTTTCAATTCATCCTTTATAATGAAGGAATGCAAACAGTTGTCAAGAGTGTTAGTGAGTCAACATTAAAACCAATTTTTCCTATATTCCTCTTCCAAGGTTTGGGTCATTTTAATCAGAATAACCTGAATCTGCAAGGTATCCTGTTGGCTTTTTTAAAAAAATATTTTATTTATTTCTTCATGAGAGAAACAGAGAAAGGCAGAGACACAGGCAGAGGGAGAAGAAGGCTCCCTGCAGGGAGCCTGATGCAGGACTCAAATCCAAGACCCCAGGATCATGACCTGAGCCAAAAGCAGACCACTAAACTCAACCACTGAGCCACCCTGGTGCCCCTGCAAGGTACCCTGTTTAAAAGTGTTATCACTTCCAGTGGCTGGCAGGCCCAATTTTCTCAAGGCCGTACAGCTAGTACAAAATACAGGGATGCATCAATAGCAAGGATGCTCTGAGGCTGCAACCATCATCCCAAACCCTCCATTTCAAGTTTTCATGTTCATTCACCATAACAGTCTCATTGTTTCTGTAAATTAACTGCACTTATAAGCTAGAATTATCACATAAAATAACATATACCGCAAACTATTGGCTTTTTTCTGTTTCACTCATTGACATGCCATGTAAGATTTCATTTAAAGAGTTTTAATGCTAAAAAAATTTTTTAAACCACTGTGCCTTTCCATACATAGGAGAAACCCAATACATTCAGTAGGAAAGGGTTAAAGAAACATCTTCTTGATCGGAAGGGCAGAAACTAGATGAGAGTTGGTGTGCTTCCTCAGTGCCTCAGGTACAAATGTGGAGCTCAAAAAAGATAGTTGAATTAATCAATGTAGCAGAAACGGTGCGTCCCTGGCTCCTAATATTGGGAGAGGGAGACATTTTGGAAATAGAGACACAGAAAAGGCCACGGAGGCAGTTTTGCTTGTCTTAGCAGAACCATCTTCCTACAGGCAAGGAAACTGGCCTTTCTTTGTGGGAAGCCAAGCAGACCAGAGTGATGACAGTGAATGGGTAGCCACCTATGGACACTGACCATAGGGCCAGCAGAGCTGAGGTGTCCACACAAGGGAAAGAATGTCAGGAGCAGTGGAGGTCTCCAGACTTGTGGTAGAAGAGAAATGGTGGCCAGATATATGACTTGGGGGTGGTGGGGCAGGGAGTCCAAAGGAAAAGTGCACCTGGAAGTAAGCAGAAGCAAAGCACAGACGAGAAATCATCTATTCATCCACTCACTCATTCATTGATTAAGCAACAAGCATGGTACCAGAAGCTGGGGTAACAGAGATAAACATGCCTCATTCAGTGTCACTCTGGGGGAAGGGAGTATTGTTCCCAAAGGGGAGTACCGGGAGCAAAGAGAGGAGGGGGGTCATGGAGAAGAGGCAGCCCCAGACGTGAGTCTCAAAGAAGAAACAGGAATTAATCAAGTGGATAATAGCTGATGATGAGTACATCCCAACAGAGACAGCATTCATGTAGAAAAACAAGATTTGGAATGGAAATCTATATAGCTGGGGAACAGGTGTGTCAAAAGAAATGGAGAACAAAGTGAAAGGAAAGAAACAGCAAGAGATGATGCTATTGAAGGTCCTGGTGTGCTCTGCTAGGGAGCTTGGACTCTTTCCTGTCAGCACCAGGGAGCCAAAGAAGATGCTATGCTGAGGACAGCAGAGTATTCAGAATCTGCATGCACACTTCCCTTTGCAATTGTTTCACTCCATTTGCTTGGGTGGCCTCTCACAAGAACTCCCTGAGAACAGAAACTGTCCTTGTTTCACCTTTTTTCATCTTTACATTCTCAGAGCCTAGTGTCATGCCTGGAATACAACAGGAGCTCAACATTTACCTTATATGAACCAGTACATGAATGAGCAGAGGGCAAAGTAGGGAAAGGAGAGCCTAGGAGGACAAATGCAGTTGAGTATGGCCTGCAGAGCACTGCCAAGTGCAGAGGCTGAGAAGTCAGGACAAGAAACCATCTGAAATGTGATAAATGAGTAACTAGACACAGCAGCACATAGGGAAAGCAGACAGAAAAGATGACCACAGGTGAAAATACCCTGAAGCAGGATCGGTCACCTTGGCCTTAGGAAGTAGTGCTGAACTCCTGGGCTGTGGTATGGGTTGAATTGTGTATGTACCGTGCCATTTATTGGTGGGATATCATTTCTAAGGAAGGATTGCCTTTGGAGAAGGGTTAAGGGGCAATCGTAGGGGGCTTCATAAGGGAAGAAATATCAAAGAATAGGTAGAAATTTTCTATATGGAAAGGGGATAAAGGTGTTGTGAGTGAAGGGAGCCTGGAGATGTTGCGGGGCAGGAGGTGGGGGGCAGTAGTGAAGGTGAGCCAGGAAAACAGGAAAGGGCCAGCTCACACAACACAGAGTTTCTCTTGGAGGCAGTTCACTGGAGGGAATGGTGAATTACCGAGGGGAGTGTTCCAAAACAAGTTACTGAGGGTCCATACCGAGGGTCCAGTAAAAATTTTCTGTAAAAGACCAGGGCATAAATATTTTAAGCTTTGCAGGTCATCTAGACTACAGGTGCTACAACTACTCAGCTCTGCCAGCATAGTGCAAAAGCAGCCATAGACAGGACATAAACAAGTGAGCATGGCTCCATTCCAACAAAACTTTATATATAAAAACAGCAATGGGCTGGATTTGCCTGTGAGCTGTAGTCTACCAATCCCTGCCCTGGAATGATAATTCCGGAATTATCACTCCAGGTGGCTCACTGGAGGTTGGACTGGAGGATGTGGAGAGAATGGAGGTAGGGAGGCCAGTAAGGAGCCATTGCTTTAATTCAAGGGAATTAAATGAAAGATCCTGGTGAATCTTGGTTCCAGGTGACATGCTCCAAGGTAAAAGTGACAGGACTGCATGACCAATTTGATGGGAACATGCCTCATTGTTTCTTTAATGCTCAGTGGACTAGGAAAAAAAAAACCCTAGAGTTCTGTGTATGTGACTCAGAATCATGCGCATGTCCTACAAGGTCACCTGCTGGTCAGAAGGCACCAGCTAGGTGCATTACATAGATTATCTCATTGTCTTAAGCATAATTCTTAAGAATATTAAGTTGCATTTCCTATTTTGCAAACTGAAGTTTAGAAATACTAAGTTGTTTGCCTGAGTTACATAGCTGGTACGTGGTGGAGCTGAGATTGAACCCGGGTCTAGTGTCAAAGCCTATGCCATTCCTAAATGTTGTCATCTCCCCTCCTTGCAGGGTGTGGCATGAAGCCCTACTGCCTAAGCCTCCCTTCTTTCTGTCCCTGTGAAGACCCATTCTGCCATTTAAACTTCTCAATTAGCCTCTGGCACGGCAAGGACCAGACGTGTGTTTCAGCTGCAGAAACTGGTAGGTGTGAGCTTATTCTTCTGTGTTTGACAGAGGACGAGCAGCAAAACTCAAACCCAGACTTACAACTTACAGCTCTAACCTGATGATTTGTGCACGTTACCATATGGAGAAGACAGTGTGGCATTAGCTTATGGATTAGGAAATCCGTGAATTTAAGTGCCTAGATTAGAATATTGTCTGATTCACCTCCTGACACAAATACCCAGGAGATGTTTGTCAGATTGAGGTGACAGTATCAGCTAATGGAAAACCTATAGGTTTAAACCCTAGAGGTCAAAAATAAATAAATAAATAAATAAATAAATAAATAAATAAATAAATATAAAAAAATAAAAAATAAACCTTAGAGGTCAAGGTTAGCCTCTGAAAGGACAAACCTGACAAGGTGTAGTCAAAGAGATCGATTCAGTTACCATCTCCATCAGATTGTCTAGAAACCCTACCGATCATTAATTTAATATTGGTACAGATTCAGCTAGAGACAGTCTCTGCGTTGAATATTTTAAATAGGGCTTTGGAGACAGAGAATGGAGATATCCAAGAACAACTGAATTATCTCGTGGGCACAGCAATTCTTTAGTGAGACCTAGTGACCAGAATTGGGTCACATGTTAAGTGGAATGACAAAGAGACCACTGTGACTGACGTGCATCAATCGCATGACCCACATCAAGCTTGACTTCTCAGTGAATGATTCAACCCAAAGTGGGGCTCCTGCAGCAAGGAGGAGGGGGAATGCCTTTTGGGGGAGATAAACACTGGAGTCTGCCACAAATGTTGATATGCTTTGACCACCAGCCTCTATTGCTTTGCTAGGGCTGCCATTACCAAGTACTGTACACACTGAATGGCTTAAAACAACAGGTATTTATTGTCTCACAGTTCTGGAGTTCAGAAAAGGTATCAGCAGGGCCATGTTCCTTCTAGAGCATCCAACCTTCTGGGCCATAGGAGTACCTGAAGGATCAGAGAGGCAGTATCCAGCATGTTCAGAAAGTAACAGCGTCGATGCCTTAGGTTCTTTCATTTGTATTTGACTTTTTAGTGAAATCATATTTTTTCATTTGTCCAATCATTTGCTTATTCAACAAACACCCTCATGCTAAACTGTCTTCTCTCTCTCCCTGCTGAAGCACCCTGTTCTTTCCCAGTACAGAATTTACCAAAGTTTGTAATCATGCATTTCTTTGTGTTTCTATCTCTTGAATGTCTGTCCCCTAACAACTATAAGCTCTGAGAAGGTAGCAACTAAGACTGTTGGATTCACCACCACATTACCATCAATGTAGCCTGGAGCCAGGGACATGGTAGTTGTTCAGTTTGTTGAATGAGCAAATGATTGGACAAATAAAAAAACAATGATTTCACTAATAAGTCACAAACAAATGAAGGAACCTAAGGCATCGAGGTTGCTACTTTCTGAACATGCTGGATACTGCCTCTCAGATCCTTCAGGTACTCCCATGGCCGAGAAGGTTGGATGGGCTAAAGCACCACTGATAGCTCTGTGGATATTTGGAGCGTGTATACAAACCCTCATTCTTGGAATCAGTGTGGAACATGTACATGGCCTCCTCCTATATCAGTAAATTCAGATTCTGTGGAATTGGAATAAAGCCATATGCAGGATTATATCATTGAGTCCATGTTTGCACTGAACTATATAGTATCCTCACTGTACCCTCCTGAAGAAGGACCTCCTCTATTCCTTGTCTATTGAGGAAAGATGGGCAAGATTCCTGCAGCTTTTTCCCTCTTTCTTTAGGGAGAGTGCCCTGTCTGTCCAACACAGCCATCCAGGCAAAGGGTAAGGGACCTGGGTGGAACAGGGTGGGGTAGGAGTTAGGCTGGAATGACCCTTCCCTGGATCACTCACACCATGTCCTCTAGTACCAAGGGAAACTTCAACATTGAAATGTGACTCTTGAAAGATGTACTGTTTCACTTTTCTTGAAATCTGAAGCTCAAGAGCAAGCACATAACTCAACTGAGTTGGGGAAAAAATACCCCAAGGCCATTTCCAGTGTGGCCTTTCTGATTCTGGACAGTATCTCTCTGGAAGCCCAATCCATAAAGGCCCTCTGTGAAGGTATGTGCATTTCTCTGAGATGTATCCAAGAAGAGCAAAGATGCCATTTCAACCAAGGCAAATTTATGAAGTTGGCAGCCAGACCTTAATTCTAGCCTTGAGCCTCCGGGATGTCAGCACTGTGAACTAAGGCAGAGCTGAGTTTTTTGTTTAAGTCAAGCTTTTAACCCTCTGTGGTGTCTACCTCTGGTCTGAACAATGAAAGAATCCTATGTATGAAAACACAGAGATTGTCTTTGGCTCTAGATCAATGTATCTTCTTAGGGCCTGTTGGACCTGTGTCCTTTAAGCCCGGTAACAAAGCATTTATAAGGAAATGCCAGCCTTTTCCATTATTAAGAACTTCAGTGGCAATAGCCAAATCATCTAGGGTTATTCTAAGTATAGAGTTCTCACCCCCAGCAAATCACCTTATATTGCATCTTCCAAATCCAATAAGATTCAAGCAACTCTGTCTCCTTCTGTAGATTTACCTTCATCCCCATCTCCTTTCCCTCTGCTCAGAAGATCATGTGTCTCATGTCCATGTCAAAGTCGGTGCCCCTCCCCAGCCCCACACTGTGCTGAGCCCCTTCCTTCCTCTCTAGGCTTTGTGCCATCCACCGTCCTTACCACCCTGGTGTCTCCAGAGCAGACGCCAATTCCCTGTGCATGACATGGAGCCCCAGCACGCTCTGCTCTCTGAGAATATTTCAAAGACAACTCCAGTAGATGAAGTATAATATGTGAATCTGATATGATCTGGATTTAACACATGATGATTCACACAGGGCTTTGTGAAAAACATTTTCTTTACCCTCCCGAACTGAAACACCTATCAGGGGCTTCTTCAGTGATTTCCAACCACCCACATGGAAGCTGTCTAGAACATGGGAAAAAATATTAAAAACCTGTGTGAAAAAGAAAAATGAACATGGAGATACTTCTCCCAGTGTGTATAGTGCATTTATGGCCATTCAGTGGGGCTCACTCAGGCTCTGTCCCTCCCTTTGTATATGTTAACATGTTTTTCCATCTCTGAAACACTCCCTCTACCCAAAGCCTCTCTTTTTACTTCCAAAGCCAAGCTTCTGGAAAGAATTGCCTCTACTTGGTATCACTGCCCCCTTACCTCACATCTGTTCCTTAACTCACCTCATCTTTCAGAGTCCCCTCACCAAGTCACAATAGCTCCCTAATCCCAAAGCCTTGGATATTTCACTTCTTTTCTTAGTGGATTCCAAAACATTTGATGTTATGGATTCCTCCCTTCTAGACACTCTCCTCTCCTGTGTTCCATTCTCCCACCTCCTCCTACCTCTCTGCCCAGTCCCTCCCTGTCTCCCATCACTTAGAGGCCACCCACCCTTGACAGCAGTCTGGTACAGATAGCACAGGTCCGGATCTGACTGTCTGGGCTAATATTCCAGGTCTATTACTTATTGCTACATGACCTCAGGCAAGTGACTTACTCCCTGTGCCTCCATTTAGTCATTTATAAAACAGGCACAATAACAGTCTTCGCTGGCAATGGTTGTTGAGAGGAGTAAGACACACAGGTATTTAGAACACACAGGATACACTCAGGAAGCATTAGCCATTGAATTCCTCTTCCTATCCACTCTCTCACTTTGGGCAACTGAGCCATGACTTCATTACCTCTTGTTAAGTTTGCCCTTGAACCTTCTTTAAGACTTCTTTCCTGAATGTCAAACCTATAAACCATTTGCCCACTAGACATGTCTCCCTGGCCATCCCTAAGATGCTTCAGGTTCAGTTTGCCTGAAACTGAGCCCATCATTTTTTCCTGAAAATGCTGCTCCCCTGCCCACCTCATCCTCTTCTCTCCCCCGCTCCTCCTCCACCTCCTTCACCTCCTCCTCCTCACCATTAAGTCTCCTAATGAATAGCCTCACTATCTTTCCTCTGGTTGCCCAGAACAAAATCCCAGAGTCATCCTAGACTCCCGCCCTTCCCTTACTCCCCCGCGCAATCAGTCACCAAACTCTGTCAAGTTTATTGCCAAAGTATTTCTTGAGCCTGTGCCCAATTCCCGCCACCACCACCCCCACCCCCGCCCAAGGCCAAGGTCTCTAGAGAGAATTTTCACCACTATAATCACATACTGACTATGGATCAATCACATTAGCAGACACTTCACATACTTCATCTACATTGTGCTGAGCGCCATCCTTCCATGAGGGAGAAATCGGGAGTCCCTGTCTTCAGATGAGAAGACGGAGGCTCAGAGATGCTTAATAAAAAGGCTGCTACTCAAAGATGTTGTGGGGCAGGGATGTGAGACGGAGGTCTGTCTGACCCCAAACCTGGGGCTTTTACCACTCTTTAAGCCACAGTGGTCTCCTAACTGGTCTTCCTGCCCTACCTTCTTCCTCTCCAACATCTACGCTCTAGCCAGACGGGTCTGTTTTTACAATGAAACACTGAGCCAGCCCGTCCTCTGTGTAGGAGAGGAAACTCTGTGGTAGCTCCCCAGGGTATACAGAATAGAATCCGCATTTCTTCAGCAAGACGCTTCCTGGTGTGATCCCTCTGCCCATTTACAGGTCGTCTCCCTCCTCCCCATCCACACTCTCTCCTCTGCTTCCTTGGAGCACCCTCTACATGTTCACTGGGCTGCGGGTACTTCCTCCTGGTCTGCCTGCCTGTGATGTGCTTCCCTTCTCATTGGCCTGGACCCCCCATCTCAGCCTCCCAGACACATGTACTCTCAGATTCACCTGCTACCCACACCGTGCATGGGCACACCTGCATGGGCTCACCTGCTCGGGCTGCCCCCCACACTCAATGATTGCCTCTCACACAGAGCTGCAGTGCGACACAGCAGTCACTTAGGGGGCACCTGCTACATGCCAGGGCTTGTAGTAGCCTCCAGTGATCGGGAATCAACGGAACAAATGGCTTGCATTCACAGAACTTACTTCACTGAGGGAGACGGATAACAAAATGCTGTATTCCTATCTCTGAGCGTCCTATGTCCATGCTGGCTTGCTGAGCTTCTTGAGCAAAAAGAGTGTCTTGTCCTTCTCCATGTCCCCAGGGCTTGGGACTGCGCCTGGCACAAAGGGTGTCAGTACACACTAACAGCTCGAGCTGAGCAGACACACCAAAGCCACAAAGCTGTCTCTGTGAGCACACAAGCCTATGTCCCCAGGGACACCCTTCCCTTTCACATGCATCTTTTCCAGACTCTAGATGTCCAAGTCATTTTTCTCCATATTTCTGCAAGATCCTCCTGGTGCACCCAGCTTTGACACACAACAGGGTCTGATGCTGGAGAATTTCCAGGCCAGCCATCCCTGTTCCACATAACTGACCTGCTGAGAGAGGAAAGGACCAGGCCCACACAGCAGAAAAGTGGCAGTGCTGACTCTGCTTCCAGTGCTCATTCTGCCTCCCCACAGGCTTGCCAGCACATCTCACCATAGCAGGGAAGGGAGCTGCCATCAGAGGGTACTCAGCCAAGTGGCACAAGGGATAGGAGCTTCGAGAAAATAATGCATGTGTCTCCCAGTAAGATACCCTTCCTACCCCCTCCCATGGGCCACTGTGGCCTGTCCTGTCCTGACAAGGTGAGCGAGTAAAAGGACAAGTCAGCTGTGTTTGTGGAGGTGCCCACAGGAAGACAGCTTTAGGCAGCCCTTTTGATCAGGAATCCCTGTGCAGAAACAAGATCCCCTGACATCTGCTCCCTGCAGCTACTGACCAATCGAATGACACAGGCAGGAGGGCACAGGGCAAAGGGGAGAGGCTTACGTTACAGCAGGTGTTTTGTAAAAAGCCTTCTTTCCCACATAAGTTTATGGTTATTTCTCTGCTAAGCAGCATTTCCACCTCCTCTCTCCTTAGAGGACAAAGTGCAAGCTGCCCGGATGATCAAAGAGGAGGCCAGAGGAGGAGAACAGAGGTGCTGATCCCCAGAGCAGAGAGCTTCCAACTGCTTCAAGCTCCCAACAAGGTAAGGCCTGGGACATCAGGTAGTGGAGAGGAAAGAGGGAAAAATGAGGAGGATGCAGCCATCCCCACCCCCAACTCAACCCCCTACATACCTGGACTTTGCTTCTTGCAAACTAGATTTCCTAAAAGCATCCTCAATGATAATATGACTGTCCCAAAACTGTCTGGGGCAGTGGTGAAAGGCTCAGAGTCCAGGGGCCTGATCAGACCCCAGGTCTGCCTGACAGCTGTGGTTGGGATCCTGATTCCTCCTCCAATACCCACCCCCAGAAGGTGGTTGTAAGGAGCAATGAAAGCAAGTAAAGTCCTTAACACCCCATCTGGCACCTACCCCAGGGGCTACTATTATAATCGCCGACTAGGCACTTTCCCTGGGGGATGATGCTCCTCAGAAGGGACCATCCTTCCCTCTGGCTCTGTTCCCCGACCCCATCATGGGGGCTGCCTCTGTACCCACGTCTTCTCTGGCATGGCACTAACACACTGCTGGGTTGGTTGGTTTCCTTGTCTATCTTTCCATTCAGGCATGAGCATCTTGAGGGTCAGGATGTGACTTTCATGCTAGGGCTTTCTTCATTCATCACTTAACTAAGTCTCTCCCATGCCAGGGACCCACTGAATGGTGAGTAGATGAGGGAAGTCTTGGGATGATCTTCAGAAACACCTATATCCATGGTCCAATCAGCAAGCATATGTACCCATCACCTGTGGTGAGCCTTCTGCGGAAGGCTTTGGGGTCAAACAGCACTGCAAATGTGAAGACATTTCACACCCAGACAGTGTGGTAGCCCTGGCAGTTGACCTACTAGGCCACATGCTGGATTTTATGTAAAACAGAGCTGATCGACACTCCACCACCACTCCTCCCTCTCCTTCCTACCCCCCACACCCCACTCTAAGTCCAGAGAAACCTAGCAATTGTTTCAGACTTGGATGCTCTAAAGGTAACGTTTCGAAAGCCCAGCCTCAGGAGGGGCCATCCACACAATTCATCAGCCAGGGCTTTGGAAAGGAAACAAAGCAATCCACTACCATCACTGCAGGTTTGTTTGTGACTGTGGTTTCTTTACTTACTGGAGGCAGTGTCCCTCCCACGGCCCCTGGGCTCTGGTCCCAATGCCCTGGAGGAGACAGGCCAGTAGAGACAGGAGCGAGAGTCATCATTCAAAGAGCTCAGTACACCTGAGCGGAAAGTGCCCACTGCATTGTCTCCCAACAAACAGGAACAGACTGCTGTACTGCTGAAACATTAGTCACACGCCCCACCCAAGGCCCATCACCAGTCCCCATCTTCACATATCTCCCCATAAGTCAGGCCCTTCCTTGGCTCTGTACCACGTACACGCAGTTTCCCGACTGTCACACCCAGGCTCCTCAGTCGTCCCAAACCCAGCAAGCTCCTAGTTCTCCATTAAGACGCAACTCCAACATCCTCTTCTCTCTGAAACTTCTCCTGACTCCTTGGTGGCTGGTGCCTTCCAGCCCCCAGTTCTCTGCTCGCATCTCTTACTGCACTTGACACATGTGTCCCTCACACATCACAGACTAGAACCATGCTGATAAGGACTGCGTCCTCTTCGTGTTCGTGTCTCTGGCACCCAGCACCACTCTCTTAGCCCACACGTATTCCAAACCCACCCTGACACTTCAAGATCCCAACTAGGTTAGTCTAAACCAAATGCTCCTTACTGCACCAAACAGATTTTCACCTAGAGGCAAACAGTGAAAGTAGATTTTCCCGGGAACACAACCCAGAGAACCTAACCAGGGTAAGGTATCTTTCTTTAGAACCAGACACCAAGCAGGAACCAGCTTCCTTAAGAATCTCCCTGCTGGTCAGTTAAGAGGTGCTACTCAAGATCGCAGCCAAGGTGTGATGTCAGAGACCTGAAGACCTGGCTCTGGGCTAGTTTATCTACTGGACCAGACCTTAAAAGCCTCAGTGAAAATGCAAGCGATGCCCCAAAGATCTTGGGTCTGACTTTTACTGCAGTCATTAGCACCCAGGGGAATCTGTTTCTCAGATCAACCAGCCAGTCACCCAAGAGAGGGGATAACTCCAGGAGTCAGTAAGAGTGTGGTATCTGAAGGGGGAAGGCAGTGCTACAGGGAACCTGAGGGGTCTCTCATGTGTTGCTGGGCAGGGAGGTTCTCACCCTGCTCTATCCTCAAAAGCAACCTCATTGGGATCCCTGGGTGGCACAGCGGTTTGGCGCCTGCCTTTGGCCCAGGGTGTGATCCTGGAGACCCGGGATCGAGTCCCACGTCGGGCTCCTGGTGCATGGAGCCTGCTTCTCCCTCTGCCTGTCTCTGCCTCTCTCTCTCTCTCTCTGTGTGTGACTATCATAAATAAATAAAATTTTTTTTAAAAAAAGCAACCTCATTAGAGTATTTCTGTGACCCCTAACAAAACACCAGGCTTTGTGTATATACCAGGTAACCTCATCCCACTTAAGTCTGGGGGACAACCCACCAAAACAAGCAAACTCAGGGACCATAGTTGTGTGGGTTAGGTGTGGATGAAGCCAGAATACACAAATGTGCAGGTATTTGTGCAAGGCCATCTGGCCTACAGAGCAAGTGGCCAAGGGAATAGGAAGGAAGGGGCTCAGCTTTCCAAGGCAGTGCTGCATTCAGGGAAGTAAAAGATTCCAAGTTCGGTGAAGTGATCACCTGTAAACCTAGTCTCCAGTAGCACACATAACTCAAATAGGAGGTCAGTGACCAGTTCCAAACCTGGTTCTCCAAAATCCCATATGGGTCATTACATTCTCTTAGCAAGTTTTACCTGTAATATATAAACAGCCTTTGTAACACTGGGAGAGAACGCTTGGTACTCTGCATCTGATCAAGGTGAGGTGGGAGACCCAGCTGGTGGCATTCACTCACCCACCACACATTCACTGACTGGTTTCACCAATCAATTTCACTGATTCTCACAGATGGATTTCACCAAGCTAGGTGCACACCACAAGGGGCACGAGCTTGGAAAGGACCAAGCTGGAATCAGTCAGCTCCTGCCCCCAAGTCGGCACCCCTCTCCCCCAGGCAGGGGTACTGACTCCACTTAAGGCTCCATTTAGCATCAGGTTCACTGGTGCTGACCCAGCCCTGTGACAGAGGACCGACCCCATTGCACCGTCCCTCTGAGGCTGGGCTCTGGGCAAGGAGGAGAAGAAAAGAACAGGAGCCGTGAAAATCATGCACAGTCTGAGATCACAGGTGTGGCATAGGTGGGAAACGCGATGGACTTCGGCTTTTAATGATGCACACAACAAACTTTGGCTCATGTTTACTCAGACGTACTATATGTGGGGGATCGAGCTAAGCCCTCTACCTGCGTGCGTACGTGCGTGTGTACGCGCACACCACAGTCCAGATGTTTGTGTGAATCCTGGCCCTACCACCCACTAGCTGCGTGACTTTGGGCAAACTGCTTAGCCTCTCTCTGCCTCGTTTCTTTGTTGGGAAAACAGGGCAATATCAGTTCAAACTTTAAAGGGTCATTATGAGGATTAAATGAGGTTAAAACATAAAATGCTAAACTTGAACCATGTCCTGGCACGGAGTGGCAGTCGGTATTATCCCATTAGTTAGTTACACCAGCCTGCCGACGAGACGGACTATTTCTTCCTATCTTACCAATGAGGCTTTGAGAGACCGAGTCAACTTGCTCAAGGTCCCAGAGTTAGTAAGTGGCAGAGCTGGGATCTGAACGCAGGCGCCTGGCTCCAAAGCCTGCAAGCTTCACCACCACCGTGAGTAGGGCAGTGTGCGAGGTTCTGCGTACACAGAGACCAGCGTGGGGATGAGCAAGGGATCCCTATCCAGTAACCACTAGAGGGAAGATGGATGGAGAAAAAGAGGCAGAGGAGGGCCAGAGCTGGGGCAGCAGAGAGCAACAGAATTGCTGCGGGAACTGAAGAATGCTACACTCCACTTACGCTCTTGGCTCAAAGAACCAAAGAACCATGAGGAATTTGCCAAGGAGGAGGAAGTACACTGCAAAAAGTCAGGACCTAGAATGCCAAAACAGTAAGTTGGGTGGTGTGGCGGCCACCTCAAGAGGTGAAATAAGGGGAGGCCGGGAAGGTAAGTCGAGGCCTAACCACGAACAGCCACGTGAGCCACGGCTGGAGGTGAGATGTTCCTCCGCATGACAGGGATTCTCACACCTTACTGTGTACAGGATCCGCCTCTGGTGCTTGTAAGACATGTGCAGGTTCCCTTCCCTTCGGTAAGCACCGGGGGGCCAACTGAGGGTATTAAGACAATGGCGTAGGTAGCCTGACCTGCTGTGGTTTTAACAACAGAATTCTGGCACTGGAATGAGAGGAGATCTAGGGACAGAGGCTGGTATAATCGTCCAAACTGGAGCAGATAAGAGGATGAGAGCTGGGAATAACAGCCCTCTTCCTGAACTGATACATCACACCAGGGTTTCTCCACCTCAGCACTACTGACATTTTGGGCTGGGTAATTCGTCGCTGTGGGGGGCTGCCCTGTGCATTACAGGCTCTTCAGCAGCAGCCCTGGCCTCTGCCCGCCTGATGAATAGCATCCTCCCCCACTTACATGTTGACAGCCAAAAATGTTTCCAGACATTGCCAGATATCACTTGGGGAGCAAGAATGGAAACCCCAGTTGAGAACCGCTTTGAATCCTCCCATCCCTACTTCACAGAGGAGGAACTCCAGTGGAAGAAAGGTACAGGAAGGCCTCAGCCAGATTCAAACCCTGGTGGTCGGGCTCCAGGGCCTGGGCTCTTAGGCACCGCGCTTAACTGCCTTTCCCGGAAAGAGACTCAAGCCAGCTTTCTGGAGCAGAATTATATATATTTTTTGGAAGACCGGATGATGAGAAGAGGATGAAAGAGTGAGGTTCAAAGGTGAAACCTCAGTGCTTACTACTGAACTGTGAAGATAGTAGGTACTAAATAAATTTGAAAGGAATTAAGATGCATTTGCTCAAAACAGAAAAAGCCTGATTCTCCATGGTATGAACTGGCGAGAGACGATGGGTTTTGCTCACTCTGGGTTAAGGAACCCTCTGCAGGGCTGGACATGGGATGTGTCCAGCTGGTACCTGGATCCTGCGGGGGGGGGGGGGCTTCCCAGCTCTGTGGCCCCGGACACATTGTTTAACGTCTCTGTATCTCATTTTGCCCGTTTGTAAAATGGGGGTGGGAGTCCCTACTCAGAGGCTTGACTTGAGAAGTTAGGCAGTTAATAAGCACAAAATGGCAAGCCAGGACGCTGTGGCTGGCCTCCTCTCCTTCAAAGAGCCATCCTCATTACCTCCCCGCCGCGCTCCCCCCCCCTTCCAATCCGAGGGCCGGGAGACTCGGCTCCCTCTGCAGCAGCAGAGCGTCCCACTGAGGCTTTAGGGGGCGCCAACGGCCTTTCCACTCCCCAGTGCGCTCCGAGGTCGGGGTCCGGGGGGTCGCCAAAGGCGCACGGCGAGCTGGGCGCCTCCAAAAGGAGCGAGCTCCGCGCGTTTCAGGCGCGCCACAGCGCTTTCGGGCAGGTGGGCGCCGGCAGGCCCAGGGTCCCAGCGCGTCCCCGGGCGGGCGGGACAGAAGCGCCGAGAGTCGGGGAGGACCCGCTCTCCCGAGCCAGGCTGCCGAGGCAGAGAGCTCAGAGTTCGGGGATCGAGGGGGGAAGCAAGGAAAATAGGAGGAAGAGGAGGCAAAAAAGAAAGCGCCGGGAAGCGGAGCTCCCTGGGGCCCAGCCTGCAACACCTGGGCGGGGGGTCGGGAACAAAGCAGCGGCTTCAGGTCAGAAGTGCTCCGGGCGCTTCCGAAGAGGGGGCGCTCGGGGAGGCCCAGGACGGCTGGGGATGCCCCGCGCCCCTGCGCCCCGGGGCGCGCTCTCGGGCGCCTCTTACCTTCGCCGGGGCCGCCGGGGCCGCGGCGCGCACTTCCGGGGGCTGCGCTCGGGGCGCGCGGGGCCGAGCTGGGGGACCCGAGCGACCTCCGAGGGGAGGAGGCGGCGAGGAGGCGCCCGGGGCTCGGGCCGGCTCGGACGCCTCGGAGGGGAATCCCGGCGGGGACCCGCCAGGGCTGGCGCGGGGCGCGGGGCGCGGGGCGCGGGGCGCTGGCCTCGGCGCTCGCGGGCGGCCGCACGGAGCCCCGCAGACGCCGGAGGAGCCCGAGTCAGTGGGAGGAAAAGGTTGTCTCATTTCCTTCGGTCTCCCCCCGCCTCCCCCGCTCGGCTCCGGACCTGCCCTCCCTCTCCCCCGCCCCCTTCCCCAAGCCGCTGCCCCTGTGGGCGCTGGAGAGACGCGGATCCTGAAGGGCTGCCGAGTCGGTTCGCGCTCCCCAACTCCCCGGCCGGCCGGCCCCCTGCAGCGCCCCGGAAGGTTCCCCACCAGCCGTCTCCACCCTGTCCCGGAGCTCCGGAGCTCTAGCTGGGGACGAGTCCGGATTTGAAAGCAGACCTCCAAGCTCCCGCCGGCATCCATCCTCTCATTGCTGTCCCATCGCCGGCTTTGAGCCCCTGTTCAGGCATCCAACCCGGACAGAAGTACTATGTTAAATTTGATTGGCGCTTTTTTTTCCCCCAGTGGGGGTGTTTAAATATTTTTTCTTTATTTATTTATGATAGTCATCAGAGAGAGAGAGAGAGAGAGAGGCAGAGACACAGGCAGAGGGAGAAGCAGGCTCCATGCACCAGGAGCCCGACGTGGGACTCGATTCCGGGTCTCCAGGATCGCGCCCTGGGCCAAAGGCAGGCGCTAAACCGCTGCGCCACCCAGGGATCCCAGTGCGGGGGGGTGTTTAAAGCCTGATGCATAACCTCGAAGGAATGTCCATTTTGATCAGAAGGAGAGCAGCTGAGGTCTTTGTTTGGCCTTGCTCTTTCAGAGTTGAGGTTTTGTTTGTTAAATTCAGCAACTATTTATTGAGAGCCCGATAGGCGATAGGCGTTGAGCTGGGCCCTGGAAATGCAGAAATGAACCCGAAGGGCATGTTGTTCCTAAACAGTCGTGGTGATGATGAGTGCAAGCAGAGAGGTGGTCCAGGGATGCTACAGTCTCTTACTTTAAGAGAGGTCAGGGATTGGAAGAGCATTCTGTGGAGTGAAAACAGCATGGGCAGAGGCAAGAAGGAATGAGAAAGCCCCCCCATCAGGAGGCCGGCTAGCCGAGATCATGGCCAGAGCTGGGAATGGTGGTGGGGAAACAGGAAAAGAGCCAATCCATCAAGAAAGGATGGGAGCCGCAGGGAACAGTGGGGTGGAATTGATAGGCCCTGGTAACCAAGAGCTGCTGTAGAGGAGGAGAGAGGGTGAAAGAAAGAAGTAACTTCCAGACCTCAGGCTGGAGTAACTGGGGACCCACCAGTGGAGGAACAGAATCCAGGGTGCCTTCTGGCACCCAAATGTGTCCCAAATGTGTACCCAAATGTGTCCCCGAGATTGGTTGTATTAACATCAACTGGGAGCTTATTAGAACTAGGGACTTTCCAGTCCCACTTGACCTCCTGAATCAGAATGTGCATTTTAACAAGATCGCCAGAGATTCAAATATGCAATAGAATTGTGGAAGCACTGCTCTCTAGACCACTGACTGTATACTGGAATGACCGTATATATTAGACTGCGAGGCCCCTAATGTATATTAGAAACACCTGAGGAGCATTAAAAATCAATATGAGGCCCCTGCTGCACCCCCACAAATGCTTATTTAATTGGTTTGCGGGTGGGGCTCCAACATTAGTATTTTTGATACGCTTTCCAGATGATCTAATACAGTCAGAGTGGAGAACCACTGTTCTAGACTTATTTGAGAGCTACTGCACTTAACCTTGAAATGCACTTCTTCAGAAAGGAAAAGAACACCCACGTGTAAATGAAAATATAAAGACTAGTTATCTCGCTCTCACAAGGAGGCGGTTGGTCTGCTGGAAAGGGCCCTTGTTTCCTAAACATATCAGGAGAGTAGATTCTAGCCTCAGATGGCCCTGAAATTACTCTCTGAACTTAGGCATGTACTCCCCTCTCAGGCACCTCGCGGGTGTCACTCTCCTTATCTGTGAAAGACACACCCGACTAACTCCAGATCCCACCCCCCAGCTTGCAAGGAGCCATGATCATAGCTTCTCCTAACTCTCCAGCTTTATCAGCAGGCAGATGGAAGGCAGTGTTGACAAGTGGATTTTCCTGGTGGAATAGTATGTGTGTCGGTCCCATGCGCAGCCATCCATGCATGATCACGAGGGACCAGAGGATTGTGTGCTGAGCACAGGGCCACTCACATAACTGGTGCTCAATAAATGTGTGCCAAATATACAAATAAATAATTAAATACACTGATGCCAATAAATGGCACTGGCTTACTATAGTCTGGCCCTAATCCTGGGCCTATTCATTTGTCCTCCTAAACTGGAGGAAGGACATTTGGCAATGCTCTGACCCATGAACCTAGCTTTGGGTTTAAAACTAACTTCTGTTAAGATCCACTAACATTTGTTGAATACTTAGTGCCCACAGGCATTGGGCTAAATACCCTGCTTAGGATCAGCTCATTTCATTATGATGAAGAAGATACTGTTGAGCCCCTGCACCCAGCTGGTTTTAGGAACCACAGATACAGAGGGATATAGGGGGATGAAAGCTGCGTCTGAGGCAGCCCTTGCCTCTGTTGTGCAGCTCAACATAGGAGGCTCAAGAGCTCTTGGGAGTCTTCTAGGGGTCATTCTTCAGAACGTACATCCTTGCATAGAGACCACCTTTGAAAGGAATGGCTTTCGAGTGACTGCTCCAGGGTCCTACAGAAACAGATGCTCCCAGAAGCCACCTCAGGTAGCGTGTGGGCTACGGCCGAGCCCTGGGAAAGGCCTTCTCGAGACTGCTGGCTTCAGGGTGGTGCACAGACATCTGTATGTGTGTGCGTTTGACATACACTAGCCTCTCAGCTGCCAGACCCTGTACCCAGCCTTTTCTCCTGTATTTCTTTTCATCTTCACGCATCTTGACAGATGAAATGCTCTTCTTATTTTCTTGTTTTATAACTGAGAACACCAAGGCATCATGAAGTGAACACCTCTTTGTCCCAGCAGCTCCAGCTTCGTAGGAAGGACACCTTATTACCACTGCCCCTGCTGTGCACATCTCCCACCAACACTGCCCCTTCCAGGGAAAAAAGAGTCCTTGTTTCAAGTCCCATTCATTCGTACGGCTACACATCATCAAAACTCTGCCTCATTTTCCCCACCGTAAAATAGTTGTCTGTCACTGCCTTTTTACTAAGGTGCTGTATGTGGCTGGACACCCCAGAGCCTGAGAGGAGGTGAGGGGATATAACCTGTAAACTAAGAGAAATTGAAAATAATTGGGGCTCTTTATCCCAGGATGAAAGGATCCAGTACTTCACTGATAGCACAACTATCATAAAAGAGGAGATCTGTTTTCCATCTCTAAGAGGGCATAATGCAAGAATAGCACTACATGGGGGCGCCTGGGAGGCTCAGCTGGTTGAGTGTCTGATTTGCCTTAGGTCATGATCTCCAGGTTCTAGGATAGAGCCCTGCATTGGGCTCCCTGCTCAGCGGGGTATCTGCTTCACTCTCTCTCTCCCTGTGCCCCTCCCCACTGTTCATTCTCTCTCTCTCTCTCTCTCTCTCTCTCTCTCTCTCTCTCTCTCTCTCTCAAATAAATAAATAAAATCTTAAAAAAAAAAAGAGTAGCATTATACAGCGTTTCAGACTCTAGGTCAGAAGTGAAGAAGGGGCATCAAGCTCCCATGCCAGATGAGGGCAGGTGTTCGTGGCTGCCTTGCAGAGCTTGCTGCTCCTGGTCCCATAGGGTCCATAGGATTGGCCTGAAGAGTGGAGGTAAATGAGAACACAAGCATGGATTGAGATCCATAGGCCTAGCTGGGCAGGGGCAGAGGGAGTCCGTGTGCATAGGTACAGTGTGCAGCTCTAGTTACAGCCAGGGGTGAGGAATTAGAAAAAGATAAAGGAAAAAAGAAAAGATAAAGATAAAGGTTCATCCCAGGAAACCAGGATCTGTGGTAACCACGGCATGGTTCAGGCCCAGGGCTGTGAGCTGGGCTCCAATGTGAACAGCCTTGCTGAGGGGGCTGCCAGCAGGCCTGGTCCTCCCTGCAGAGTACGCAGGGCCCCCTGGGCTCCACCTCCCCATACGCTGATGTCGTGGGCTACAGCACATCCAACTCAGGAGGAGGTCTCTTCAGTTAGCACAAAGAAGATGTGGTCATGTTAACCATCAGTGAGGGGAGGCTGTGGCATTCTTTCAGGAACAACAGGATGCCAGGACTGGATAGGAGGATGCCTATGTCTGCGTCATCACTGAGCCTCATCAATTAGCTTGAGTTTGACCAGGACCCCCAGAGGCATTCCTGCTACTTGCACTTCCAAAGCTCCCATCCGTGTTTCTATGACAACAATATGACCATTTTACACAAAGTTCATTGTGGCCAATTTTTACTACTGGTTTTGCCTCAAACAAAAATATGACCTCAGATTTTGATTGTCCCCATTTTATTGATAAGGAAACTAAGGTACAACACCCAAAGGCAGACACCAAAATAAAGCCAAGCTACCAGCTGAACTAAGGTGATACTTTCAAGCCCCTATGTTTCTACCCCAAAATGAGCTGCAATGAGGTATGTCCAGATATGCCCTCACCCTAAACCGTCTGGCCCCTGTGTAGCCCATTTATCTATCAATGTAGTTCGGTTAACTGTCATTTCCTGGAGACCACCTACCCTTCATGGGAAATTGTCCAGACACCATAAACAACCTACACTTGACACTCAATCCTCACTTGAGGAGTGTTTTAAAATAATAAGCTGGGCTTTAGACCAGACCAATTGAATCAGAATCTTTGGGGGTGGGTGGGACCTTTTTTTCCCTTTTAACTTCTACAGGTAATTAAAGCATGCAATTAGTTTTAAGAACCACTTCTGTAGGAAATGAGACAAGATCTAGGTCCTAACAGGAGGAGTTTACAAAACAGTAAGAACCTCAGTCTAGTAGTGGATAGTTTCCAAAAGTCATCAGGAAAAGGAAAATATTGAAATCACTCCCTTGTCCGAAGCACATTAAGACAATGCCAAACTGACAAAAACCCCTAGATTTATCTCAGCCTTGAGTGAGTGAGGTCATCCCCACATGGTCAAGGGTAGGAAATCTGGTTCTGTCCCAAGAAAGTACAAATGATTGAAACCAGAATCCTTGCCCCTTCTCCTATGGCACTGCTATTTACAAGAAGCCTTCAAAAATCTAGCGCTTAAGAATTCCAGAAGTAGTAAATGATCTCCAGGAGTGTCAGAGCAAGGCAGTTGTGTAAAAGGAATAATGCAAGACAAAGGAAATTGCCTCATGGCCCAATGAGAGGCTAATAGATGTGCAGACAGAGACACCAATGTGTCACCATTAATGATGTCACTTCGGGAAAATCAGGAGGCCGAATTTTTTTTTTTTTTTTTTTTTTGATGCTTTGCCCTATGGTCATTTCGTATTTACTCATCTTACAAAAGTAAGCTTGAAAAGAAAATGTGTACTTGTTTAAAACGTTAGTTTGGAGAAGCAGGGCAATTTTTTTCTGTCTTTCTTTGTTGTTGTTTAACTCACCGTCTCACTTTTGTCATTACATTCCCTGACAAAGTAATGGGATTTCTGTGAAAGCCCATGGATAGCCATTAACCAGATGGCATTTAAATTCATTCATTCCGCAACAGCCTACTGAGATGAAACCACTCGTCATCATAGCATTGGCTACTAACACCTCCCAGGCACCAAAGGTCAGAGAATGCAGCACCGCACACGTACAGGCCAACCTTTCACCAACTTTTTACAAGGTCTAATGGATGCCTTTAGTCACCAAATAAATCAACGTTGACAGTTATGTCATCTCTGAAGTTCTGATTTCCAGATGCAGACACGAAATTATAATATCCATGTTCCCAGGCTTTCTCTTTCTTTTCCCCAAGTGAAGTTTTGCCTGTACAGAGGAATATGAGGGGTGCTTGGTACACCAGTCAGTGGTTTCAAAGACATTTTTTTAAAGATTTTATTCATTTATTCATGAGAGACACAGAGTGGTAGAGACATATGCAGAGGGAGAAGGAGACTCCATGCAGGGAGCCTGATGTGGGACTAGATCCTCAGACCCCGGGATCACGCCCTGAGCCAAAGGCAGATGCTCAACCGCTGAGCCACCCAGGCGTCCCTCAAAGAAATTTTAATAGAAGGAAAAAAACCTAGGGAATAGAAGCTATACAGATGAGTCCCTCCACGATGTGCTAATCACTAATCACCTCCCCCACCTTTCTTAAAATGTTATGTGCTCAAAAGGGATGAGAAAATGAGAGGCAAGCATCAATTAAGCATGGTCTCTATTCAGTTTCAAAGTGGAAGCTTATCTCTCATGGAATTATTTCCTCACAGGCCCCAGTCAGAAGAGTTGAAGTCTAAATACTCTTGGCTCAACCAGTGTATCTTACTTGGAGTGCTGGAGTAGAAATCAAAATATTTCTCTAGCCAGTTGCTGCTGCCCAATACAACCTTACCTCTGATTAACGATGGGTCTTGAATCAAAACATACCCACCAATTAAAGCATAAACATAGCTTAGTATAAATTTTGCATTTTTTCTTTCCCTCCATTTTCCAGAGGGAGATCTTCATGTGCGGGCTGACGCCTCCTTTACTTTCTTCATCTCTGCCAACAGGGTTAAATAAACATGAACGGAACTTTAATAAATCATTCGTACGAACACTCTCCAACCAACAGGAAGCCACTATAAAAGTGACAAGTTTCTATTATAAAAACATGAAAAGATGTAACTATGAAGCATATCTAATGAAATTGCTAATAGCTATTCTCTAAGAAAATGGAAATTTGATCTTTGGCCACAGTATACGTGACCCTAAAAAGTTACCTATAAGACAAATATCTTTCTACTTTTCTATTGAAAATACTGTGGATTCATTATTATAAAATAGAGACATCTTACTATAATTTTAGTCTTGTGACCTATTAAAAAATTACACTTCATATGTGGTCAATAAAGTTATATTTTTAGAGGAGTAAGAAACATTCTGTTCAAAACAGTATAAAATTTAAATTAAAGGGGTACCTGGGTTGCTTAGTCAGTTAAGAGTCCAACTCTTGGTTTTGACTGAGCCCTGTGTCAGGCTCTGTCCTCAGCTTAAGAGTCTGCTCGAGTTTCTGTCTCCCTCTGCCTCTGCCTCTGCCTCTTCTGCTCATGTGCTCATTCTCTCTCTCTCTCTAAAAAGTAAATTTTGAAAATATTTAAATTAAAGTAGCCCAACCTACCAACATAACTGAACTGGACCCTGAGCCCTTTCTCAGTACTTCCATATAAGACTGCCTGCAGTGATTCCAAATTCCTCCAAGACTTGTCTCCTATAATTGTGGAAGGTGTGAGCTTGAGAAATACATAGCCAAATTAGAATGAGTTGGTCTGAAAGATAAATGGACAAACACAGGTCAGACAACAAAATGTGCCAAACTATTCATTTCTCTGAAGAGAGTCTACTAACCATGTGGATGGTTGAGGGGACCCCAAACTACTGTGCATCCAACAGTGCATCCATTTAATCTGATCTCTGGTTCAGAAATTTCATGATAGCAAGTTCTGGAACATGGTGTCCTTATGCACAGGTGTGCTAGATCTAATCAAACCAAATGGATGGCAGCTGTTCATTAACCCTGTGCTTAAATTAGAGTGATTTCCATTACTAAACTGATATTTACAACTAGCAACCAGTCAGCCATCTGTGTCTGGGCACAGCTGATGGAGTTTGGGATCTACTTTGAGTGTGAACAAGGAGTCGAAGAGTATGGTCCTAACAGAAGAAGAGACAAATAAATGAAAGGCTTGATTCATTTGCTTCACCTAAAAGCCCCCACCTGGAATTCTTTAAATTGGTGATAATGTATTTACAATATGATCCATTTGCTTTATTTTTAATGGTTTACTGCACTTCTCAGAAGCATAGGGGTTTACTTGTAATGAGATGTACAGGGTGACAGAACTTCCACACAGATGTGTGACCTGAACTCCCTCAGCACATGGGAAGTTTGGTCAGGTCAGGGGTCTTTCCTGTACTTCAAGCCCCTGCTTGCCAGAACTTATTTTCTTTCTTTTCTTTTTCTTTTTCTTTCTTCTTAAAGATTTTACTTATTTATTCGTGAGAGACACACAGAGAGAGGCAGAGACACAGGCAGAGTGAGAAGCAGACTTCCTGAGGGGAGCCTGATACAGGACTTGATCTCAGAACCCCAGGATCACAACCTGAGCCAAAGGCAGATGCTCAACCACTGACCCACCCACACATCCCTTTTACCAGAACTTTCCTTCTCATTCTACTTCCTCTTCCCTTGTCTTTGATCTTCCCACTGCCTCCTTCCCTTCAACTTTGAACATGCCTGAACCTGCTCCAGCATTTAAAGCACATTAATAAATTATTATTAAATTAAACTTTTCCTAACCAAATGTCTTGAACAAATGAGTATGTTTACTTCCATTACTTTCTTAACCTCCATTCAGTCCTCAGCTCACTGTGGTCTGGTCTGGCCCTTACACTCCACCGAAGCTGCCCTCATCAAAGTCACTAACAGCCCCCAGATTTCAAACTGCAGTGGCTGCCCCTGAGCTTGTATTGGTGACCTTCCTGCAGTACTGTTCACCTCTGGCCCCTTCCATCTACACATGCTTGACCTTTCATTTCTTCCCTGGCACATCTCATAGGTCTCCTCCTTCCTTTGTGATCATTCGTCCTTTGTGAGTTTCCTTAGCTGGCTTTGCTTCATAACAAACACATCTGTCCTTGTCACTGAAATCCTTCTGGGCTCTCCCACCTCTTCCAGGATAAAGTCTAGATTCCTTAGCCTGGGATGCAAAGCCCTGTGGGTTGGCCCCTGCCTGCCTCTCCCACTCATCCAGAAACAACCTGTCATGCTTTCACCATATCAGCCTCTTCACAGACTTCCAAACCTGTCATTGCTGTTTCACGCTTCTGGACCTTTGTACAAAATGTTCTTGACTCCACCCCCATCTTCCCCTGAGGAATTTCAGCTCATCTTTTAAGACTCAGAACAAAGGTGAGCAATTCTGAGAAGGCTTCCCTGCCCTCAAAATAGAGGCAGCACCTCCCCTGGAGAATCTGCAGCACCGGTGACATGTCTACATCGTGAGCTCTGAGCTCATGCCTTGCCGGGATCCCAGTTCTGCCAGGGCAGTAGGTGCTTGTTCATCTGGCTCCAGAGTTTGGCACCGTGCCTAGCACCTAGTAGGTGCTACTACGTGATTAGGGTGCAAGAGACATCCCATACTTCTATTTTTCTTTTTATTTAATTTGATTTGCTCTGAGCTTCCTACTCTCTCCATAGGGAAATGTCATCTCAGGCATTATTGGGGCATGCCACCTCCCTAGGGTCAGGAGAAGGTCCCTGATGACTTATACCATTAAAAATATGCAAAAAAGTTCCCTCCAGACTCTGTGTATATTTGTCACCACACCTAGGTTTATTGTCCAAGCCAGCATGGAACCAGGAGGCAGGTTCTGCTGGGGCCTGGGAATTGGAATTCCTTTCCACAGACATTCTCAGGGCTGCTGCCCTTAATATCTAGTTATTTCTATACCCCCTTCACTCCTCCCCTCCCCCAGGCAGCACCCATCATGGGTGCTGTGGGAAAGCAGACTCCAGGTATTCACACTTTATGAACATCCCAGTGATCCCGTCCTTTCTTTCCTGTTCAGGGACTCCTTTAGCTTCCAGTCAGGATGCACACCCTCAGAAACTCGAAGCCACCCCTCCCCCCACTGCACCTCCATCCTCCCGCCCCCCAATTCTCACCTCCATGCCCAACACAGAACACCACTGCCATTCCCTTCAATGATTATAGGCAGCTAAAACAGAAACACAATGAGGATGCTTTCTGTTAGAAAGTCTGTCTTCAAAAAATAATAATAATATAAATAAATAAATAAATAAATAAATAAATAAATAAATAAATAAATAAATAAATAAAAAGTGTGTCTTCAAAGACAAGGACACACCAGGATCCTCCTACCTTCTTGAGGCAGAGAAGAGTACAGCCAAGAGAATAAGATAGAAAAACACATCTCAATAAATTATTCTGCTACACAACCTTCAGTGAATTAGTTTCATCACTTAATTAAAGGCAGAAATGTCCGTGAAAAGCAGTAAGAATGAACTTGCTCTCCCAAAGAAAGACAGCTCCACCTGGCAACCCTCCTCATTCAGACGAAGCCTCCTTATTTCTTCCCCAGGGAAAGAGACCTACAGTCTCTGGGATCCTCTCGTCTGTGGCCCAGAACACCACTCACATGGCCAAGTTTATTTAAACTGCTGACTTGGATTGCTGACATGGGCATTTACAGCAGCTGCACTAACTCACTTTCTCTCATGGATGATTTTAATCTCTTTAATTTTTGCCCAGCCTGTGAGAAAACTGAAAGCATGGTTGGGAGGGGACAGGAGATAGGAGTTGCAGGTCAGGAGCTGAGTGGTGGTTAAATCCTATGGGAGGAAGCAAACGTGTGTGTAATCCTTTCAGGAAAACAAGCATTACTGGCGAGGAGAAAGCTGCCAATGTAACTTTGTTCCAAGAATAAATAGCACATTTTCCCTCAGTGTTTGCTTTTCTCTCTTTTATCCCCTGAAACCCTCTGGAAATGCTTGGCCAGCATTTTTTTCTCCCCTCTGAGCTGCGAAGAAGGAGCCACAAGCACTCTCTTGAGATTCCTCAAAGGGAGGCATAAGCAGGAGGCATAAACTGGGGCTCCCATGCAATCCTGGAGCCAGGAGACGGGTAGAAGCTGAAGATCCAGGCATTTCGGTGAGGTTAAATCACCACAGATATGCCATGGTGTTTCCAAACATGTCATCATGATGCCCAGAAACTGTAAAAAGGGGAGTAATAACAGAGGGTCTCTGACCCAAGCCGCTGGGAGCCATGAGAGTTTGCAAACAGAGAGCAAAGGCAGAGCTGGCTGGGGTTAATATTTAGCTTTGGTCCCAGGCAGTGGTAAATGCCTGCACACAGAGAGGCTGACAAGAACATGCCCTTGCCATGGGGAGTTTATGGTTCAAATGCTCTAAAAACCACAGTCCATAGCTGCTCGGTTTCCCCCTCTTTTCCCAGATAGTTTCACTTCGAGGGAGTTGTAGGCAGGCCAACACCGATGAAGGAAAAAGAAAGGCCTGGGTGCCAAACAGACCTGCATTCAGTTCTGGTTCTCCCACTTCCCTGGGGTGGAGGAAGGCTAGTACTCGGTTTCCTCGTCTGTCAGCTGGGGATGATAATGTTGACCTTCTAGAATAGTCAAGGAAAATGTATAAAGTGATGCATGTAAACTTAGCGTCGTGCTTAACTCTCTAAGTGAATGTCAATTCCCTTCTACCTCTGTCTCCCCACAGTATATCATTCAAATAAGACAATACTTCCTGAGTACTGGTTAATGGTAAGACCTGTACCAGGCTTTTGCAGAAAGCCAAGAAAATTAAAAAAACAAAACACTCACTGGGAAGTTACATACAACATTAGTATTCAAGTCTGGAATTAACAGGTACTTGTGTTGTCATAAAACTGTGCAGGAGGCACTAATCAGTGGCTGATCTTAACAGTCAGCTCTTATGGGGCCCCATAGGGTAAAGGTAACTAAGGGAAAGCTTTACAGAGAGGAATGGGCTTACTCTGAACACAGAGGCAAAGAATAATCAGATGTATTTTGGAAACACTAGCAGATTTATGCTCCTTAGGATCCCCTTAGGGGAATTTTGGAAGCTACTTAGAAAGGAAATTGGGGAATATGATTGATTAAAGATGATGGCAAATTCTTTGTGGCTATTCCTATGGAAAGGTAGACTTTACTTTTCCTATTTTTGAATCTGGGCTGGTTCCAGATTCAAGACTGATTAACAAATAGACTGTATCAGAAACATGGGGTGCCAGTTTGAGACTTAGACTTGGGTGCCTCTTTGGGACTTAGACTTTAAGAGAATCAGTAGCTTTTGCTTCCTGCTTCTTGGAACTTTTGCTCTTGGGACACTGTCTCTTAGAATCCAGACACCATGCTGTGAGAAGCTCAAGCCATCTGTAGAAGCCATGTGTAGGCTCTTTGATCAAAGCCCTCATTTCTCTTTCATTTTCTTTTCTTTTTCTTTCTCTTAAAGATTTTACTTATTATTCGTGAGAGAGACACAGAGAGAGGCAGAGACACAGGCAGAGTGAGAAGCAGACTTCCTGAGGGGAGCCTGATACAGGACTTGATCTCAGAACCCCCAGGATCACAACCTGAGCCAAAGGCCGATGCTCAACCACTGACCCACCCACACATCCCTTTTACCAGAACTTTCCTTCTCATTCTACTTCCTCTTCCCTTGTCTTTGATCTTCCCACTGCCTCCTTCCCTTCAACTTTGAACATGCCTGAACCTGCTCCAGCATTTAAAGCACATTAATAAATTATTATTAAATTAAACTTTTCCTAACCAAATGTCTTGAACAAATGAGTATGTTTACTTCCATTACTTTCTTAACCTCCATTCAGTCCTCAGCTCACTGTGGTCTGGTCTGGCCCTTACACTCCACCGAAGCTGCCCTCATCAAAGTCACTAACAGCCCCCAGATTTCAAACTGCAGTGGCTGCCCCTGAGCTTGTATTGGTGACCTTCCTGCAGTACTGTTCACCTCTGGCCCCTTCCATCTACACATGCTTGACCTTTCATTTCTTCCCTGGCACATCTCATAGGTCTCCTCCTTCCTTTGTGATCATTCGTCCTTTGTGAGTTTCCTTAGCTGGCTTTGCTTCATAACAAACACATCTGTCCTTGTCACTGAAATCCTTCTGGGCTCTCCCACCTCTTCCAGGATAAAGTCTAGATTCCTTAGCCTGGGATGCAAAGCCCTGTGGGTTGGCCCCTGCCTGCCTCTCCCACTCATCCAGAAACAACCTGTCATGCTTTCACCATATCAGCCTCTTCACAGACTTCCAAACCTGTCATTGCTGTTTCACGCTTCTGGACCTTTGTACAAAATGTTCTTGACTCCACCCCCATCTTCCCCTGAGGAATTTCAGCTCATCTTTTAAGACTCAGAACAAAGGTGAGCAATTCTGAGAAGGCTTCCCTGCCCTCAAAATAGAGGCAGCACCTCCCCTGGAGAATCTGCAGCACCGGTGACATGTCTACATCGTGAGCTCTGAGCTCATGCCTTGCCGGGATCCCAGTTCTGCCAGGGCAGTAGGTGCTTGTTCATCTGGCTCCAGAGTTTGGCACCGTGCCTAGCACCTAGTAGGTGCTACTACGTGATTAGGGTGCAAGAGACATCCCATACTTCTATTTTTCTTTTTATTTAATTTGATTTGCTCTGAGCTTCCTACTCTCTCCATAGGGAAATGTCATCTCAGGCATTATTGGGGCATGCCACCTCCCTAGGGTCAGGAGAAGGTCCCTGATGACTTATACCATTAAAAATATGCAAAAAAGTTCCCTCCAGACTCTGTGTATATTTGTCACCACACCTAGGTTTATTGTCCAAGCCAGCATGGAACCAGGAGGCAGGTTCTGCTGGGGCCTGGGAATTGGAATTCCTTTCCACAGACATTCTCAGGGCTGCTGCCCTTAATATCTAGTTATTTCTATACCCCCTTCACTCCTCCCCTCCCCCAGGCAGCACCCATCATGGGTGCTGTGGGAAAGCAGACTCCAGGTATTCACACTTTATGAACATCCCAGTGATCCCGTCCTTTCTTTCCTGTTCAGGGACTCCTTTAGCTTCCAGTCAGGATGCACACCCTCAGAAACTCGAAGCCACCCCTCCCCCCACTGCACCTCCATCCTCCCGCCCCCCCAATTCTCACCTCCATGCCCAACACAGAACACCACTGCCATTCCCTTCAATGATTATAGGCAGCTAAAACAGAAACACAATGAGGATGCTTTCTGTTAGAAAGTCTGTCTTCAAAAAATAATAATAATATAAATAAATAAATAAATAAATAAATAAATAAATAAATAAATAAATAAATAAATAAAAAGTGTGTCTTCAAAGACAAGGACACACCAGGATCCTCCTACCTTCTTGAGGCAGAGAAGAGTACAGCCAAGAGAATAAGATAGAAAAACACATCTCAATAAATTATTCTGCTACACAACCTTCAGTGAATTAGTTTCATCACTTAATTAAAGGCAGAAATGTCCGTGAAAAGCAGTAAGAATGAACTTGCTCTCCCAAAGAAAGACAGCTCCACCTGGCAACCCTCCTCATTCAGACGAAGCCTCCTTATTTCTTCCCCAGGGAAAGAGACCTACAGTCTCTGGGATCCTCTCGTCTGTGGCCCAGAACACCACTCACATGGCCAAGTTTATTTAAACTGCTGACTTGGATTGCTGACATGGGCATTTACAGCAGCTGCACTAACTCACTTTCTCTCATGGATGATTTTAATCTCTTTAATTTTTGCCCAGCCTGTGAGAAAACTGAAAGCATGGTTGGGAGGGGACAGGAGATAGGAGTTGCAGGTCAGGAGCTGAGTGGTGGTTAAATCCTATGGGAGGAAGCAAACGTGTGTGTAATCCTTTCAGGAAAACAAGCATTACTGGCGAGGAGAAAGCTGCCAATGTAACTTTGTTCCAAGAATAAATAGCACATTTTCCCTCAGTGTTTGCTTTTCTCTCTTTTATCCCCTGAAACCCTCTGGAAATGCTTGGCCAGCATTTTTTTCTCCCCTCTGAGCTGCGAAGAAGGAGCCACAAGCACTCTCTTGAGATTCCTCAAAGGGAGGCATAAGCAGGAGGCATAAACTGGGGCTCCCATGCAATCCTGGAGCCAGGAGACGGGTAGAAGCTGAAGATCCAGGCATTTCGGTGAGGTTAAATCACCACAGATATGCCATGGTGTTTCCAAACATGTCATCATGATGCCCAGAAACTGTAAAAAGGGGAGTAATAACAGAGGGTCTCTGACCCAAGCCGCTGGGAGCCATGAGAGTTTGCAAACAGAGAGCAAAGGCAGAGCTGGCTGGGGTTAATATTTAGCTTTGGTCCCAGGCAGTGGTAAATGCCTGCACACAGAGAGGCTGACAAGAACATGCCCTTGCCATGGGGAGTTTATGGTTCAAATGCTCTAAAAACCACAGTCCATAGCTGCTCGGTTTCCCCCTCTTTTCCCAGATAGTTTCACTTCGAGGGAGTTGTAGGCAGGCCAACACCGATGAAGGAAAAAGAAAGGCCTGGGTGCCAAACAGACCTGCATTCAGTTCTGGTTCTCCCACTTCCCTGGGGTGGAGGAAGGCTAGTACTCGGTTTCCTCATCTGTCAGCTGGGGATGATAATGTTGACCTTCTAGAATAGTCAAGGAAAATGTATAAAGTGATGCATGTAAACTTAGCGTCGTGCTTAACTCTCTAAGTGAATGTCAATTCCCTTCTACCTCTGTCTCCCCACAGTATATCATTCAAATAAGACAATACTTCCTGAGTACTGGTTAATGGTAAGACCTGTACCAGGCTTTTGCAGAAAGCCAAGAAAATTAAAAAAACAAAACACTCACTGGGAAGTTACATACAACATTAGTATTCAAGTCTGGAATTAACAGGTACTTGTGTTGTCATAAAACTGTGCAGGAGGCACTAATCAGTGGCTGATCTTAACAGTCAGCTCTTATGGGGCCCCATAGGGTAAAGGTAACTAAGGGAAAGCTTTACAGAGAGGAATGGGCTTACTCTGAACACAGAGGCAAAGAATAATCAGATGTATTTTGGAAACACTAGCAGATTTATGCTCCTTAGGATCCCCTTAGGGGAATTTTGGAAGCTACTTAGAAAGGAAATTGGGGAATATGATTGATTAAAGATGATGGCAAATTCTTTGTGGCTATTCCTATGGAAAGGTAGACTTTACTTTTCCTATTTTTGAATCTGGGCTGGTTCCAGATTCAAGACTGATTAACAAATAGACTGTATCAGAAACATGGGGTGCCAGTTTGAGACTTAGACTTGGGTGCCTCTTTGGGACTTAGACTTTAAGAGAATCAGTAGCTTTTGCTTCCTGCTTCTTGGAACTTTTGCTCTTGGGACACTGTCTCTTAGAATCCAGACACCATGCTGTGAGAAGCTCAAGCCATCTGTAGAAGCCATGTGTAGGCTCTTTGATCAAAGCCCTCACTGAGCTCCCAGCCAACAGACAGTATTAAAGCTAGCCATGTGAGCAAGCGATCTTACATATTCCAATCCAGTCAAGGCCCCAGATGACTGTGGTTGATACCACATGGAGCAGAAGATCCACTCAAGTGATCCCAGTCAACCCACAAAATAGTGAGAAACAATAAAATGGCCCTTGCTGTTAAATACAATTTGGGACTGGTATGTTATATAATAACAGATCATTGAAACAGGAAAGTACTCATGAGAGGCCGTGGCCAAACACCAAAGTGTATACTACTTCATCATCATATCATCATCATTAAAACTGTTAATAAATGGTTACTATGTGCCAGACACTATGTTGTAAGTTCTTTTTTTTAAAAGATTTTATTTATTTATTCATGAGAGACACACACACACACACACAGAGAGAGAGAGAGAGAGAGGCAGAGACACAGGCAGAGGGAGAAGCAGGCTCCATGCAGGGAGCCCGACATGGGACTGGATCCTGGGTCTCCAGGATCAGGCCCTGGGCTGAAGGTGGTGCTAAACCGCTGAGCCACCCGGGCTGCCCATAAATTCTTAATATAGTCTTAAAACATAACCTGCTTTCAAATTTGTGTGATAGGTACTATTATTCATATTTAAGAGTCAAGAAAAGGAAAATTTAGAAAGCTTTAGAAAGTTGCTCAAAGATGCAATGGAACGCCGGGACACCTGCACCCCGATGTTTCTAGCAGCAATGTCCACAATAGCCAAACTGTGAAAGGAGCCTCGGTGTCCATCGAAAGATGAATGGATAAAGAAGATGTGGTCTATGTATACAATGGAATATTACTCAGCCATTAGAAATGACAAATACCCACCATTTGCTTCGACGTGGGTGGAACTGGAGGGTATTATGCTGAGTGAAATAAGTCAATCGTAGAAGGACAAACATTATATGGTCTCATTCATTTGGGGAATATAAATAATAGTGAAAGGGAATAGAAGGGAAGGGAGAAGAAATGGGTAGGAAATATCAGAAAGGGAGACAGAACATGAAGACTCCTAACTCTGGGAAAGGAACTATGGGTGGTGGAAAGGGAGGAGGGCAGGGGGTGGGGGTGACTGGGTGATGGGCACTGAGGGGGGCACTTGATGGGATGAGCACTGGGTGTTATTCTCTATGTTGGCAAATTGAACACCAATAAAAAATAAATTTATTATTATTAAAAAAAGAAAGTTGCTCAAGATTATACAGCCATAAAATAGTAAAGATGAGGCTCAACCAGTCACATCTGACCACTCTCAAATCTGCCATCTTCTTTCTGCAGGAAGAATAAGCGTTGGGCATGGTGATAATCTTGGGAGATACAAACAACACTTCCAGCCGGAAATCGGCAACCAGTTTTAAAAACAGAAGCTGAGGCACCTGACTGACTCAGTCAGTAGAGCATGCAGCTCTTGATCTCAGGGTCATGAGTTAAAGCCACACATTGGGCATGGAGCCTACTTTAAAAACACACACGCGTATACACACAAGCTGCCTGGGCTTGTCAAAATCCAGCCAAAAAAAAAAAAAAAATGACTATGAGTCTAACTCCATTATTCAGTGACTGCATAGGCACAGAAGACAGTATAGGAAGCAAAAGAATGAAAAATTTTTAAGTAAGGCGTTGGTCAGGAAAATAGAAGCTACTTGTGTTGGTTTCCTCTTCCTGCACCATCACACCCCTTTCAAAAATCTGAGTGGCTTAAAGTAACAATAACCATTGATTATTTGTCAGTTTCTAGGGGTCAGGAATTTGGAAGTGGCTCAACTGGGGGAATACTAGCTTGGATCTCTCAGGAGATTGACTGAGGTTTAGGTCATCTGAAGACTCACCTGGAACTGGAGGATCCACCTAAGGCCCCCTCACTCACATGGCTCACAGATTGCTACTGGTTGTTGGTGGAGTGCCTCGGTTCCTCATCAGGCCTCTCCAGGGGCTGTTAGTATCCTTATGACTTGAAACCTGGCTTTTCCCAGAGTAAGCCTTCCAAAAGGCCAAGACAGAAGCCACAACGCCTTTGTGACCTAGTCTCAGAAGTCACACACCAACCCTCCCACCTGACTCTATGGCTCACGCAGAGCCATCCCTGATTCAGTCTGGCAAGGACTCCAAGTCATGAATACCAGCAAAAAGCAACCACTGGGGCTATCTTCCGGGCTGGCTAGCACATTCCTTGATCTAATCTAATGACTTAAAAACAGGACATTTGAGGATTTCACGTCTGTTTGCAGGACAAGAGAACAAAGGTCAAGGAGGTTATTTGTGATTATCTCAGCCTGTATCACCATCATAAGAGGATCTGAAGAGCTTACTTGGAAGCTGCTTCAGGTATCAGAAAATTTTGAGAAATTTCTACCATCCGTCTTGGCCAGCAACTCTGGAGCAAGAGATTCTCTAGAGGCCACTGTTGGCTATTTCTGCTGCCTGTCGTCCCCAAGGGGTTCATTCATGGGAGAATACCCTGCAGCTTCTGAGACCCTCACATCTCAGCACACATGGCCTCCCCTACTCCTCTGCCTGCCAACCTCAGGCAAACGCCTTTCATTGACACTCCTCTGAGATCATCAAGAGAAAGCAACTCTGGGAAATGTCATTTCTGACCTTTCCTTAGTGATGCAGGGAATCTGTGGGTGGAAGCAGGTGGTGCTGATGCTGAGCTGGCCACAGGTGGTCCTGCCGAAACTTTAGGGGGTTTTCAGTCCATGAAACATGCATTATACTACACATGTTGGCTTGAAGTTCTACCTTCTGCTCCAAAGACAGTAAAAACAGTTTGAAATGTGTTTAAAGTAAGGTAAGGCATGCTCACAAACAAGGTAAACATTTCCATGAATGAGATAGCAATGAACAGGGGGGTGAAGCCCCAAACCTTTGGATCCAGAAATGGCCAGAGAGGGTTAGAATTCTACCCCTTTAGGGATGTTATGGATTGAATGTTTGTATCCCCTCAAAATTCATACGTTAAAACCCTAATCCTCATGTGATAGGATTAGGCATGGAATCTTTGAGAGGTGATTAGGTTTAGCTGAGGCCATGAAGGCGGAGTCCCCATAATGGGATTAGCGCCCTTAGAAGAAGAAAAACCAACTCTCAGTCTCTCCAGGAGCACACAAAGAGGTCATGTGAGCACACGCTTAGAGGGCCACCATCTGAAGCTGGAAAGCCAGCCCTCCCTCACCAGGAACCCATCGGCTGGCACCTGGATCTTGGCCTCCAGAACTCTGAGAAATAAATGTCTATTGTTTAAGCCACGTAGCCTATGGTGTTTTAACATAGCAGTCGGAGCTATTACAAGGAATTTCAACTCTTGAAGGGTGACGGGACTTAAAAAACACCCCGTGCCCTGACAAGAGACCAGAGCTAGGCTTGCTGCATGAACGAAGGCTACTGGAAATTGAGACTGTGGCTTGTTCAAGTGAAGTATCTTTGGCCTTGTTCCAAGTGATTGTCACCCAGCCATATCTTGAAGATGACATAGGCCTTACGAATATCATCTCCTCACTGAAATCCACAGCTTTCTTATATTAGTTTCATCTTCTTTTTTTTTTTTTTAAAGATTTTATTTTTTTGACACAGAGAAAGAGAGCTTGAGAGAGTACAAGCAGGGGGAGTGGCAGGCAGAGGCAGAGAGAGAAGCAGGCTCCCCACTGAGCAGGGAGCCTAACATGGGGCTCTATCCCAGGACCTTAGGATCTTGACCTGAGTCAAAGGCAGATGTATAATGACTGAGCCACCTAGGCACGCCTAGTTTCATTTTCTTAACTCTTTCAGATTATTTCATTCGATTTAGCAATAGATTTTTACAAGCTTTGCCTCATTTCTTACATCCCATCTCTTTAGTACAAATTTGCATATCTTCTTGCTGAAGTATTTCCTTTAGTAACTTTCTCCAAGGGTCTATAAAAATTAAGTGCTCATGCTTTTTAGATTTCTTAAAGTATCTTTATTTTCTCTCCTCTTGTACAATAACTTGATTGGGTACAGAATTCTAGGTTGGCAGATATATTCCTTCATAACTTTAAAAGTAGTATTGTCTTCTGGCATCTAGTGCTACTAACGAAATGTCTTTTGTCAGTCTAGAGTTTTTTTTTTCTTCTTTTCTATTAACTGGTAACAATTTCTCTTTATCCTTCAGGTTCTAGAATTTCCACTAATATGTCTAGTTGTGAGTTTATTTCATCCTACTCAGAACCCTGTCTGCTTTTACAGTCTTAAAACTCATATTTTTTTATAGTTCTGACGTTCTGTTACTATTGCTTCTGATTTTCTGCCATATGCCATTTCCTTTATTTTGTACTTCTTTATATCCTATTTCATTTGTGTTGGAAACTTTTTGCCTGCCTTCCACATCACATTCCTATTTTTAATCTCTTTAGCTCTATAGCTTTACATGTGATTCCTACTATACTATATCCCAATTAATCAATTGTCTCTAAAGAGTTCCCCATCTAGAGCTTATCTTATGTATTGATTTGTATTTTTTAAAAGATTTTATTTATTTATTCATAAGCAACACAGAGAGAGAGGTAAAGACATAAGCAGAGGGAGAAGCAGGCTCCATGCATTAAGCCTGATGTGGGAGTCAATCCCGGGACTCTGGGATCATGCCCTGAGCCAAAGGCAGATGCTCAACTGCTGAGCCACCCAGGCATCCCTGATTTGTATTTTAAATTTCAGAGAATATACTGACAATTCCAGGATTTCTGATTCTTCTTTTTTTTCTATGCCAAGATTTTCCTATGTTTCCTATGTTCAGGATTCACATCCAAATTGTTTTTGTTTCACAATTCCTATTCTCCTTTATGAATATTATTCTGTTCCTTAACTCTTTGGATATTATATTCATTTATTTAATAATCTATATAGAGTGCTAGCATATATTATTATAATATTATACATTAATATATACCTGGAAAGGTACATAAATTAATATCATACATTAATTCAATATGCATTAAAACTACCTAGAAAGGTAGTTGAGTAAAAGTCAGACATCCAGAGTAAGACAGTAAGAAAGAGAAAGTTTCAAATTTATTATAATATTTTACTTATTTTTTAAAAAGGGTAAATTTGAAGGAAGAAGTAGAAGATATCTGTTAACAATATTCTTATCAACTCAACTTATAAATTCTGTGCAATTCTAATCAGAATCTCAATAGGCATTTTCAATGAAATTTGTTCTTTTCTAAACTACATATGAAAAAACAAAAAGCCAAGATGTAGCTAAAATAATTCTGGAAAAGAAAATTTGTTATAAGCTATCTAGGCTTACTGTAAAGTTAAGACAGCAAGAATAATAGCCCAGAGATGGACAAACAGATCAGTGGAATAAAATAGAGAGACCAAAAATAGACCTAGTATAAAGTAGATGTATAAAATCCTTGGGTATGAAGTAGATGAGGCATTATAAATCAATGGGGAAAAGGCTATTTAGCATATGGAACTGAGACAACTTAATTTCTAGCTAGAAATTTTCATAGCTAAAAAATACCATTGAATATCCATTTTAAAACCATTCAAACATAAATTCCAGATTGATTTTAAAAAGGACAGTATCTGAAAAAAAAAATTAAAAAAAAATAAAAAAAATAAATAAAAAAATGAAAAGGACAGTATCTGTATCACTTTGGAAAGGGAAGGAACCCCTAAACAAAATACTAAAAGTGAAAATCATAAAAGCCCGATTAATTTGATTAAATCAAAACTGAAGCTTCAGGACAATAAAGTTCACTTTTTTTGAGAGGGACCAGTGTTTCTTCCTCATAGCTGCTGAGTCACTGAATGGGATGATTAGCATATGAAAACCAGTACAGGGAAAATGAAACAAAATAACACTGAGCTTCCATTTAACATTTCTCAATAGGACAAAAGCTAAGAAAGCCTGACATATTCCTCTTGGCTACGATAAAGAAAAACAGGAATTGTCAAAACTGCAAATGCAAGTACTATTTGATTCAAGCACTTTGGAGAATTGCTCCATAAAAATTGGAACCTGGAAGTTGACAACACAGGTTAATTCTTCAGGTGTAATCCTGCCCCTATACTCTAGAAGAGACCTCTGTTTGCAAGCATAAGATATCAGAAACATCCCAAAGGTCCATCAGAAGGAAAAAAGCTAAGTACTGATATACATAATAAGATATCATAACACAGTTAGTGACTGAATTACATATCTTATATATCAGCAAAAATACATTTCAACAATATAATATCAAGTGGGAAAGTGGCATAACACTGTGTGCCATATGAGACCATTTCTGAACATTTTATGAAAAACAATAATAGGGATCCCTGGGTGGCGCAGCGGTTTGGCGCCTGCCTTTGGCCCAGGGCGCGATCCTGGAGACCCAGGATCGAATCCCACGTCGGGCTCCCGGTGCATGGAGCCTGCTTCTCCCTCTGCCTCTCTCTCTCTCTCTCTCTCTCTGTGTGTGTGTGACTATCATAAATAAATAAAAATTTAAAAAAAATAAAATAAAATAAAATAAAATCTCCACACCAAATATCTAAAAAAAAAAAAAGAAAAACAATAATATATTGTTTGTGGATATATACGTATGTACATTTTACATGACAGATTTGTGGTAGTCCTTGCTTCTGGGGAGGAAAGGAGGTGAATGGAACTGGGGATGTGAGCAAAAGATAGTTCAACTTTATTGTAATATTTTATTTCTTTCAAAAGAAAAAGAAACTAAAGCAAATAGGACAATGAGTTTCCATTATTTGTTTTTGGAGTTTGGCACATGTTCATTCTCTGTAGCTCTTTTGAATTTTTTCCCCAATTAAGAAATAGAAGACCTATTGCCCTTGCTATCAGAACACGTGAATCCATCAACATGTTTCAATGTTTTCCTATGTTCCTATGTTTAAGATGCACTGAGTCAAACAGAAGAGCACTGAAGCTGGGCTAACCTAGAAGCCTCAGAGTTTCTAAGGAAGAAGGCCATAATGGAGCAGTGACCCAGAGCTGGTCAGAAGGCTCCGTATCCTGCGAGAACCATGCTGAATGCCACCAACCTGTCAACTTCAGCTGCCTTAAAAGGAGTCTTCTCTTCTCCAGAACCTATCTACCTCACACGTTGATCATGGCCAGGTCAATCCCTGGGCAAAACTTAGGAAAACCTGACCGGGGCTTCATATAGGATAGAGCCAAGTGATTCATAAAATTTGCAGCTGTACTAACTCTGAAACTAGAACATGGTTTCATTCGGCAGAGTTCCCTCAGAGCCAGTATTACTGAGGAGGCTTTTTTTTCTTTAGCAAAAGCTCAGCCCCAAGGGATTTCATGACCTAATCTGGATGGTTCTCAAACTCTTTCTATACTAAATTCTAACCCTAATTATGCTAGAATGGTAAGCTGGTTCCAATTAAGTAAAGTTAATTCTCCAGGCTGAAATCTATACCATGCCAAAGTACCAAAGGAACGTGCAGAATATGATCAAGGAAGTAGTTAGTAGTTCCCAAAAAATTAAAGTGGAGATTGTTAAAATAGTATCCAAAATTTCAAATGGAGTGAAAAGCAGATCCCAGGAATTATACCAATTAGATGGAGTCTAGAACCTTTTAATGACTATGAAAATAAAAATATGACAATATGAATGAAAGACAATGTTCACATGAGTTTTGAAACCAGGCAGGCCTTAAAAGCCGGCTTCACCCTTTAAGAGAAATATAAAGTTGAAAATCTGTTTATCTTCCCTGAGCCTCAGTTTTCTCTTCTGTAAAATGAGGTTATTAATATTTATTCCACAGGATTTTTGTGAAGATTATAAGTGGTAATGAATGTAAGACATTAAGCATTGAAACTACAAGTGCTTGTTGCTCAATAAAAATTAGTGGTGATGATGATGGTGGTGGTGGTGGTGATGATTTATAAGCATTGAGAGAGAATGCAAAGATCATTAAGGACTGGGAAAGATATATTAATAGTTGCTACAGATGGATTTCATTTACTATTTAACTTGTGTCATTAATTGACAAACCAAGGAAATACCATTAGCCCTAGTATGTCTTCCTTTTAGCAGAGTCTTTCATTAAATTATATGTCTGTATTCAAAATGATAGCATGTTATCTATGAAGAAGAATCTTCGGTCTGTGCCAAGCCACTAATTTTATGACCAAGGTGCTGCCTCGTTTAATAGTTTATTGTTTATTGATGGTTTGGCTCAATTTATAGTAAAGATATTTATACATTTAGGCCTCCCTATATTTGGGACGCCAATCTGGGGCAATCTGTATTTTGTTGGAGATAACAATTGTATAAATTTCATTATCACCTCTCCTAAGGAAAACACTTTAATTTGATTTAACATCTCCCTAAAAGAAATTAAATATTAAAGAATAAGATTTTGTTGGGTAAGGCTGAGCTTTGGAGAGCCATAAACCACTGTAATGTAGAGATTTTTCCATTAATCCCTCCCATTGAGAATGCATGGGTTAAGATAGATCAATAACCCATGCATTTTATTTTATTTGAACAGGAAATATTCATATCATATGATATCATCAACATTTCCTCATGTTATTACCAACTTTTTATTTGGTGTTAACATTTTATTTGAATAGACATTCAGTATGAGGCAACAAAGTGATCTAGCTGCCAAAGGAGGTATTGTGATCATGCGCTGTGTCAAAAAGCCAAGTGTTGAAGATGGAAGTAGTGGCAATTCTACTGTATTTTTTGTTGATGAAACTTCTTGAGTTTTGATCCGGTGCTAGACAGCAAACCACCAATGAAATTCTGACAAGCTGCAAGCAATCAGAGTTGTGAAGCTTTGCCAAGTATCACACAAGGAGCAAGATCATATGAGGAGAGAGATCCTAGGAAAAAAACTCAAAGTGATCAGACTGAAGAAAAAGAAATACAAAAGAAATGTGATAAATTCAAATATTTCAAAGAGGAAAACAGTTAAGCATCCTGCCCTTGGTTTCAGCTCCGGTCATGATCTTGGGGTGGTAAGATCAAGCCCTGCATCGGGCTCTGCACTCAGCACTGAGTCTGCTTCTCCCTCTCCCTCTGCTCCTTTCTCTCTCTCTCTCTCTCTCTCTCTCCAAATAAATGAATAAATAAAATCTGTAAAATAATAATAATAAAGGAGGAAAATGCGAGGGGGGATTATGACTCAAGAATCCTACCCACAAGGCTGCCATTTATGAGTCAGAGTCAAGAAGACATTATTAGCTATGCAACGACCCAGAAAACACACAACTCAGCTCTTTTTCCGAGTAAACTACTATTACGATGTTTTAAAAGTTAAATCCTAAAAGCTTTATGGTATCCTGGATTGCATCCTAGAACAGAAAAAAAGACCTCGGTAAAAAACTAGGGACATCTGGAAAAAGTCTATATTTGAGTCAATGTATGGCACCTATGTCAGTTTCTTTTGTTAAATGTACCATGGGTCTGTAAGGGGTTTATTCAGATTTCTTTTTTAAATATTTGAACTTCATGTTGGAGAGACTTTCCTAGAGTTTGGAGTTTAGTTCTAGGCAGCAAACTACCAGCCTAAGAAAATAATTTTTGAAAGCCAAATGCACAAAGATGTTCATTACATCATTATGTACACTCATGAAAATTTGGAAACAATGATATAGGAGCTATTGAATTATGGTACATCTCTATGATTATGTGTCTTGAAGCCATTACACATGTTTGCAAAGTTAGTATTACCATAAGGAAATATTTATGATGTAATATGAAATGGAAAAGCTGGATACAAATCTGAGTTGTAGCCCCAATTGCCGTGCAATCTAAGTAAATAGAAAAAAAAGACACTAAAAATGAATACACATTTTTCTCTGGATACTGGGTTCTTTTTCTTTTTCTCTAATAGGTATTATATGACTTTCATAATAAAAAAAATCCATAAAAAGATTCGAGCTAGTTTCATTTAAACGGTTTAGAGGCCAACCTCTCCCCTCTCTCCCCCAGGCTTTGCCTGACTATATAATGTTGAAGGGCTGCAAATTAATGTCTGAGGACTGTACAGAATAAAACCACTCATAAGGATTTTTTTTTTTTTTAGAACATGACCTATGGCTTAATCCATTAGAGCTGAAAAAAAAAGTCTGTATTGCTTCTAACCAGTCACAAATGGCTTAAAGGCAAGAGGGCCAGCAAGATAGAAAAGTATGCCAAAGATATCTCAACTGGAGAGGAGTGTCCCATTTATAAAGATGGAAAACAAGGCCAGGGGTGAAGGGGATTAGAATCTGTCACAGATCTTGGACAAAAAACTAAAATCACATTTTAGTGCAGACAAATGTTTGTAAAATAAGTGTGGCAATAATCCAAGCTGAAAAGCGTATATTTTAGGATGGCGTTTATCCAGAGTAAAGATTTAAGTTTCATTACCAACAATGCGTCATGCAGCCATCCCAAAAAGACCAATGAAAATCCGAGTCAGGGAGCTGAAATGGCCACAGGCAAAACACAGAGCACAAAGTACACAGGGATTGCATTGGATCCTGTGCAGCCTTTGCTTGGATGAGCTGATCTGATCATTCCCTCCATGGGGGCTCCTTACAGAATGCCGATGAAAACAGAACCTCAGGCACAAAGATGAAAGAGAGCAGCATCCCATTTATATGGGGGGAAAGTCTGGCCAAATAATACCAGCACCTGCACCCATCCTGCACAATCATCCTTGGGCATTTAGTCGTCCTCCAACTGTTGTGGAAACCAGCCATGAGTCAGAATCCCTCCAAAGGCACCCGCATCCAGCTGGGTACTTTATTTTCCCGGTGATGGGCCACAGATGTATGTGAACTGCATGTAAGTGTTACTGATAATGCGTTTGTTAGCCAGAAATATGGGCTTTTTAGCTCTAATACCATAACACATCATTTTTAACATTTAACAACATTTTTTTTTTTTTAGTTTCAGTTTTTAAAGATTTATTTATTTGAAAGAGGGAGAGAACATGAGCAGGGGTAGGGACAGAGGGAGAGGGACAAGCAGGCTCTCTGCTGAGCACGACCGCCCTACCCCCGCTCCCATGATAGGGACAAAGGGCAGAGCCCAGGACCCTGAGATCACCACCTGAGCTGAAACTCAAGAGTCGGCCACTCAACCAACTGAGCCACCCAGGCGTCCCCTTAAAACACATTTTAATAAATTTTGTTTCCATAAAACAGTTAGAGGCCTGTTACTAGTGTGAGTTCAATTTCACCCCTGTTAATTATGGAACTGGTATCAACAGGCTAGTTGTTATCAAACATAAGGAATATATTCGTAGTTTAGTCTACTAGGTTTATCACTGTCTCCAAAACCTCAGGATTATGACTTCTTCCTGGTGAATACACTTTTAACCCAAACAGTCAGATTGCTGGAAGCTAATGTTCAGCAGTTCTGAATATCTTGAAGTGTCCATTCCAAGAGCAGCTACAGAAACATAAAGAATGATCCACATGCATTTTAAAAATCTAAGACTTTCTTTTAATACTGTGAATTCATTTCCATCAAATATCTGCAATTTCCACCAATCTGTATTCTCTCTGAATCCAGGGCAGTCTGATAAAGGAAGATATGTCCAATTTGATTTCAAAATATCTTTACTTCCTTCAACAAATGAGAGGTCCTCATGACTCTCTCTCCTTGCAGTTTCAAGGTTAGTGTATTCACATCTTGTCATTTCAACGAGGATGTAAAATTCTCCCAGCCATCAAGAGCCTGATAAATAGGGTCTCTCAGGATATGTTCAATTTCCTCAAATTGGTGATCTGAGAACAAAGTCAGTTAACCTCTTCTGACTACATTCAATAAAATAAACTTTTATTCTCTGCTTCAAGTTATTCAAATATCTTTCAAAATACCATCTGAAGAAAATTCAGCCTCGTTCCTTTTTTCTTTCTCATTATGTAAGAAAATAGATACCAACATTCACAGGAGAAAATTTCCAAATAGGTTAATGGAAATGATTCAAATTATCTCACCTATCTTCTCTGTTAACATAAGTGTCGATGACAGTTCTACTTCTCATTGTGGAGGCTGGCCTGTGACTCGTGAACCAAATTTTTTCAAGGGATTGTGTATATTAGTCGGTAGGGGCAAGACCCAGGATCACTTCAGGCCCAAATAACACATTGCCTGAAACTCACTGAGATGCAGAGTTGGTCCTTGTTCATCGTGTCCCAAGCTTGTAGGTAGAAGGAGCTAACACAGAGTCCGGGCACCTGAAAGGGAGGCAGAGGGGAAGGAGAAATGAAGGGCTGTTTGCTGAGGCCCACCACTCATGAGCAGGATTTTCCCTATTCACCAGAGGCATGGCCTCATCAAGGAGAAGTTGCAAGGGCACATATTTGTCATGGGCATGAGCAATTTACACAAATATTGCCCCCAGCCACAAGCCACAAAGCCAAAGCTGTTCTGTGAGATTTACAGTCTGTTTGTTTCCACTTCGCTTAGCCAGGTTTTTTGGAGGACAGTTTTGTTCCCAGAGGACTTACTAGTGAGGGCTGAAGACTGTTGCAACTTAAAAACTGACTAGGATGCAAATATGTAAATGATATTCAAAAACAATGGACACATGCAGCTCCTAAGTCAGGATAGGGCCTTTGGGGAAATTCCATACTCAATACTGTCAGAGATAAATCCAAAGATAGATTTTTTTTTTTTTTTTGCACTGTCTGGGTTCCTTCCGTCTATCTACCCTGTTTTATGTAAATAGTCTAGCACGACTGTGGCTAGATGAGAATATTTACATTAATGAGACAAACCCTCTAACCTCCCTGTACTCTGCAGCTCAAGAGAGGCATTTAATATTTCAGAAGTATCTGATGGAATAGTGCGATATAAATCACATCAGATGACTTCTGATCTTCTGATTCAAGATAGCTGACAGATTTTGCACGGTAACCTCTGCTCCAAATTCTTAGAAAGGCTTGTCCACTCTAAAAAAACAAGATGTGCCATCTGTGAACCAGAAATCAGGGGAAAAGTCACTAAAACTTGGAATACAGATAGGGTTGGATTGAAGAAGAAAACCACAACCCCAATGCACACGGGAGAGGGCACCCACAAAACGCAAAGAAAAATAGGGCACAGCCTACCAGGAGGGTAGGAAAGGAGGGTCCTGCAATCACTAACAGAGTTCTTATTTAGGCTTTCACAGTAAGAGACACCAAGTGTGTGGAATCCTTCCTCCTTCCATCTTCCCTTCTTCCCATCCAAGCCTCCCACTTGGATTGATCCACTTGGATCAGACAGCAAACAACAGAGCTATCTGTGCTTAGGGACTAGCATGTGTGTGTCAACAAAGAAACAGACTTTTGCCTTGGGCAGCTCACAACCCCCAGCAAGCATGCGGAGTTCTCGTGCCTAAGAGGCTATCAGGGTAACACACCTGACAGCAATTTGGTCCTCACTAGGTGCACCGTAGGCATGAGGCATGTTGGAGTATGAGCCCAGCAGCATGCAATGCCCCTCTCTCCTACCTCTCACCATGTGCTATGCAGGCTAGTGAGCAGGTAATGCATGCATCGCAGTTAACAGACAAGGACATGTACAAAGAATTGCTCACCATCACAAAACATCAAACATTGGAGGAAAGCTACACCTTCACAAAGAGCCACCAGACCAAAGGAATACAAGAACTTGATTAATGGATAACAGAGGCAAGGAGGCAGCCAGAAAAAACAACCACAAACGAAGTTGAAAGAAATACTCAAAAAATCATTGCAATGAATGTGACAGATAAAGGAAGAGTATGCAGAAAAAATATAAGAAATGCCAATAAATCAATAAAAAAAAAAGATAAGCAGTCCAATAGGAAAACGAGAAAAGATTCTAAGGAATTTCTAGAAATAAAATATAAAAACAGTTTAATTTCACTGTTAACTGGAGAAATGCAAATAAAATATTTTCACCTTTGAGATAAAAGTTTCTTAAAATAAAAGGATGACAAAAATAGTGAGAAATGGCTGCTCTCGTGTAATGATCTGCTCACTTGGAAGGAAATTGAAGATATCTCTTAAAATGAAAGTTCCAAGATGTTTGTTTCCCATGGTTTGTGGATTCCAGCCAATACAGTGTGAGGAAAGTACTGGAGGCTGCTTCTAACTTCCAGAAAATGTCCTCAAAAGAAGAGTCTTCTTTTTCTCCTCCCTAATCCATAGATTCTAAAATATGTGTGAGAAAAGTCAAAAGAAGCTGAGATTGGGCAGAAGATGCAAAATAAGAGCTCTGGGAATTATGAAGGCCAGTGGTAGCTGATTACAGTGTGTACCACATGCTTCCTGGGGTCATTTTGACTTGCAGGAACTAAATTTCTTGCCTGCAGTGGCCTAAGAAGGACAGGAAGTACAAGAAAGGTGAAAGACCACGATATAAAAGTGCAAGTGTGCCAGGGCATGGAGGAAATAAACCTATGAGCCCTATCTGTGAAAGGCAGCAAGAAGACAAACTTCAACTAACCATTGCAGCTAATAATGGAAGAGGCATTGACAAAAGGACAGGTAGCAACCACTGACTATACAGCTTTTAACTGCATGGGTCCTCTTATGTGTGAGGTTTTGTTTTTTGTTTTTTTGTTTTGTTTTGTTTTTTAAATAAATACAGCACAGCATTGTAAATGTAAAAAAAAAAAAAAAAAAAAAAAGTTCCAAAATGTTGGCAAGTATGCGGAGGAAGGGCAGCCCTCTTACACTGTTGGTGGGAATACCAGCTGGTACAGCCACTCTAGAAGAAGTATGGAGGTTCCTCAAAAAGTGAAAAATACAGCTACCCCATGACCCAGCAATTGCACTTCTAGGTATTTATCCAAGGATGCAAACATAGTGATCCAAAGTGGCACCTGCATCCCAATGTTTATAGCAGTAATGTCCATAGTAGCCAAAATATGGAACAAGCCTAAATGTCCATCAACAGGTGAATGGATAAAGAAGATATGGTATATAGAGACCTTGGAGTATTACTCAGCCATCAAAAAGAATGAAATCTTGCCATTTGCAATGATATAGATGAAGCTAAAGGGTATTATGTTAAACAAAATAAGTCAGTCAGAGAAAGACAAATACAAATATGATTTCATTCATATGTATAATTTAAGAAATAAAACAGATGAACATAAGAGAAGGGAAGGAAAAATAAAATAAAATGAAAATTGAAAGGGAGGTAAACTATGAGAGACTCTTAACTAAGAAACAAACTGAGGGGAGTGTTGGAGGATGGGGTAACTGGGGGATGGGCATTAAGGAGGGCACTTAATGTAATGAGCACTGAGTGTTATATGTAACTGATGAATCACTGAATTCTGAAACCAAATAAATAAATAGGCAAAAAAAAAAAAAAGTTTCAGAGTTTTGACAAAACCATTCCATTTTTCTGTATGAAATCTACAGAAACATTCACATCTATGCACAAATCACATGTAAAGATGTTTGTGGCCATTCTATTTGGAATACAAAATCTTGGAAATGACCTTAATGTCTTTAAATAGATAAATTATTACATATACTATTGCACATCCATGTTATAGAAAATAATGAGGGACGCCTGGGTGGCTCAGCAGTAGCATCTGCCTTCGGTTCAGTGCGTGATCCTGGGGTCCCAGGATCGACTCCCACATCGGGCTCCCTGCATGGAGCCTGCTTCTCCCTCTGCCTGTGCCTCTGTATCTCTCTCTCTCTGTGTCTCTCATGAATAAATAAATAAAATCTTAAAAAAAAAAAACAACGAGATTTCTCTATACTGACATAGAAAGCTCTCTAAGATATGTTGTTAAGTGAAAAAAGAAATTTTCAGACAGTAGGTACACTAGATTCCATGTATGTAAAAAAAATTAAAATGCAAAAATACTACATAATTTTACAGGTACATTCATGTATGCAAAACATATGTATAAAAAAATCAAAGGAATACATATATAATTTTGATTACAGCAATCCACCCTGGAAAAGAGAATGGGAAATGGGAGTTAGCAAAGGAGGGATTTCAGCATTATTCGCAATAATCGAATTATCTATTAACAAAATATATATGCATATTACTTGAATAAAATATTAAAGATATTGAATTCAGGGATCCCTGGGTGGTGCAGCGGTTTGGCGCCTGCCTTTGGCCCAGGGCGCGATCCTGGAGACCTGGGATCGAATCCCACATCGGGCTCCCGGTGCATGGAGCCTGCTTCTCCCTCTGCCTATGTCTCTGCCTCTTTCTCTCTCTCTGTGACTATCATAAATAAATAAAGATTAAAAAAAAATGTTTAAAAAAAATAAATAAAGATATTGAATTCAGAAACCAAATTCAAACATAGATCAAATAAGGAAATACTTAATTATTTGTTAAATAGTGAAATAAACCCACCACCTTGGATACCCAGAAGCATTGGGGACTCTTTGCAAAAAAGAAAGAAACACCTACTCAGTTCCCATTCTTCTCTTAAGGAAAGGAATGTGACCAGTGACAGGTCGAAGCATAGGTGCAGCATCTCATGCTGGCTCCTGAGACAACGCAGCACTTCCTCTCTTTGAATACCAGGGTTCTCAGCTTCTCTGCTACAAAATGAGAGAAAAATAATCTCTGAAAATAAAATCTTAATATGGAGCACAACTTTGCTGAGTGTAGGAAACCCACGTTCATTTCACTGACAAAAGATGATCTCACACCAGTGGCTTTTCAAAAAAGTCAAGAAACATGCCTTGTTAGAAAGCCTTTTATATTATTTATTTATTTATTTACTTACTTACTTACTTACTTATTTTAGAGAGGGAGGCAGGGGGAGGGGCAGAGGGAGAAGGAGAGAGAACCCCAACAGGCTCCATGCCCAGCCTGGAGCCCTACACGGGGTTCTACCTCACCATCCTGAGACCATGACCTGAGCTAAAATCAAGAGTTGGTGGCCTGGCCCACTGAGCAACCCAGGCACCCTGCCCTTTATTTTTTCTTATTTTTTATTTTTGTAAGACAGTCCTTTGAAAAGATAGTATTACACAATGTATTTTAGACATTTAAGTAGACTCTTTAAAAAATTAGTTTATGCCCCAGGATTCATCATTATCAGATCCCATGTGATAGGGCAAACAAAAGCCATTACTTTTCAACTGATAACATCATGTTCTCAACACTTACTGGCTGTTCTGAGACTACTGACAGGTCCCTGACAAGTTTACTGGGGGAAAAAGTGTTCATTCATGCAAGACTGGCAATAGAACTTTGTGATTAATAAGTCTTTAAAGAAGAAAAATAATTTAAATTAGCTATGGGGCATGATCCTTCCCAATAGACAGAGAGAAGAGGCTTCAGAATGATAAGCCTACCATCTCTGGCTTTATCAGTTGGTTAGCTAGAGTATGTTATAATACAGTCTTCCCTAAATTTTGGTGGCTTCAAACAATAAAAATTCCTTTCTTGCTAATACCATATGTCCGCTGTAGGTCAGCTAGGAGGCCCTATACATCATTCTCACTCAGGGAACTGTGCTGTTAAAACAACCCAGAACATTGTCACTCACAATGTAGTTTGTGAGAGAGAATTCTGGAGGGTTTTGCACTTGTAATAAAATGCTCTGGCCCAGAAGTGACACATATCACTTCTGCTCATTAACCAGAGTTATTTATATGGTCCCATTCAATCATGGGGATCCAGGAAATGCAATCTTACTATATTACAAGAAGAGAAAGCCATAAATATTTAACAAACATTAATGATTAATGAATTCCTTTTATTTGCACACATTTGCCCAGTCCAGGGACATCCGAGACATTCAGGCCAACACAAATGAAGTGTAAGTATTTTAAGAACATGGGATCCCCAGGTTGGCTTAACTGCAGAATAGAAATAACCCATCACACCCAGGGATTTTATTTATTTATTTATTTTTAAACAAATGATCAAAGAGAGAGAGAGAGGGAGAGAGAGAGAGAAACCAAGCAACAGACTTTTTTTTTTTTTTTTTTTTATGATAGTCATACAGAGAGAGAGAGGCAGAGACACAGGCAGAGGGAGAAGCAGGCTCCATGCACCGAGAGCCCGATGTGGGACTCGATCCCAGGTCTCCAGGATCGCGCCCTGGGCCAAAGGCAGGCGCCAAACCGCTGCGCCACCCAGGGATCCCAGGGATTTTAATCTAAATAGAAACATTCCACTAATATCTAGTTTAGGATAATCTGTGCACACAGGTAATGCTGGGACATTTTTCCCAATTGCAAACAACTCAGGATCAGTGACTCTCAAAGCTGGCTGATCTTCAAAATCACCTGGGAAATAAACAAACAAACAAAAAGGAAATGTCTGGGTCTCACCCCTAAAGATTCTAATTCAATATATGCTGAAATGTGCCCCAAGAATCTATATACCCAACCCCCAGATCCAGGGATTTTCACAATCATTAGATTTGGTAACTTTTGCTAAAAACATTTAAGTCCAGCAGACTTTGCGCACCAAACTTAGTGGCTTAAAATAGCAACAAGTGTTTCATTTGCTCAAAATCTGTGTTTTCGGCAGGGCTCTGCAGAGATGGCTATTTTTGTTCCATGTGTTTCTAGGAAGGAGTACTTGACTGGAGCTGAAGGACCCACTTCCACGTTGGCCACAAAATACTGAACGCCAGCAAGGGCTGTTGACCCAATACCTCTCCACGTGTGTCTGTGTAAGATGCTACTTGAGTTTCCTCATGGTATGGCGTCTGGGCTCCAAGTGTTCATGTTCACAAAGCAGGAAGTAGAACCTTCTGGTCTCCTAATGCCTGAGTCCAGAAACTGGTACAGTATCACTTGGGCAGCCTTCTATAAGCTAAGTAGTCACAGAGCCTGCCCAGATTCGAGGGGAGGGATACAGTTCTCCTCCTGTGGGTGAAGTGTCAAAGAATTTGCAGCCATCTTTAATCTGTCATAGGCCCTGCTCTGCCCTTTGGGCCTCACACTTCTCACCTGTGAAATCAAAGACTCAAACTGGATTATCTTTGAGGGCCTTACTAATCCCCAAAGGCTATGAGTCACTGAATCTGATGCATAATTTGCTGACTGACAAAGAAGCCCAGACTGCAAGTCCATGCCCTTTGTAAACTGGCATGCGGTGACAGCTGAACAGAACCTGACAAACATGCAGAGCTCACGGGCAGCAATGAGCCTGGGCACTCAGGCCCTTCTGCATTTCCTGCTAAGCTCACCACTGTTTGTTTTCCTAAAACCAAAATTGTGTCCTAATTCCTAGAACCTGACAGCAGCTGCCCTGAGGGCTTCCTGACTGTCCACACCATTCTCACCCCATCTCTTAGGCAATAATTCCTAAATTAAACATACAGGAACTTCACAAGAAATCTCACCAGGAGATTGGCAAATCTCACAAGCGCAGCAAAGGGCTTCAGCAGGTGGGTGGGCTCTAGTCCCAGACATGGTCTGGGTGCAAACACCCCCAAGACCACATTCTAGAGCAAGAACTTGAGTAAAGTGACTTCATCATTTTAAGATTTATATTCATCTTAAAATGACGATATAGATAGCACCTATCTTGCAGAGTTTTTGCAAGTTACTTGAAATAATGCATATTAATCATTTAGCACAGAGCCTGATCCATAGCAGGCACTTGATAAATATCAGCCATTGTTTTTTATTAAGTCATAATGCAAATAATCACTCTGGCTGTTGTTTGTTATGCATTTTCCAGAGCCAGAGAAGATGGGTCTTGTTGGAATGAGCAGGGTTAGCCCAGCACTGCCAATCTGCAGTAGGCCTGGCCACTGATTGTCAGGATCCCACAGGGGAAAAGAAAAGGTAAGGTGCAAGCGTCTCACTCCTGCTCACACTGTATCGGTGGATGCAGAGTGCCACATCGGCTGGGCATTGCTGGTCAGTCACTTACTGATCCCAGTGTGGACACACATCTCACATCCTAGCTCACCCAGAGCTTGGAGATATTTGTTGAGTGTCCACCATAAGCCTATCAGATGCATTGGTTGCAACAGGGAAGAAACCAGCCAGGGACCCTGCCCTCATGGAGAGCACAATCTGTTATTTACCATATTTGAAAGGCACAACTTCCAGAAGCCCTTGGCTGAGTCGTTCTGATCTGCCCTGACTTTCTGTCTCACATTCGAGACTCTGTAGCTTTCTCTGATACCCAAGAGCTGGCTTTGCAGCTCTCTTATGGCTGAGTGGGTATGTGTGATGGGAGGGGAAAGACTGTATATGCTCTGGACAACACTTTTATGGCCATATGGGAATATTTTGGTGATGTAGTAAAGTGTAATTCCTCTGTGTTATTACAAAACTGCCAGCTCATTTCTGAAGAAACACAAAACACAAACAAGCCAGCCTTGTTTGCTTTATCAATGCTGTACTGTAGTGCTGAGTTTAGGGAGGCGGCTGCCCCAACAACATCTCTTAAAGTCCCTGCTGACTCCTACAAGAGATGGCTGCAGGGCTCCAGTGCTTCCTGAATAAGGGGAAAAAAGCTGTGTCAAACGTGGGAGAGAGATTCAGACGTGAAAGGACCAGGCAACAAAAAATACACGCTGGTACTTCGGTGGGTGATGATCAGCCCCCTGCAAAGGAAGGACACAGGCCAGCTCAGTGTCAGCCATGCCCAGAGTCCCTCTAACACACGTCACACTTTAGCCCTTTTTCTCAGCCACCACCATCCTACAAGGGATCCTCTGCCCTTTACACCCCCTTGACCATGACTTCCCTGGGGAGTCTCTTCTCAGGCCCCTTGCCCGCTTGCTGTGATCACCTCATGCTTGTCTCTTTGATGGCAGCTTCTAAATAAAGATACAGCCCGAGATCTCCCCTGAGCCTTCACTCCCATCTAACCAGAGGGCTCCTGGATACCTCCACCCAAGGTCCCATGGACCTTCAAACTCAGTGTTATGGTTTGAATTGTGCCCCCCCCCCACCCCGCCCCATACCACCACCACCACCAAAGGCTGTATTGATGTCCTAACCCCAGTGCCTGTGAATGTGACCTTATAGGGAAATAGGGTCTTTGCAGATATAATCAGGTTCAGAGGAGGTCATGGCAGTGGGCCCCAATCCGATATGACTAGTGTCCTCAGGAGAAGAGGAAAGTGCCATTGGAAGACATGCGGGGAGAACACCACGTGAGGACAGACACAGACCAGAGCCCTGCAGCTGAAGCCAAGGACGTCAAGGACACCGAGGACTGCCAGCCACCACCAGAATCTGGGGAGAGGGAAGGGAAGATGCCACCCAGAGTCTCAGAGGGAGCTGGCCCTGCCCACACCTTGATTTGGATCTTCTACCCTCCAGGACTGTGAGAAAATTCCATTTCTGGGGTCTGAAGGCATGAAGTTTGCAGCACTTAGCAGCCCTAGGAAAGGCATAATCTCAACATGGCCCAAACAGAGCAGTTCTCCTCTTTCTGCTTTTCTCAGACTTGCTTCTCTTCTGGTCATCCGTGTTGTGATAAAGAAAACCAGCTGCCCAATTGGAAATCTGAGAGTCCACTTGGACTCCCTCCCCGTCCTCATGCCAGCCCATCAAGTGCCCAGTCATGTCAACTTGACCTCTTTTTACTGCCCCAGTCCCTGCCCTGGCTTAGCCTGGTGCCTTCGCCAGGGAGGACTGTAGAGACTTCCTTCCTGTTGTGCACACTTGGCCAGTCTCCCTTCATCTGACATCATCTGACGCCCCCACCCTCACCTCCCCTTCGAGTTCTGCTGGTATGATCTAAGCCCTCTCATGTCATACCCCTGCTCGAACCTTCCATAGTACTGCCCCCTCTAAACTCTAAACTCACAGGCTTGGCTTTCAGCGACCTTTGTGAATGATTTGGTTCCGGAATAACTGCCTCCATTTATCTTTTCATATACTCCTTTCCCCAACCTTGAACTTTATGCTGTTGCAATATTAAATCACTTGAGGTTTTCAGACTATGTCATGCTCTTTGATGCCTCCATGCCCTTGCAGGGGCTGGTCCATGTGCCAGAAACATCACTCCATCCTCTTATTTCCTGGTAAATTTCTGTTCATACTTCAAATCTCTGATTAAATGTTTTCTCACTTGTGAAACGTTCCAAACTTCCCCCACCTCCCCAGGCGATTTTGGGCAGCTTATGTTCCCTCAGACCTGTAATGATAATTATCTTCTTACGTTATAACCAGGCTGTTTATATGCCTTTCTCTGCACCATGCAATTTTGAGGGCACAGGCTATGTTTTTTTCCTTTTATTTCTAACGCCAGGTATCCATTTATTCATTTCATCCTTCTTTCCTGTATTCGTTCAACAAACATGTACTGTGTTTAGTACCTACAGTGAGTTAGACAAGGCACTAGGGATACCGTGACACTTGCTACTCCTGCCCTCTTGGTAATTACCATCCACTAAGTTAACAGGGGACTAAGGGGGAAGCCCACAATGCTACCAGGGACATCGGTACAGGAGCGATAAGAATAGGTAGGTGGGGGCAGCCCCAGTGGCGCAGCGGTTTAGCGCCGCCTGCAGCCTGGGGCGTGATCTGGAGACCCTGGATCGAGTCCCACGTCCGGCTCTCTGCATGGAGCCCTCTGCCTGTGTCTCTGCCTCTCTCTCTCTCTGCATCTCTATGAATAAATAAGTAAAATCTTAAAAAAAAAAAAAAAAAAAAAAGAATAGGTAGGTGGGTACTTTGCCCAGCCTACGGAAGGAGGTTCAAGGTGTACGGCATGAGCAGAGTGCAGTCAGGAATGCTCCTAGGCCTGCACAGTTGGAAAACAGAAGTGAGAAAGGCAGAACAAAAGGAAATAGAGGCTGGTACTGCCTGTGGACACCAGATCCCAGGGGCCTTGTAAGTCCATTAAAGAGAATGGACTGTATCCTGAGGGCCCAGTGAGTCACTGAAGTGTTCTAAACACTTTGTCCCTTTTTTCCCCCTTTAAAATTGCCTTTACCCAATTGCTTTTAATTAAAAAAGCAAAAACATGATTCTTTTAATAAGCATAAAGGCCAAAGATACAGAAACAAGAAGCTAAAATTCATGCCATCCCATGCCCTTGCCTGGATGTAGCACACGCTGTGAGGGCGCCCTTCTCCCACTGGAGTAAGTACCTGCAAACACAGAATGGGCATGTGTGTTAAGTCTTACTTGCTTTTATTCAATTTTTTTATGAAAAGGGATCATAGTATACACACTTTCTACAACTTGCTTTTGCACTTAATAGATTAACATCTCTCCAGATGAATATGTTGGTAAATCTAACTCTTTGTGGTAACTACATGACATCCCATGGCATGGAGGCACCACGTTTTTTCCATTATTTTGTTGTTGGTGGATGGCTATACATTGCCCTATATTTTGCCACAGCAAAGAGTGCTTCTGTAAACATCCATGTCCATCTATTCTTGGGTACTGGTATTTTAAATCTACTGGAATAACTGCCAAAACAGGGTTGCTGAGTCAATGGTGGCATTTTCAACTTTAATAAGCATTGCCAGGTTCTTTTTCCTGGAGGTTTCAGCATTTCATATTCATATCAGCAAAGTGTAAAAGTGCTCATCTTCCTACATTGAAGGAAGATGTCATTCATCTTCCTCAAGCACAAGATGTCATTGCACAAGATGTCAATGACAAGATGTCATTGGTGTTTTAAATTTTTGCCAATCTGACAAATAAATCATCAGATTTGACTTTCTCTGACCAATCCTTTTCGACCCCACTTAAATCTTTATTTTCTTTCTGTGAATTGCCTGTTCTTGTTTTTCTCTATGCTCCTACTGCCTTTTGTCATTTTATTACCAGTTTACATGAGCTTTGAGTAAATTAAGGATAACATATTTTCGTACATGCTACCCATGTTTAGCTGAATCTATCCTTTGTCATTTGACTTTCCTTATCGTGTTTTTTTTTCTTAAAATCTGAAAAAAAAAAAAAAGCAAGCATGTGTCCTTTCTCCCCCCTTCAGTTCTGTGGATTTCCACAATTATTAAAAATATTCCTTCTCCTCCAAAGTTACACAAATTTGGAAAATTGGAAAGTGAATTTTCCACTAAATTTTCCTCAAATATGTTTTGTGTTTATTTGTTTATTTACAGTTACATCTTTAAACCAAACCCATCTGAGATTTATTGCTGCCTATGAGAGCAATATGTAGGAGGTGGTGTCTACTTTGCTTTTTCCTCCCAGATGGAGAGCTGATTAGGTCAACACCATTTCTTGAATCAATCATAATTTTCCCACTGAATTGAAATGTCAACATACTATGTCCATTCCTGAAATCTAGCCTCTTTCATTATTCCATGGGCCTATTCCATTATTCCATTTATTCATGTGCCAAAATATATTATTTCAATGACAATTACTTTATCTTAAATTTTAATATTTGGTGAGGTAAATGTTCTCAGTTTTCCTTTTCAGAATTATCTGTCAAAGTCCACAAGTGATCTATTACAATGATACACTATAATTATGCTTTTTAATTAAATTCCTCTGTGTTTCAAAGAGGATGTGGTTAAGAGAGTCTCAGCAGATTCTGGATGGTGGCACGAAGGAGCACCAAGTCACTCATGAAGCCTCGGTCATCACAGGCACCCTTGAGAGCAGCCCCACACGCCACCAGTTCTCGCCCACCAGACTATCTGAAAGTACCTCAGAACTCTGGACCTTGGTTGCTTTTTTTTTTCCCCACAAGTTCCAGGGATCACTTCACTCAGATCCTAGGGGCAGCCTGCCCCTGCCCTCCTCTGGCAACTCTGTCCCAGGCAAAGGGCTGCCTGCTTGGGGCTTTCCTTCCATTCAGGTTCCTACCAGCTCTTGGCACAAAGGCATAGAGGATCAAATCCCTGCACTGCTAGCTACCAGGAGAGCCTCAGCCACTCAGGAGGCTTCCCTGGGCCATACTCCTTTTCAGCACTAACGCCCTCCTGTCTGCAGATGTCTCCCTGCTTCCAGGCCACCCTCTGATCTCTCCCTGGGGCACCCACCACCCCTGAGCTTTTCTGAGGTACAGTACTCTGGTGCCCTCCTCATAGGCATTGCTGATGGTAGCAGGAGGGCAATAAAGTCAGAAACATGGTGTTAGGGATTGAACTATGTCCCCTGAAAATTCCTACCTTTAAAATCTAACCCCCAGACCTCAGAATGTCGGTCCTTATTTGGAAATAGGGTGATTGCAGATATAATTAGTTAAGTCATTAGAGTGGGCCCTCATCCAATATGACTGGAAGCCTCATAAGAGGGGAAATTTCAGACTCAGAGGCACATGCACCGGGAGAAAACCTTGTGAAGATGAAAGCAGAAGTTGGGGTGGTCCTGCTAAAAGCCAAGGAATGCCAGAGATTGCCAGCAAACCACTGAAAGCTAGGAGAGAGGCTTGGGCCAGATTCTCCCTTACAGCCCTCAGAAGAAATCAACGCTGGTGACACCTTGATCTTGGATTTCTAGCTTCCAGAACTGTGAGACAATAAACTGCGTTCCTCAGGCCCCCTATTCTGTGGGACTTTGTTACAGCAGCCCTAGCAAACTAATACCCACAGCTGACACAGCTAAAGGCAGGCTGCCTCCCCTCTCTCTGATCTTTGCTAGGGTCAGATGAAAAAAGCTTCAAAAACGTATCTTGGGCCTCAAGGACACTTGGCCCCAAGAGCCTTGCTCTCACCCGGGATGGAAGCACCTCAGGCCACCCATTACCACCCCCAGCTCAGACCCTTCACAGAGGCTGGCTGAGGGCTGTGACTTCACAGTGGGAAGTGGAGCTCAGGAGGGGAGTGTGGTACCTAAGCTTTAGGAGTTCAGCAGGAAATGAGGAGTTAACAACAGTCCTGCAAACTACTGAAGCATGGCATGCTGAGGTTTCTGTGACTTATCCTCTGGTGCCTTCCCACTCTCTATCTGACTGTCTTGCACAGGATCCTCACTCTCTGAACTGTATGGAGATGACCTGTGGACATTTATTAGGACTGTGTCCAATCATTCCTCCTGCCACCCCAGGGCCTAGGCCAGTGCCTGCTTCACAGCAAGTACTCAATCTTTGCTTATTGGATGGATGGATGGATGGATGGATGGATGGATGGATGGATGGATAAATGAATGAACAAACAGGCAAGAGGATTCCTTGGGCTAAACTTTCTGTGGTACATGATTCACCAAAGCAGCTGTGAAGTCATTACCTCAAGGAGCTTCTGGGAACTGAGTAAGCCATTGAGTCCCTATGGATCCCTGTTCTTGCCACATGGACCCTGCATTCTTTCTCATTCTCTCTGGGCTGAAAGTTTCCCAAGTGCCAACCACCACAGCAAGGCTTCCAAGTTCCCTTCTATTAGTGCTCCCTCCTGGCAGCTCTTTACAACACTTTACACAAAGGAGGTTTAAATAGCCTCTGGCAAGTCTCCCTGGAATTCACAGCCAGCCCCCCACCCCCACCCCAAAAGCTACCAAAAGCTTCAGATAAAACCTAAAGGGGAAATTCTGCATTTAAAAATGGATCCCTTTTCCTGGGCTTTTGACAGCTTCTTCTTTTTAGAAAGCACAAGATCATCTTGAAACAACTGTCCCAGGGAAGACATGTGAAGAAACAAAACAAAATAAAGCCCTGAGGCCGATGTGTCATTGTATTCCAGAAACTTCCACAGAGGGGAATTGAGGAGGGTGGCTGCCAGAGCCTGGGAGAGACTGCAAGAGACACTGGGGACTTGGGAACTGGAAATGGCAAGAAAAGTGCCCTGAGCTTGGCCTAACTTGGCTCTTAAAGAGAACCCCACCACTCATTAACCAGCCCTAAAACCTGCTAAGTGAAAAAGAAAAATAAATGAGCTCATTAAACCCAGAAGGAAGGAAGACCTGGAGGCTTAACCAAGGAAATTCCCAACACCCAGTTAGAAAAACAAGGGGGTGTGGGGCACAATTGGGTTCATAGCCAGGAGTAGGGGCTGGCCCCCACACAGGGGGGTTGAGTCCTCCGGTAGCACCACCGTGGAGGCCTGGAGACAGGAGCCTGCAGGGGAGAGCTGTGCTCAGAGTGCGGCTGGCCCGGAGGCTCGGGGTGGTTTACCATCCAGGCGGTCCAGGTCTTTGGTCACACTGGCGGGGACGCCAGTTGGGAAACACTGAGGGAAGTTCCAGGAGCATGACAAATTCAGCCCGGACTGTGGTAACTGCCCATGACCAACACAGCCTCTGGTTTGGCTTATGAAGGCTGCTCATCACTTCATCTTCTCCCCCTTCCATCAACCACTGACTGAGGACTGGCCATCTGTGTGCGGGCACTGCGCCTCACACACTTTTGGACCTGACTTGGGCTCGCCCCCACTGCCCTCTCTAGGTGCCTGGCTCCCGGCCCAGCTTCACCCCCTGGCCGTGACCCCCCCACCCCCGCCCTTGGAGGGAGATCCCTTCACATCTCCTTGTTCTCTAACGGATGGGGCTCTGATCATTCCTGGCATCTGCTTCTGTCTTGTAAAAGAGAATTCCCCTCCCACCATGGCAGCCCTAGGTCTGCACAAACAATGAATAATGCCTTGAATAATGTCTGCTGCATGGGGCCTGGACAAGAACAATGGGAACACAGATGAGGGAGTACCTAACTCCACCTGGGTGTTAGGGGAGTCATGAGAAAAGCAAGCCCTCTTCTGCAGAGGAGATGGACTTTCCCCACATGGAGTAGGGTAGAGAGCCAAAGCAGAAGAGCAGTGGGGGCAAAGACACGGAGATGTGAAAGTGGATGCAGATTAACAAGAAGCCCACGTGCTACCAAGAGAAAGAAGTGGTTGTGCTCATTCTGTGCCCTTGTCCCCACCCACTCTATCTGCCAAGGACCATAAGTCAGAATGATTTTCATGGCTGACTCACAGGCAAAGCTATCATTTGTCTAAACTTGGGATTTCGCAAGGACCCCCTGAAATAGGCAAGATCCATTCCTAGCTATCTTCTTGCCATCCTCTTCCAAGACAGGTATCATTCTTGAGAGGCAACATAGCATGATGGGATGAGAATGGGTCGTAGAGTCGTAGAGTCCTAAGAGTCCTAAGATCTGGATTTGAATCCCAACTCTGCTAATAACTAGCTATATGACACTGGATTGGTTCCTTAAGTTCTCTGAGCCATACTTTCCCCATCTGTAAAAGGGGGGGGGGGGTAATAAATACCTACTGAATAGACATGAGGATCAGAAATAACATATGCAGTACCCCCCCCCCATGCCCCACGCCACATGCTTTGAGTTATGCCCACGTTCAAAGACGGCAGCCAGTGTTATCCTGGATTGTGGGATGTATCATCCTGCCCTGCTCCCCTCAGTGCCTGGCTCCTATTCAGTAAAGTGAAGAGGTGGCTTAGTCACTGGAATGACATCCAGAACTCTGTGACTTCCATCTCTGCAACAAGAACTCTAGGTTCCCCACTCTGCATCTCCACGGAGTCAGTCTACCCTTTGCCCTTGGAAGCTTTAAAAACTAATTGCCACGCATGAACGAGCCCTTGGAATCTAGTCACTTCCTTAAGTAGGAGCGGTCGGACACTGCGCCAATTTCAAATGCGCTCCCAGAGGTCTGCTCTGGAGGTCAGGGCTGCAGACTGTTCCAGATCTTAAAGCATGTGAGACACAGTCTTCCTCTGAGGCAGAGTGACTTACAAGAGGGGTGCCTGCGAAAGATGAAAAGACTACACCTGCAGTTCCCTGCTCCCGCGAGACAAGTGCCAACCTCTTCTTGGCCTGGAGACTCAGAAAACCAACTTGGCCTCATGGGCCGTTAAGCAGAGGTGGAAGGGGGGGCAGGGAAGAGATGGGGCGTCCTGGACTCCCCTAACCGGTCACCCAGGGTACTTTTCTTAGAGGTCTAGATGGATGCCAGGAGCTCGCTGCCCAGACGGGGAGACGATGACAGCTCACTCTCTCTGTTTTGAGTTGAGAACAAAGGCTCGCTCGGATTCGGGGAGCCTGCTGCCCCGGGGCTCCTGGGACCAGCTGGCACCTGGACGGCGGCGGCTGCGCAGGAGCCCTGCAGGCGGAACCCAGCCGAGCTGCGGCCTCGTGAGCTCAAGCAGGGTCCCCCCCTGGCTGAGGTTCCTGCTGAGGGAAGGGGGTCATCCTCCCGGGAGCCTGAGCCGCAGCGGGCCGCGGACAAAAGCGGCTTTGTGCAGGCTGAGAGCCCTTGGACGGCGCCCCCGTGCGGCCGCGCCGGGTCCCCGCACACCCCACCTGCTCCGACGTCTGGGACCCGCCCGAGGGGGAGGGGCGGCCTGTGGGCGGGGGGGGGGGGGGGGGGGTCCTCGCCAGGCCCTGGGAAAACCAGAGAGGCCCACGTTTGCACAGCAAGTGGATGGCGCAGCCTTACCCATTCCCATACTCTGCTGAGTTTAGTCCCAGCAGTAGCCCCACCTAAAAATGGATGGATGGTTAAAGGAGATCCAAGTTGCACGGGATAAAGACGGCTTCGAGGTTAGGGCTGCCCAGTCCCCTCCTCCCCGTGGTCGTGGGTTCCTGACTCTCAGAACAGTGAACTCCCACTGCCTGAACTTGACTGTCCACTTGCAAAGGGGGGTTTTCGGCCGCAACCTCAGAGACCTGGCAGACAGGAGGACTTTGTCTGTCCTTGTCTCACTGGGCCCCACAGAGTTAGGTGTGAGCCAGGCCCCATATCAGAACTCACAGAGGAAATCTCCAGCAGGTTCTGTGATCCCTGAGCCCTGTCCCCTAATTGAGAAAACAGAGAGGTCTGTGCAGTGTCAAGAGAGGAGGGGAGGCGCTGTGAAAAGATTTCTTTGCAGGGCACTTGGCCAAGTACCCACTTCCTTTTCAAGGAGTGTTGAGGGGTGGCCTCCTCCCCTTGAGACTGACCAGGTGCCTTCCATAGATGCACCAGAAGATCCCACCCTGTGTTCACACAGACCGGGGGTGCAGAAAGTGCTCTGAGAGTTGAGGCAGCCTGGAGAGCAGGACAGGACAGGGGAGGCTGCACAGGGCAGGGCTGCTTCCCTAAGACTCATCAGTGAGGACTCTGTGAGTGACCGCAATAGTGAGATTCCATGCACAGTGGGCCACCAGCGAACCAGGGGCTCAGGGGAATGACATCCAAAGAGACAGAACACAATGCCCGTGTCACAGGGGCTCTGGTCACAGGGAGTTGCAGGGGGTCTCTGAAGAGTCCATGAAGGCAGTACAGGTGAGAGCCTTTGCTTCAGATATCTGCCTCTCGAGGAGGCTCCCTCAGCCACACTCCCACCACAGGAGACCCTGTCATGACCCCTAGTTATTTCACCTTCAACCAATTACCAGCCTTCATCAGCACGATGTGGGGACAGGAGGTGAGAAAGTGAGAAGTTGACCACCGGCCTCTCAGCGGGTTTTCACCCATCTGCTACAGCAAAGAGAAAGGGACAAGATTGAATACTAATTTCCATTCTGATTTATTATTATTACTATTACACAAACTAGCCTTTCTAATTATTTGAGTGAGACCATTCACAACTGAAGTGACTACAAGATAGTTATTGCCTGAGTGAGAACAGAAAAGGCAAGAGTCCTGGGCAAATTTTAAAAGGATGGTAGGACAAAAATAAAAATGTATTTTGGGGAGGAGGGCAGGGGGTGGGGGTGAATGGGTGACGGGCACTGAGGGGGTCACTTGACGGGATGAGCACTGGGTATTATTCTGTATGTTGGCAAATTGAACACCAATAAAAAATTAATTTATTATTTAAAAAATAAATAAATAAAAATTATTTTGATCATGTCCCACCCAGGTTTGTTCAACATAGATGTTGCAATGTATGCAACCAATGTTTCCCAGGCCCTCTCTCTGTTCCATGCTCTGCTGGGGAACTAGAGCCTCTCCCCTCGATGGCCCCCCAGTCGTGTTAGAGAAAGAGTAGTGCTTCTGCTGTGACACTTAGTGGGAACAGGAAGTAGACCAAGGCCTGGGCATCACTGCAGCCTGGGTGCCCCTGAGTTCAGAGATCCTGAGGCTCTCTCTTCCTCTCTCTCTCTTTCTCTTCCTCTCTTCACCGAGGACTCCGTGGTGATGGCCTGCCCTGTGAGGCTCTCCACGCTCCGGGAGGATGCCACCCTCCAAGGGCTGCCCCAAGCCTAGTACTGCTCTTCAGGGGCAAAGACTGAAGTGGAAGCTCTAGGTCTGAACTGGCCTGACTCTCCCTATCACAGCAGTCCTCGGCCCTTTCCGCCCCACCACCATCCCCAAGCCATCTGCCAGGTACCATCTCCGCCCCCCCACCACTCACATCCCTCCTCTGCCAATGAGTGCCCCTCACACTCCCATCCAGCGTGCAGTCTTCTCAGGACCCTGACCTGGTTCCACAATCACGTCCCTGCTGCTGTCACACAGATCAATCAGCAGTGACCATCGTCGGAAGCCCCTTTCCCTTCCCTCACATCCTGCCCCCGCCTAGAAGAGAGACCGTGTTGTGATCCTCACTTTACAGGTGTCGGAGGCTCATCATGACAGGTCGTGATGTGAATACTGAGTAGTGGTGTCAGAACCAAAAGGGATGTCTCTGGTAAAGACTCTCGGAGGGAGGGACATTTGAGCTGAAACATGTAGGAGCAATCAGAGTGAGCCAGATGAAAAGGGAGATGGGATGGGAAGGCCATTTCGGAGCAGAGTTTGCTTGAAGGCAAGGAACCAAGAAGGGTCATGACCCATGACACACTGTAATTTCTTCACTAGGAGTCCTTAGGTGCCTCCTCATCATGTGGGGCAGAAAACCTGTCTGTCTCCATGCCCTACAAAGCCCTGCTCTCTCTCCAGCCTCGGCCGTACCCCCAGCAGGCTCCCAGCACCCCAGATGCCTTGTACTTCTGTGCAAGTAGGACTGCTGATTTCACCCTGGGTCCCTCTACATGAGCATGTCCCCCCCCTGCCTTCCTGGCAAGATGCATCTCAAACATCAGCGGCTCCACAGACCTCTGTGACCTCTGTAGACACAATTACACTTGCTTCCCTCAGACCTACACAGCTGCCCTGACACATGCATTTTTAGATTTGTCGACTGCCCCAGGGACTGTGAACAAGGTCTTCACAGGTCAGGTCAGCACATTTCCACTATGTGTCCCTGGGCCCCCAATCCCCCCCCCCCCTCCTCCACCCCTGGAGCTGGGAAACCCCTGGCACAAAGTAAGTATTCAAAAAAAAAATCTAGGATAGGGATTAGAAAGAGGGAAGAGAGAGAAGAAAGTGGCCAAGGTATGTTGATTTCAAGGACCCGCCACTGAGACCTAAAGTACTTATGCCTGTGCTGGAACTCAGAGACTCTTGTAAGGTTTCATTAGGATATAAGCACACCTCACTTTTGTGGACATAAATTTCATTTTCAAAACAAGATAAGGTGACAAGGGAATGTCTATATTTGCAGGGTTACATGGCATTTCAGAATCTCTGCCCGTAACGAACACATCCTTGGATGAAAAGTCTGGTGCTGTCCCACATCTACCGGCTCCCAGAGGCCACTTCAGCCAGCCTCTGAGATTTCACTGCACACAAACCACGTCTACTTTTAATGCTCCAAAGGGTACTTCTGCTTATTTGTTTTTCTTGCAAAATACCCAGATTAGCTTTCAAAATTGCAGCTACATCTAAAGCAAATAACTTAGAAGAAAAGCAAGGGTGGGTCACTGAATAATTATTACCTGGCTTGTCCCCAGCTGCTTGTATCTCGGCCCCATTCTCCAGCTCAGCTTGACATAGCTGCAGAGTTGTTCAGTAAATGGCCCTAATGTCCACCAGCAGGGTATTGGCCAAATATACTGTGGTGCAACCACAGGATTTACCACTCTGCAAGCATTCGAAATGTGTTGAATGTCCATGTTTGTTGACATAGGAGAATGCTCCTGACGCCTTGTTAGGTTGATACATACACAGTTCTTTGTGCAGAAAAAAAAAGAATCTGAGATATGTAAACCAAAATAGTTATTATTTTTGTTTCTGTAATTTTAATAATTTTTTTAATAATGATCTCATTGTTTAATTTTAAAATTTTAAACTTAATGATCAAAGCAAAAAGATTAAATATATATTAGAATTCATTTATGCTCGGTCATATATATATTACAAGGTATTATATCACAAGGGAGATTTTACAAGGTCAGGAGGCCTACAGCCCCCAGCTTTTGTCACCTGGCAAAATGCCACTCCTATTTTAAGACTGAGCTCAATTGCTCCACTTCTGGGGACTCTTCTGACCAACTTTGTATAAATCTCCTTGGTCCACTGGGCCACCCCCCTACACCCCCAGCAACCACTATACCTAATGGTTTTCTCATAACATGCTCTGAGCTCTTGGGAGGGGATTATTCAACCTCTGGTCCCTGGCTCTACTTGGCACATTGAATAACCGATGACCAAATACATTGATGTGTGATGTTGGGCACGTCACTGCTTTTCTGTAAATCTCAGCATCATCATTAAAGTGGAGGTCAATGTACCCATCCCAAGAGTTTCTGTAAGGATTGATCTGATGCTTTGTGCATTAAAGAGCATGGGATCAGTAGACCCCACAAGGAGAGCATATTCAACAACCAGAACCCAGAGTCGACACCACAATGTGTCTGCTTCCACCCTATGCTGCAGGCTGTTGCCTAATGAGACAGAGAGTTCCATTAAAAAATCACCTTGTCCAAGCAGTGAAAGGGAATTATATGCATGTGTTTTTGTTGTGGTTGTGTTCAGTGAGAATATAGCGGTCCTTTCGCCTCCAGCTCTCCGGCAAGATCTCCACCAGAGGGCAGGATAAGCACAGCCAAACTTTGGCCTTCCAGAGCTGGGAAGGACCCCGGCTGGTAGAACTGGGTTCTTACCATAGCTAGCATCTGGTCTTGAGCAACACAATTATTTTATTTTTGTTATTTTGAATGGAAAGTCTTCTAACCTATGTCATAAGTCAACAAAACACTGTAACAGACTTTTTAAAAAAGATTTTATTTATTTATTCATTTGAGAGAGAGAGAGAGAAAGCATGGGGGGAGGATCGGAGGAAGAGGGACAAGCCGACTCCCTGCTAAGCACGGAGCCCCGACACAGAGTTTGATGATCCCACAACCTAAAGATCATGACCTGAGACAAAAATCAAAAGTCAGACAAGCTCAACCGACTGAGCCACTTAGGCACCCCTGTAAACAGACTTTTATAACCATTTTGGGTTGTTAGGCTCACTGTTTTTCTTTTTAGGTATTAACATCATACACAAATAGAAATGATAGCTAATATTGACTTGAACCTTACTATGTTGGAGACATCATTCAGAATATTGTACACATATTTGCTCATTAGACCTTCATAACAATTATAGGAGACGGGTGCTATTGTTATTCCCATTTTCCATATGAGGAAACTGAGACCCGCAGAGGTTAAGTGAAGTGCCCAAACTCACAAAGCACAATATATAGACCCTAGCACTGTGGCCCTGGAACCCACATGCTAAACATTGCATCACAGCTCTCCAGCCACATAACACAAAGAAAAGCACACGATGGAGAGAAGAGCTGTGTATGGACTGTTCATTTGTTTCTTAGTCCATTATGAAATGAGCACATACATATTATAGAACATATTGAAAATAAAGTAGAGAGAAGAAGGCATCCTAGATCCATCAACCAGTGTAAATACTCTCATTTATTCATAATATCCAGTAAAATAATAGATAAATTTCATACAACAGTAAAGTCATCAGTCGATGTGTGGTAGTGAAGGAAATATGACAAAAAAGGTTATTATTGTGGACAATGTCTACAATGTATAGGAAAAATCTAGCCAGATGACATAGTCTAAATCAGGATTGTGTGTCTCCTCCCTGTAACCCTGCAGGAGCATCACTGAGGGCTCCTGGCCGTCCCTACATGTGCACTTATGATGGTCCTTTAAACGCCCTAAAGTTCCCTCTGACTCCCTCTCTCCCTGGGCCTGCTGAGAATTCCCTGGCAGAGTCTCTGCGGGAGGCACTTTTCTAGCTGAGCTGCTGCCACTCCCAAATGCTGTCAAACATTAATGAAGATTTACAAAGCCACTAGGAATATTCGGGGCCCATTCACAGGACACAGTGGTCACTCCTAAACCTGCCCTCAAAACTCTTCCCTCTTTCTCAAGCTGCCATGCATTTGCTTTTGCTCATTCACTCATGCATCCACCCAGTGAATGTTTATGGAGTAACTCCTGGGCATCAGGCCCTCCATCCTCAAGAAACTGAGGCCTAATAGACAAGACCAATGGCAAAAGGTGATAGGACTGATCATTGTACAGACCAGGTGTGAACAGCCGCATGAGGGAAGGGAACAGGTGGCTGTGATTTCTCAGTCTCAAGCTTGTCAACTTGCAGGACATCTGATGGAGATGAGAAGGGTAAGACGTCCAGAATGGGGAATGAGCCAGGGAAAAGGCAAGAGTGACTATAGACCGCAGGAGGGGCACATGAAAGGCCTGAAACCTTTGGGATTTAGGGACCTCAACTCCCGGGCTACAGACGAGGGGGCACTTGCCAGAGATTGCACCTGCCCCTGGAGACTGGGGCAGGCACCAGGTCCAGGGAGGTGTGGGCTCCAGGTTGGTCTCATGTCCAATGAGAGGACATGAGCAAGATAGTCATGGGGAGGAACACAGCATCATTGCCCTCAAGGAATTCACAATGGTATAATGAGATTATGAACTCCAAAAACTGATTTAGCCTGGGGGAAATGATGAGATGACAGAGATCTCACTAATATTTTCCTAGCAAGCTTGTGCAGATATAACCATGTTGACAACTACTTTGAGAATTTCAAGTTCCGTTTTCTGACTGTTCCCCTTCTCAGTAAAGATAGAAAGAACAGGCCAGGGAATATGCATGTTCTGGGGACTACAGGAGCAGAATGAACAGAATACATAGGCCAAATAGGATAAGGTCTTCTTTAAGTTTGAATGGATGCAGGGGTTTCTGATCATAAATTATAATTTCTTTCTTTATTGGTTGCTAGCAAGGATCAAGAAGCTTCATGATTTACTACATCTATTAATTTACCATGTATTTATTTTTCACAACCACTGCATGTTTGACTTTCAACATTAGCTTTGGGCTCTTACCCCAGGGTGTGACAAGCTACAGCTCATGGGCCAAATCTGACCTGCCCTCAATTTATTTATTTATTTATTTATTTGATATTATTTTGTTTCTGTTTTTGTTTTTGAGAGGGAGAGTTAGAAAGACAACATTAGTGGAGGGGAGGGGCAGAGGGAGAGGGAGAACTAGACTCCTCACTGAGCAGGGAGCCCAACGATATGGGGCTCAATCCCAGGACCCTGGGATCATGACCTGAGCCAAAGGTGGACACTTTACTGCCTAACCGACTGAGCCACCGAAGCATCCCCTGCCCCTTGTTTTTATACTGCCCATGTGTATTAACCATCTCTTTTATTTGCTCTATTCTGATGCTCTGACACCTGGGGCCTGGTGTTCCCTGGGTTAGCCCTTCCCTAAGAATTACAATTCTTAAAGACAGTAAACAAATAAGCACACTTTTCAAATATAAACCAGTCCAGAGCTCACAACCCCAACCACCTGCTTTACTGGACTCTCACACTCCAGGCCACCATCCACCTGCCCTCATCACCCCAGAGCCTGGTACTAGATAACCAAAGACAGATCCTACACCCTAAAGCCAGTTTGAAATTATTCAAACTAGGCAATCCTAAACCTGCTTACCCTGACGCACTCATTCCCTCCCACAAAACCACAGGGAAAGCTTTTGCCTGCATTTCCCTCATTCCTCTGGAGTGACCTTGGTCCTTCCCTGTGTGTGCTCCCCATACCATGGCATGGTGGACCCTCTCCTCTTGGGGACTGTGAGTAACAAACTATTTTTTAATGGCAATCATCTGATGTGCAGGCCCTGCCAAATTTTATTAAGTTCGAATAGATGGAGGGGCTTCTGCATCCATTAAATTTTCTATTGATACGGTATATTTTAAAAACATCATTAGCTAAGAATGGCTCTTACGTTCTTAAACAGTTGAAAAAAATCAAAAGTAGAATACTTCATGACATTTGAATATATATGAAATTCAAATGTTATTGGAATCCAGTCCTACTTATTCATTTACATATTATCTCTGGCTGCTTCTTGCACAGTTGAGTAGTTACGACAGACACCTTAAAGCCCATAAAACCTAAAATATTTACTGTCTTCACAGACATAGCTTGTTGACCTCCATAACATAATCCATAGTTGTTTTATTTGCTCATTGAAGCTATGAACTTGTATCAATTGACCCAGTGCTCTCTGTACAGTGCAGATCCTCTCATAGTTTGAAAGATTCAGAATCTCTGGATATAGCTTTCTTCCTAGGGTCTATCCCAAATATCTGAGCCTCTAATGTCTGATTTTTAAAAAATTGTCCTCAGGGGATCCCTGGGTGGCGCAGCGGTTTGGCGCCTGCCTTTGGCCCAGGGCGCGATCCTGGAGACGCGGGATTGAGTCCCACATCGGGCTCCCGGTGCATGGAGCCTGCTTCTCCCTCCGCCTGTGTCTCTGCCTCTCTCTCTCTCTCTCTCTCTGTGACTATCATAAATAAAAAAATAAATAAATAAATAAAAATAAAAAATAAAAAAAATAAATAAAAATAAAAAATAAAAAATTGTCCTCAATAAGAAGAACATTTTTTGTGTGATTCAGAACATCCAAATAGATAATAGAAACAAATTTCATGAGACATTATTCATCCTTGAAGTGTCTGGATCATTTTGATGGTTTCTACTCTCTTCTCCATTTTTAAAATACACTGCTCACAATCTACTGTTTTCAAAACCCACTCATGAGTCGATGTGCACATTTTAATTAACATCATAAATCTAGCTGAGTCAAATCCAAATAACACAAAATGTTTCTCTTATAGACACTCCACAGAGGAAGACAAATATAGAAACAAATAATAGCAATAAAGCACAAAAAACATAACACAAGTTTAAAAGAATGCTCTAGAAGCAAAGAGGAAAAAAGAGCTAATTTTTTTTTTCTTAGAGCTGTTGGACAAGGTTTCATGGAGCAAGTAAGATTTGAATTTAATCTAAAAGGATGGTCAGAAAATCCTTGGTAGGGAAGGAAGAGAAAGGCAGGATTCATGCCATATCAGAAAAACATGCTCTCTAACAAAACCTCCCAGAAGGCCAAGGACAAGTCTTATTCCATTGTTCATTTCCAGCGCCTAGAATGTTTGGCACTCAGTAGGTAATCACTGTTTGTCGCAGGTTGACCTACTATGCCCCAGATTCCATAGTATCTGCTTCTAAGTTTGAGGTTTTTTTCTTTCTTTCTTTCTTTCTTTCTTTCTTTCTTCCTTTCTTCCTTTCTTTCTTCTTCCTTCCTTTTTACCCCTTTTCACTTCTATCATGTTCATTTTTTAAAAATTGAATTGGTGTTCCCTGGGTTAGCCCTTCCCTAAGAATTACAATTCTTAAAGACAGTAAACAAATAAGCAAACTTTTCAAATATAAACCAGTCCAGAGCTCACAACCCCAACCACCTGCTTTACTGGACTCTCACTAACTACTGTCCAGGGCATACTGGGAGTAACATTTGAAATAAAGATCCCAAGTTGGTTTCTATTGCTCTGTTTGCCAGGTTTAATTCTTAAGAAATTCATCAAATCCATACTGGATGGCTGCCTTTCCACCTTGAATCCCTTTGTCTGGTCTACCATTTCCAGACTCAAGGACCACAATATGAGTTCTAAGACCTAGTGAGGCCAGAGAGGACTGCCTGCTCCACACTTCCTTTCCCAGAGCTCACCCTAGGCCCACTTGCCTCTTCTTACTACCCTGAAGCCAAGAGGAAGTGTGTGGATTCCTGCCTCTTGTGGGAACACTGGTTCCCACAAAGCTCTGCTCCTTATGTGATGCTATGTGCAGTCCAATGCCCTCTTCAGGATTCCTGCAGATTCTTCATTATCTCCTTGGCTGCTACCACTCCCTCCTGACTTTTCCCTATTGCCTCTACTTATATGTCCTTCATCTTCCAAAACCCTCCCTCCTTTGTGATAAATTCCCTTCCCGAACCTGGCAGGAAGCAGGCATGGTTAGTTGATTCTAAGGAGCTAGTTATGTGAGCCAGTCTTACCCAAGTTTTGCCATGCCAATGGAGCTGGAGGAAAAATCGAAAAGCATCATGTTCCAGAGAGTTTCCAGGCCCAGAAAGAGAAATGTGTCCTAAGCAGGGACTTGAGGTGACCAAAAGAAGACAAAAAATAAGGGCAAGGGCAGGATGGTCATTTGAGATGTGAGTGAAGTTGGTTCTCCTGAAATACATTGCAGAAACACCCCACGAGATTCTTGTGTAGGATTTCAAGAATGAGACAAAGACAGAACCAAACATTCTATAGCAGAATTAGATTATTCCATAGCACAATGGAAGGCTTGATTCCTTTAAATGATAAAGATAGTGGGTTTCCAGGTCGTAAAGGATCAAGGAGAGGCACCAGGAGTAGATGCTCCATCACAGCAGCCTACACTTGGCTTGATATGGGTATCTCATGCATCTTCCATACAGGAACTGCTTGCCAGTGGTCAGTTAAGGTCAAATGGAAAGTCTGGACTGCTCAACCACAGTTTGATTCAAAGTAAAATCATCAAACAAAACAAAACAAAACAAAACTTTCCACTTATACTGGCCTAGAAATTGACAACATTGAATATATTTTATCCCAATTAGTTGATAAAGGACCATGAACTTGAGTGACCCTGAGAAGATAGACCCTAAGAAAACTATTGGAATACTTTCCTGACCAGTGAACAATGGAACAGACATACAGACTCACTTAACCCTTAATTAGCATCACTACTTTAAAAATCGCTAGCTGTTCCCCAACTGTAGAGGTTTCGCTGAATTTTTCCCTTGGTATGTGCTCTTTGCCTGGCAATTCAATAAACTTGTGTGCTTTTAAGTGCTCTGGTTGTTTTTATCCTATTTTTTTGAGACTAAATGAAACATGAATTATCCTTTGATTGTACTGAGTTCTAGTACCTGTAGGACGAGTCTTGGGCAGAGGCTGCCAGGTGTGTATCTGAAGCTAGGTAGAGGTGTCTGGAAGGGAGAAGTAGACCAAGAAGCCATCAGCAAACAGGTGTTAATTGAAGTCATAGATAAGAGAGTTCAAGCTCCAAGTTGGATGTCGAGATTACTTAAAAAATGAAATGAAAATCTAAAAAAAAGAATAGAATCTTGGCTATGTGGGAACATTTTGTCTGAAAAGATAAGGCTTCTGTGGTGCCCTGGGAGATTCTCTAGATGATGCAAAAGTAGATCCTGAGACCTGAGACCACACACACACTGTGTGTGTGGATGTGTGACCCTTTCATTGAAAGCTTCTACTATTCTCTACTGGCAGTCAGTCCCCATATGCCCTGTTGCTTATAGTTTTATTTTTATTTATTTATTTTTTTTACTTTTTTTTAAATTTTTATTTATTTATGAGAGTCACACACAGAGAGAGAGAGAGAGGCAGAGACACAGGCAGAGGGAGAAGCAGGCTCCATGCACCGGGAGCCCAACGTGGGATTCGATCCTGGATCTCCAGGATCGCGCCCTGGGCCAAAGGCAGGCGCCAAACCGCTGCGCCACCCAGGGATCCCTGCTTATAGTTTTAAACTGAGTGTGTTGTTTCTTTCCACATCCATAATTCTTTTTCCAGACCTCCTTCAGAAACAGTGGAGTCATGTGGCCATCTCATGATAAAATAAGTATAAATGTTTCCAGGAATCTCCTCATAGGTTAGCATGGCGGTGCAGCATTGATTACAAAACAAGATGTGTCAGGGAGGAACCTCAGTCTTTAGATTCCTTTAAAAGAGATGTAGCGTCATCGAGCTTTAACTTGGTTTCTATTTGGAGCCCCAGCACCACCAGCATTACTGCTGTTCCATAGGAACACTCTTGTGTAGGATTTCAAGAATGAGACAAAAAGATAGAGCCAAACAATCCTCTGGGCCTCTGGGACTCAGGAACTACTGGGAGGCTGTGGCCATTTCTTTCCACAAACTTCCCAACTCTTTACACTCTAACACCAGACCTCTCCTAGCTCCCTTACCCTACCCCCCACACACCCTCCCTCTCAGCCAAGGGAATTCTTCATTCTGATTTTAGCTTTACTGTGATATTTACCTTCAGAGGGATCTCGCTTAATCTCCTTAGGGAGTTTGGGCTTTAGCCAGAGACTGGCATGCTATTTCCTGCTAATGCTCTTGCTTCTGAGACAATCAAATTAAACTAGCCCAACGTCTTGGACAGAGGTGGTTTGGGGCACAATTCAGAAAATTTAAAAAGGAGGGACACCTGGGTGGTTCAGCAGTTGAGCATCTGCCTTAGTTCAGGGTGTGATCCCAGGGTTCAGGGATCTAGTCCCATATTGGGCTCCCAGCAGGGAGCCTCCTTCTCCCTCTGCCTATATCTCTGCCTCTCTCTCTGTGTCTCTCCTAAATAAATTAATAAAATCTTTTTTTAAAAAATTAAAAAGGAAATATGCAAGAGGAAAAAATATCTCAAAATATTATTCTAATATTTATTTGTATTCCCTCAGAAGTGGAACTTATGTCTAGTTCAGATCATTTCACTGTAGCTGAGACTCACATCAACTGCCAACTCACTACCTCCACTCTTGAATGTCCAAGAAACACAATGATACAATGTACTTTGTGCTGTTTTGAGCATTAATAATCTCCACTGCCATTGAACCCCTGCTCCAAAGGAGGATTAGAAATAACCTCAAATCTACACTTAAACCATACCAAGTTTACTCCACTGTGGTAACATTGACTTTCTTTTTTTTTTTTAATATTTTATTTATTTATTCATGAGAGACACAGAGAGAGAGGCAGAGACACAGGCAGAGGGAGAAGCAGGCTCCTCACTGGGAGCCCTATGCAGGACTTGATCTCAGGATCCCGGGATCACGACCTGAGCCAAAGGCAGGCACTCAACCACCAAGCCACCCAGGCGTCCCAACATGACTTTCTAGTATCTCTTCACCACAGAAAGGAAGAGCCCTGCAGTAGCTGGTTGTGGTGTGGCGAAGAGCTACAGAGTTAGGGTCCTGGTAGCAGTTGGATGATAATGGCTTCAAATTGGTTCTTGGGTGGTACTATGCTAATTAGGTACTTTAAGACTTAAAGTTTCTTTAAGAAATAATAGAGTTCAAAGTGCTTTGTTAATTTGCAGAATGCAATTATAATAAATATATTTTTCTAAAGGTCGTTGGGGGTGGGGAGTGGGAGAAAGCTCCCCATCAACAACATGGGAATAGACTCTCCAGTTCCCAAAGTGGCAAACAACAGATGCTAGGACTACACCTTCAGGCACCCTTTATATAGTGCGTTATCAGAGAACTGTTTGAACAGCGTGAGCCAGGGGTGCCACCTGGTGGAGCTAGGTGCTTGCTGTTGGTGGTGGTTCTTTTCTTCCTTTAGGGAAGAATGAGAGGGAGAACAGAGCTGATGGATGCCTTTCTGACGTAATTGCTTGCGTTTTGCTCTTCATTCTCTTGGTTTGTTCCCTTCCCTTTTTAGTAAAGGGAAGAAGTAATATCTGGTATGTTCCTTTATTCCAGTTTTCTTATGCAATACTAAGGGTGTATTTTGTAGCAAAATTCTCAAAAAGGTAAATTAAAGGTTTAATTCCTTCATGACTACTCATGTTTTACCAAAAATTTGCTTTCTCAGGCAAGGCACTTCTTTTCTGCTGTATAACAAGATATTGATACTACTTGTTTCTGAACCTGTATCTTCTCATTGAATGTCTACGTGAGTACATATGTATGTCATTATTTTTTAGTCGATGTGTAGTATCTTAAGATAGGAGGAACCATGGTATATTTAGCTATTGATGTGCTATATATTTTTAGCCATCAGGTTTCTTTCAATTCTTAATTGACAAACAGCACTGCAATGAGCATTCTTGTGTGTTGTGTATATTTGTGATTTTTGGGGGGGGAGTTAGATTAGAAGTGGAATTACTAAGTCAAAGAATATGTCTACTTTAAGTTCTGAGATACTGTCAAATTTCCTTTCAATTCAGACTAAAACCGTATACCGTTAGCAGTGTGTGGGTAATATCTTGTCCTCACTCGTGTTTTCTCTCTCTCAATCTAGAGAGGAAATAATCTTTTTTTTTTTTTTTTAAGTAGGTTCTCCACCAAACATGGACTTGCAGTCACTTCCCTCAGATCAAGAATCGCATGCTGTACCGACTGAGCCAGCTAGGCAACCCAAGAGAGGAGATAATTTTACTGTTGCTCTAATTTTAATTTCCCTGATTACTAACTAGACAAAAGTTGTTTTCTTTCTTTAAATATTTTATCTATTTATTCATGAAAGACACAGAGAGAGAAAGGCAGCGACATAGGCAGAGGGAGAAGCATGCTCCAGGCAGGAAGCCCGATGTGGGACTCGATCCTGAGACCGTGAATCATGCCCCTGAGCCAGGGGCAGGCACCCAACCGCTGAGCCACCTAGGTATCACTGTTTTCATGCTTCACAGTCATTCATGTTATTTTTTGCCATGAATGTCTATTAATGTGTTTCATATATTTTAATATTCGATTGTATGTTTTTGTTTTTCATACTTAGGAGTTTTTTATATATTCTTTAATTTTGTTTATGGCATCTTCTGTTCTTCAGAAATTATCAATATTGGTATGATCAGGTTTATCGATCTTTTTCATGCTTTTTTTTTTTTTGTTATAAGAAGATTTTAAATATCTTTTATACATACGTAACTGGAAGTCTATACCTTTTGACCCCCCCTTCTCCCATTGCTACCATACTCACTCAGCTAGAGCAAGGCAGAGGGAGAGTGTGCAGATGGCACCCACCTGTCTCTGGCCTGGGAGGGTGTTCCAGCAGGCTCTTCACTGTGTGTGTTAGATCAGATGCCTGTTCTCAGACTCACACTTTAATATATGCAAACAAGGGGCACCTGAGTGGCTTAGCCAGTTAAGCATCTGACTTCAGCTCAAGTCATGATCCCAGAGTCGGGGATCGAGCCCCACATCCGGCTCCTTCTTGCTCAGCAGGGAGCTGACTTGCTTCTCCCTCTCCATCTGCTTACTGCTCCCCCTGCTTGCTCTCTCACTCTCTGTCAAATAAATAAAATATTTTTTAAAAATAAAAAAATAATATAAGCCTCTTTCACCTAAAGTCTGAGCCCTATCACGGTTTCTGCCCTGGGCCATGGGGCCATAAGTCTCAGCCTATGGGTGCTTTAAGACTCAAGTCTAGTCTTGTGCATCTCAGGCACACAAGCTCTTTGGTTTTCAAAGCTAGATGTTTGGGGGTTCATCTTTTAGATGTAGGACTTAAAAATAAGGGTGCTGATGTAGGGTTGGAACCCTTCACTCCTCAAGGAGATGCTCCAGATTTTGAGTTTCGTGCCCACTGCTGGTCATTGCATTGAGGGTAAGGTTCACAGCAAGATTGTGTCCTCCCCGCTCTCCTCCCCACTTTGAGGTGATTTTCTTCTCTTTGCCCAAGGTGTAGTCGTTGTTCAACTAGCCTTTGGACTATTTTCAGAGGAAATTTTTTTCATGTGTAGCTTTGGGCTCAGTATGTCCATAGGAGGAAGTGAATTCAGGATCTGCCTATGTTGCCATCTTAAACTGGAACCAATCAAAAGGTACGTGTGTTTTATATTTTCTTCTATGACTTCATAGTTTTTTATTAATTTATTTAACCTTCAGGAGCCTACTTCCATAATTGGCTAACGACCTGTTTCAACCTTTTCCCATAGGTATGGACACAATTTGTTGTTGAATAGTTTATACTTCTTTGAATTGATTTGAATAGCCAATCTTTTTCATGTGCTAAATTCCAAGGTCAGAAGAGATACCTTAGCTAGAGATAGTGCTGTCCTTTCCTAAATGCCAGTAGCCTTTTCTCCTTTGAAAACCCTTGGAAGAGAGATCAATAAGGAAGTGAATGCAAATCTACTGAAGAAATGATGAAGACCTAAGCCAGAGCAGTGGCAAAGGATCCAGAGGAGGGGGTGGGTCTGAGGCATATTTATAAAATAAAACCAGCAAGACAAGGTCTTGGATGGTTGATCCAGGGTAGGCAAGAGGGAGGAGTCAATGAGCATTCCAAACATTGTAGTTTGGGCAGCCGAGTGGCCGAGTGTTTCGCCCATCAAGATAGAAATAAAGAAGTGGATCTGGGTAGGTAGGACGTGATTAATTTAATTTGGAACGTGGTGAATTTGAGTTATCTCTGCGAAATTGTGTGGAGATGCCCAGCAAGCCAGGAGTCTCTGGACATGTAAGAAACGTGGAGAAAAATCCCACACAAGAGACTGAGAGGGAACAGCCAGGTTTGGGAAGCACTCATGGCCTAAATGGCCACAAGGACAAGTAGCACCTGTGGGAAATAACCCACTAACACACACAGACCACTGGTCAATCTAGGTCAGCCATACTTCCCCAGTGAAGCTCGCCTGTGGCCGCACACTCTGTGGCTGATAGTCCTGGCTGCCGCAGAAACAGCACGCCCTTCCTAATGTGAGCTGGACCAAACCTAGGCAAGTGTAAATTTAATAACACCGGAACCTTCATAGCTTCTTTCTCTCCTAGGGGAAACAGTAAGGGGAGGAAAGATAATAAAACCAGCTAATCATCAAGTTCTATCCCCATGCGGGTGGATGGCTAGGGATAGGCATTTAAGCCACAAGCCCTTCTCACTGATCTCTATCTGGGAGATAAATATGATGCAGATTATAATTTTTGTCAATGTCACATAAAGTCCTCAGCAAACACAGCTTCAAGCTCCCCCTACCTACAGATTGCTGCATCTAACTCCTCCTGCAACAGAACCCAGGGGCTGCCACTAATCTCATCACTGCTGCTTCCTAGACCTCACATTCTTGTCCATAATGCTTCCTGGGATGTGTCAGCAATACTGAGTCCAGTAGGAAGGATTCTCAGAACATTGCTCCCAGCAGAGAAGACTGGCCTGCAGCCGGCTATCAGGCCTTGATTTGTAGATTAGAAATGTGCCTGCCTCTAAATTCTTAAGAAATACTACTTGATATTATTCAGGAGGATAATTTCTTTGTTCATCTTTTTTGTTTCTTTCACTTGTTCTGATTGGAAGTCTCCTTTCTGCTGGCTTTGGAACACCCTAACTGTTCCTTCCACATATCCCCTGTTCATTAGCCTCCCAGCTTTATGTGAAGAAGTTTATACTGGATTCTAAGACTCATCTTCTCTCTCATTGCCATTAACCATTCTCTCCCCAAACTCAAATCAGGGTAGACATCCAAGCTGTAAGACAAGTCTTTGCTGGGACATTCAAGGAGGGCTTTCCGAAGGGGGTGGCATGTGCATCGAATGGGGAAGATTGGACAATTTCTTGTATTCACAGCTTGTATTTATTTCAAAATATCTTTGCTTATTTTTCAAACTGCAGTTCTCTCAACACCACATCAAATTCTCCTGGGGTACCCATTAAAACCACAAATTCCTGTGCTTCTCCCCAGATCATTCAATCAAATATCTCAGAGTGGGACTTAGAAATCTCCAGAAATACCTGAACAATTTATGTACACAAGACCTGAGAAACACTATTATAGGCTGAGAGCTTTGATAATAATCCTCCAGTCTTATTTTTTAAAGATTTTATTTTTTTATTCATGACAGACACAGAGAGAAGGCAGAGACACAGGCAGAGGAAGAAGCAAGCTCCTTGCAGGGAGCCCAATGTGAGACTCGACCCTGAAACCCCGGGATCATGCCCTGAGCAGAAGGCAGACGCTTAACCGCTGAGCCACCCAGGTGTCCCTCCTCCAGTCTTATTTAACTCAGCCTCAAAGTATCTGAGTAATGCATGTAATGCATGGTGTTTTTCTCTTTTCTTTTCTTTTCTTTTCTTTTCTTTTCTTTTCTTTTCTTTTCTTTTCTTTTCTTTTCTTTTCTTTTCTTTTCTTTTCTTTTTTCTTTTCTTTTCTTTTCTTTCTTTTCAACCAACAAGTGCAATTCTTTGGATATAATCTCTGCCAGATGCTCGAGACATGCAGTAGACCAGATCAGTGGTTGTGGTTGGGAAGGGGTAAGGATTGACCTTCCACCCTTAGACTCTCACATTCAGCGAACTTTCTCTCTTCCCTGCCGTGGAAAGCACTGATTTGGGGGAGCTGATAGACCTGACTTCAGCTAAATACTCATTTAGTTTAGTGAAAGTGACTTTGGACAAGTCATTAAACTCTACATTCTTTGCATATCCTGGGAGCAGTAACACCTAACACAAAGCTTTCCCCAGCATGGTCTTGACCTGAAGGCACTCGCTTGCTTGGCTGATGGTGAGGCCCATCAGAGGAAAGGGCTGGAAGTGGCATTAATTGATGCCTTTTTAGTTAGATTTCTGCAAAGATGTATTCACCACAAGTTCAAAGATGTATTCACTACAAAATTCTGTCTCCACAATCAGCAGCCCTTCACATTTTTTGATAAATTGATCAAAGGAATATTGGTGCTGTAGCCTAAATCTAGTAGCTTGTAATTGACTAGGAAGTGGTGTTTTGCTAATGTGGAACTAGGAGACTAAAGTTTTCTTTAAGAAATACTAATCAAAAGGTGTGCCTGAGTGGCTCAGTGGTTGAGTGTCTGCCTTTGGCTCAGGTTCTGATCCCAGAATCCCCGGATAGAGCCCCACATCAGGCTCCCTGCTCATCGAGGAGTCTGCTTCTCCCTCTGCCCCTCACCCCACTCGTGCTCTAGCTCTCCCTCTCAAATAATAAAAATCTTTTAAAAAATACTAATCAATAGAGTCCAAGAAGTTGTTTTTTTTTTTAAGTTTTATTTATTTATTCATGAGAGAGAGAGAGAGGCAGAGACACAGGAAGAGGGAGAAGCAGGCTCCATTCGGGGAGCCCAATGTGGGACTTGATCCTGGGTCTCCAGGATCAGGCCTTGGGCCAAAGGCAAATGCTCAACCACCGAGCCACCCAGGTGTCCCCAAGAAGTTTTTTATTGAAAACAAAAACAAACACACACAAAAAAACCAACTTGTGGGGATCTCTGGGTGGCTCAGCAGTTTAATGCCTGCCTTCGGCCCAGGGCATGATCCTGGAGCAGGAGACAACACAACCTAAGTCAGATCTCGTCTTGGTTTATCTATTTAGTTGTTCAACCCGAACACTTTCTTCCTTTGTAAGATTATCAAGAAAGATGTTGATGTCTTCTCGTTTACTTTCTGCTCAATTCATTTTCCGTTACATTTTTAGCCTCACAAGTACATCTTTGCTAATGATATCAAGATATATAAATACAGTAGTTTCCTTCCAAGGATTGCACACAGATCAAGCAATCATTTTTCCCACATCTTTATTTTATTTTATTTATTTATTTATTTATTTATTTATTTATTTATTTATTTATAATAAATTTATTTTTTATTGGTGTTCAATTTGCCAACATCCACATCTTTAATTTTGAAAGGTAAAATAGCATCTTATTTAGCTATTACAAAAAAAAAATCACATGACTTCGTTAACTTCTATAATAGTGAACACTTGGTTTAAAAATGCTTGAAAAAAAAAAAAACTTGCTTGAGGTTTCCTCAGGATTGGTTTCCTGAGGGCAGAAGCCTGAGCTCTCAGTGCCTAGCAGGGTAGCATCTCAATATATATTTAACAAACTGAATGAAGGGTAAATGATGAGTAGATGATGTAGCAACATAAAGAGCTTTGAAATACGACACAGCTGGAGAAGCAGGAGCCTTCTGAGCTCAGAACTGAATGTGGTGTCTGCTATAGAGATCAGTCCTTATTCAAAACCATTTTGGGGAGACTTGCCGAGGTTTGACAGCATGCTGGTGAAAGGCAAGGGCTTAGAAGTGGATAATTGCAGGCTCTGTGAGGAAACTCCCAGCACATTCTGAGACGGAGGGCGTTAGCACCATCTCAGGGGCACCTGAAGTATCATCCTTAAGATTTGGGGAAATGGAGAACCCTAAGGGACCCTTCCTAAGTGAGTAATCCCAGTCCCGAGTAGTAGGGCCAAGAATGTGTGAGGATTTTGAGCCACCCCTAACAGGAGCATCTGTGTCACAGATTTAAAAATATATTGCCTGAATGTGAGGTGTGGCTCCAAAGGTTGCCCATAAAGCTTGCTCAACTTTGGATCCATTTTGTAGAACTAAATTAACCATGAAGTTGATGGGAAATATAAGTAGGAGGTAGATTTTACTCATGATTTATTTTTTCACCTTTCCTGTCCAACTCTTCTGAATAGTCTGGGGCCGATGCCTGCAGTCAGCTCTTTCCATGGTTGGCATCTTGCAGTGATTTCCCCATCCATCTTCCTGTACGTCCAACAGTGGGCAGACTCCCCTGCCTACATGTTGTGCATCCCTCCACACCCCAGCTCTCCTTCTTCAGTAGCAGCTAGATCTGCTAATCTCTCTGGATCAGGGGGCTTCAACCGCTCCTCCAAACAGCTGTCTCTACTCCTATCTTCCCAGGGAGAAGCATATCTCCTTGGAGTCCTGAAACCCATGAGCTCTGGGTTTCCCTGGGGGTGGAAGGAGGGGAGGCCAACTCACATCTTTAGACACACAAAGGAGGCTTGCCTTCCAGTGGGGGGGGGGGGGAACACTAAGACTTACTAGCTTTGTCTCAGCAAGTTACTCTGTAACATCTCTGCATAGTATTTTCAATCCCTGGACTCTGGGGGTGCCTGGCTGGCTTGTCAGTTCAGCATGTGATTCTTGATCTCAGAGTCATGAGTTCAAGCCTCTTGGGCATAGAGCCTGTTTAAAAAAAAAAAAAAAAATCCCTCCACTTTCGTATGCTCTCTAAAAAGTATTAATTAATTTAACACCAGCAATGCGGCTTCCTACTAAGTGGTGCTCACTAAGGTTCACTCTCTGGAACTGTATCTACTGCCAGTTGTCAGCTTCATCTCACCAGACATTCCAGGATTTTGGTGCTGGCTGACCATCCATCTGCTGTCTCCCCTCTTCCATCACACACCCAGTTTCTTTCTCTCTGGCAGCTCCAGATGGCAGCTGCTTCTCTGGCTACAATAGAGCTCATTTTACCTATAATTACATGTGCCCTAGAAGTTGCTGCTCACCAGGCCTCTGTCCTAGGTCCCCTTCCTGTCTCACATCCCCACACCTCTGCCTCTCTCTCTCTCTCCTCTGTGTGTGTGTGTGTGTGTGTATGTGTCTCACAGGATCACACCCCGGGCTGAAGGGATCTTTCTTTTCTTTCTTTCTTTCTTTCTTTCTTTCTTTCTTTCTTTCTTTCTTTCTTTCTTTCTTTCTTCTTTCTTTCTTTCTTTCTTTTTTTTGATTTTATTTATTTATGAGAGACACACAGAGAGAGGCAGAGACACAGGCAGAGAGAGAGGCAGGGTCCATGCAGGGAGCCTGACGCGGGACTCGATCCCAGGTCTCCAGGATCACACCCCAGGCTAGACACTGCTAAGACACCAGGGTTGCCCTCTTTCTTTCCTTTAAAAAAAGATTTTTATTTATTCATTTAGAGAGAGAGCATGCACACTCGTAAGCAAGGGGAGGGGCAGAGGGAGAGAGAATTCTATGCAGACTCCCCATTTTTGTGTGATGTCAGATACAGAACTTGGAGCTCCATCCCACGACCCTGAGCTGAAATCAAGAGTTGGACTCTGAGCCACCTAGGCACCCCTCCAGTTGACTTTCCTGCTTACAGGCGACATATGTACCCCAAAGTCAATGGTTCCAAAGCACGCTTGGCCTGTTCCCCCAAATCTGCTCCCCACTCAAGCCCCCATTTCAGCACATGATGCCACCACTCACTGAATTGCCCAGAAAGAAATCAGAAGCTTCCCCACACCCTGTCAATTAGCAAGGCTTGTAGATTCTTTGTCCTCATTTCTACTGTCACTTCCCACTGGCCCTCAGATGCCATCTGATCCAGGGCACTGTCATGTCTTGCTGGGGTCACGGCGTCTACCTCTTAAATCATCTCCCGAAAGGGGGCTGCTATCCATTCTCCAATCTGCAGCTACAAAGACCTTACCAAAGTGCAAACCTGACCTTGTCATCTTGTTTTTTTGTTGTGGGGGTGGGGGGCGGTGCTCGTCTGGGATACAAAACCCTTGTAGTTTTTTTTTTCTTTAAATCTCGGAATACCCGTCAGTGGCCTCCTAAAGAAGAAATCATTATGACTTCCAAATCCCTTCATGCCCTGGTCGCATCTCCCATCCTCATCCTCTCAGGAGCTAGAACTTTCCGCCTTGCTGTGTGGCGCTGTATCCACCAGAGGGCGGCCTAACCACCAGCGCTGTGGAGCTCTGCCTTTCAGGGCCCAGTGTTTTCCAGAGAGCTCAGGCCTGATCCCTGATGTCATCCATCTCGGGTTGCTGAAGGAGGCAAGGAAAAAAGAACTGAACCACTGAAAGAATATCTGTCATTTGCTCCAAATGTTATTAAAATAGGAAACAGGAATAATTAGGGACTCCATTGGGAGGGTGGTCAAGTTTGGTTTACTATGTCCCAAGATCAAAGATGAGGAGGAGGAACAATCTAGAGAATATTATAACGATCTGATTTTTGTAATAAGGATCTCAGTCATCATACATTTTTAAAAATATTGGCCACTAGTTTGAAAATATATTTATATTGTCCAAAACAGGAACTCAACTTTCCAGAAAACTTGTCCAATATAGTGAAGATTCCAGAACCACCTGTAAAATAGAGCAAAACAGGAACTCAACTTTCCAGAAAACTTGTCCAATATAGTGAAGATTCCAGAACCACCTGTAAAATAGAGCATTCTACATTCATTCATCCATCTTCCAGCTGGAGTCACCTCTTTGTGTATCAGGGAGGGAGGGGAATACATTCTCTAGTCTCCTGACTTCCTCAGTTATGTACATTGTATCTTCAGGACTCATCAATTCTCCTTCCTGCTGAGAGAATCCTCCCAGCTGGCCTAGTCTGGACAAAATGCTCTCCCACCTGCCCCAGCTCGCCTCCATCCCACCTCCATCCCGCCTCCATCCCAGCAACCAACATTCTGTATCTTTCTCCAGAGTAAATTATTTCTCTACATCCATCTCCATGACTGGCTCACAGCAGGTGCTCCATGTTTGCGGCTATGTACAATATCCAACACATGGACTGTGTGACCTTTGACCAGTCATTACTTTCCTGCAAGCCTCAATTTTCTTGTCGCTTCGGAATAACTCAGTCTGCAATATTGTGAGAAGGCTTACTCAGAGTTTATGCATATTTGTAATAATAGGATTAGTTAAGCAAAGGGCCATCTGGAATACCAGAACCTGGTATATTTGCTCCAGGGTTTCTTCTCCAACGTATCTCCTGGGGTATTTGCAGAGGGTACCATTCAGTCGAAAAAACACAAGCCTTCTGAAGGGAATCTCCAGAAAAACTGTGGCGTGGACCTCCAACTTCCCGCCTCGCTGTGTGGCGCTGTGTCCACCAGAGGACGGCCTAACATCAGCCTGTGGAGCTCTGCCTCTCAGAGTCCAGAGAATGCTCCTTTTCCGGAGAGCACAGAAGCAACCTGCCCCTCCCCAGCCATTTGGATTGAAAATCCTTATAAAATGGCATCACATGATGTAGTTATTATAAGTACGTTGTTATCATGGCTTCCTGTGAGTTAGCTTCACCATTTCCTGTCACTGTAGCTATTAGCTTAATTCAGGACCAATGCTGCTTTTCAGTCATGTTGTAGAAAAATTTATGTAAAGGAAGAAACAGCCACAGTCTGTGCATTCATGTTTTAGAAATAAAGCAGATTGCTTTCCCATTTTATTTTTTATTTATTTATTTTTTTAGGATTTTATTTATTTATTCATGACAGAGAGAGAGGCAGAGACAGAGGCAGAGGGAGAAGCAGGCTCCATGCAGGGAGCCCAATGCGGGACCTGATCCGGGGTCTCCAGGATCAAACCCCAGGCCGAAGGTGACACCAAACCGCTGGGCCACCGGGGCTGCCCTGCTTTCCCATTTTAAAACCAAAATACCTTATTTCAGAAGACTTAGATAGAAAAATCAAAAAAAGTGCAGAGCCTCCTGACCCCTTAGCCTCACCACTTTTGTCCTCTCTGCCTGTACTTAACAAGAGCAAAGATACTCCAGGTTTTGCGCTGGGCCTCAAAAGTGCAAAGGTTTAAGAACTATTAGAGGCACTAGAGCGATGAGTACAGCGATGAGCTTGCCTTTAGGGGGTGAGCAATCAGATGGGGAAGACAGACAACCAAGAGATGATTATGATCAAGTGTAACAAGCGATTTAATACAAAAATGCACAGGTTCTCTGAGAGCACGCAGTGGAGGCCAATTTGGCTTGAGTGATGAGAAATGCTTTTTGGAAGAAGGACCAATTAAGTTGGATTTTGAAAAATCATGTATAATGAGGAGGTGTGAGTAGAGGGAGCAAGAAACCAACAGACAGAAATATACCTTCCTCTTTCCATATCCTAACGGACAGCAAAATTCTGCCCCCCCCCCAAGGGTTTATAAGCACCCAGAACAGCGCCACATACACAGTAGGGGCACAGGAAAAGTTTGTTAAATATACCAATATGAATCTCTAGATTTGCAGGCCACTGATGCTCCTATGATTTTTTGTCTCTATGCTACTAGCCTCCCGCAGGTGTTCATATGGCCTGCTCCTTCACTTGGTTCACATTACCCACTTCATTCTCTTACCTTTCAGAGCATTTTACTACTCCCTAATATTATTCACTCTACCTATTGCCTGTGTCCCTCACAAGACTGTAAGCTTAATGAGGGCAGGGGACTTATTTTTCTCACTATGGCATCTCGGGTGCCTCTAATAGTTCTTAAAAGACAGCAGATGCTTGATAAATATTATGTTGAAAAAGAAAAAAGAATGAGCATGAGTCATCAACCCTCACTTTACTTTGTGACTGAAACGTACATTTTTTAAAAAAGCAGGGATCCCTGGGTGGCGCAGCGGTTTGGCGCCGGCCTTTGGCCCAGGGCGAGATCCTGGAGACCCGGGATCGAATCCCACGTCGGCCTCCCGGTGCATGGAGCCTGCTTCTCCCTCTGCCTGTGTCTCTGCCTCTCTCTCTCTCTCTCTCTCTCTGTGACTATCATAAATAAATTTAAAAAAAATAAAAAAATAAAAAAAAATAAAAAAGCAAACAATGGAGTGAGGTTGCTATAACATGTTGGGACATTTATTGGGACATACGATATTTATTGGAGAACTCACAAATAAAATAAGAGAAGAAAGAAACCCAATTGTATCCATTCAGCTCACATTCTCTTCCTCTTATTTATTCCAAGGAAAAGCAAACCACCCATGACAAGTAGTGGCTGTCAAGAAGGAAATTTCATGCTCAGGGGAAAGTGAAATCTCCCACCATCAAACCAGCATACTACAGCTTCAAGTACACTTTTCTTCCGTAGGAAAATTGGAAAGACTGAAATGAGTTCACCCATCAGCATCACCTCAACCCTTTCTTGTTTCTATGGTATTTTACAACTCTGCAAGTTATAGAAAACTGGTAGTAATTCAGTAATTCTTGTCCATAGAAAACAAATAGCATTTGGTGGAATGTGAGGTCACCCAGTGGCATCTATTTGTGAATTCCCTCCAGCACTTCTTCTCTGAATGTATGTGTGGGCAACTTTGAGTCCCCTTCAGACTAGTTATATAACACCCTATTGCTTTCCTCAATAATTAATGAGCTAAATAGGACATTTCACAAGTGTTTACTTTTTTTAAAAAAGATTTTATTTTTTTATTCATGAGAGGCGCAGAGAGAGGCAGAGTCATAGGCAGAGGGAGAAGCAGGCTCCCTGTGGGGAGCCTGATGTGAGATTTGATCCCAGGACCCAAAGGCAGATGCTCAACCATTGAGCCACCCAGGTGACCCTTCACATGTGTTTATTTTATATTTGTATGAGAGCCATGATTTTACATTTTTAAAAAGATTTTATTTATTTGAGAGAGAGAGGGTGTGTGTGTGTGCAGGCATGGGGGTGAGGGGGATGCAGAGAGAGAGGGAGAAACAGAGGGGAGTCTGACTACGGGCTTTATCCCAGGACCCTGAGATCATGACCTGAGCTGAAGGCAGATGCTTAACCAACTGAGCTACCAGGTGCCCCATGATTTTATATTTTTAAAAGAATAATCATTTAACACTTGTCAAATATTAGGAAAATATCACCAAAAGTATTATCATATTATGCAATGCACTTTTTCAGTGGAAGGAAAGTCATTTGCATTTTCCTGGTAAAGGGAATTTTTTTCATCCCTATGAATTAAGGGGATATAATGGGGGGCTTTACAAAACACCCCCTTCAGATAGCAAAACATCAACAAGGTATTCTGAATGCTGTTGAGAACTACTTTTTGGTCCTTAAAGATCGGACATTTCTCATGAACATGTTGCTGCTTGATAGCCAATCACAAGCTTGTCTCTTTATGCTGTTAATGCTATTCTGCAGAACATCCCAAGATAGTTTGTTTGTAGTGGATATCTACATGTAAAAGAATGAAATTGGGCCCTTACCTTACACTCTATAGAAAATTTATCTCGGGGGATCCCTGGGTGGCGCAGTGGTTTGGCGCCTGCCTTTGGCCCAGGGCGCGATCCTGGGGACTCAGGATCGAATCCCACGTCGGCCTCCCGGTGCATGGAGCCTGCTTCTCCCTCTGCGTATGTCTCTGCCTCTCCCTCTCTCTCTGTGTGACTATCATAAATAAATAAAAAAATTAAAAAAAAAAAAAGAAAATTTATCTCGGGATCCCTGGGTGGCTCAGTGGTTTAGCGCCTGCCTTTGGCCCAGGGCGTGATCCTGGAGTCCCAGGATCGAGTCCCGCTTCGGGCTCCCTGCATGGAGCCTGCTCCTCCCTCTGCCTGTGTCTCTGCCTCTCTCTCTGTGTCTCTCATGAATAAATAAATAAAATCTTTAAAAAAGAGAAAATTTATCTCAAAATGGAGTAAAGACCTAAGACATAATAAGAGGTAAAACTATAAGACTCTTAGAAGAACACATAGTAAAAACACATAATGATATTGGATTTGGCTATTTCTGGGATGTGACACCAACAGCACAGTCAACAAAATTAATAAATTGGACTACATCAAAATTACAAACTTTGGTACATCAAAGGAAACTATCAAGACAGTGAAAAATCAACCGATAGAATGGGAGAAACTATTTAGCAAGACATATGTATCTGATAGAAGATTAATATCCATAATATAAAGAACTCCTACAACTCAACAACAATGAAAAACAATCCAATTTTTAAATGAGCAAAAACTTGAGTAGACATTTCCCTAAAGAAAATGTGAATGGACAACAACCACATGAAAAGATCCCCAACATCACTCATCATCAAGAAAATGCAAATCAAAATCTCAGTGAACTATCACTTCACACCTATGAGGATGGCTAGTTTCAAAAAAAAAAAGGGAAAAAAAAACAAAAGAAAGAGAAAATAACTAGTGTTGGTGAAGATGTGAAGAAACTGGAGCCCTCCTACCTTGCCAGTGGGAATGCAAACTGTGCAGCTGCGGGGGGGGTGGGGATTTGAAAGTCCCTCAAAAAGTGAAACATAGTATATGATGTAGCAATTCTACTCCAAGGGTATCCCGGAAAGAATATACAGCAGGCACTGGGATACTCTTACATCAATGTTCATAGCAGCACTATTCACCATAACCAAAAGGAAGAAATAAACCAAATGTCTGTCCATCAACAGATGAATGGGTACACAAAATGTAGCATATACAAAGGGAATATTATTTAGCCCTTAATAAGAATGAAATTCTGATCATGCCACAACATGGATGAACCTTGAAAACATCATGCTAGGTAAAAGAAGCTAGACACAAAAGGCCACACATTGTATGATTCCATTCATATGAAATGCCTAGAATAGACAAATTCCTAGAGTGAAAAAAGTAGAATAGAGGTTACCAGGGGCTTGGGAGAGCGTCGTGGGGATTTAATGTTTAATAGGTGCAAAGTTTCTGTTGGGGATGATGTTCTGGAGATGGCTAGAGTAATGGTTGTGCAATGCTGCAATTGAATTGTCACTGAATTGTACCCTAAAAATAATTAGCAGAGGGGGCAACCTGGCTGGCTCAGTTGATAGAGTAAGTGACTCTTGATCTTGGGGTAATGAGTTCAAGCCCCACATTGGAAATAGAGCTTACTGAAAATAAATAAATTTTAAAAATAATTAAAATGGTAAAATTATGTTATGTACATTTTATGACAAAAAAGAAAGAAAAGAAACAAATTGGCATATTATTGGGAATGGCACTGTTGAAAAAAAAATTAAAACAAGAGTCCAGGCATGACTCAAATAGTTATGGGAGCATGTGCCCAGGCACCATACTCTCCTGTTGTTTCCTCTTTGCATCGCTCTTTCCAGAGCTCCTCTCCCTTTACCTGCTTGCCTGGGAACCAAGACATTAGACCTGCTGAGAAGCTTTCATCTGCTGGAGAAGCAACCCCTTCTTCTCAGAACATACTTCCCTCACCATGTTCAACTAGATGAAGTTTTTATCCAGTTATTCCAGAAGCTTCTGAACTGGTCCCCTTGCTTCCATCCTGCACCCAACCCTCATCCATCCCTGCACCCATCCTGCATCCATTCTCTGTGCTGCAGCCAGAGTGATCCAGCTAGTGTGAGACCATGGCACCCCTCTGCTCAGATGCTTCTACAGCTGTCCTTTCCACTCAGAGTGAAAGCAAAGCTCTCACAGAAGCTTACGAGGCTCAGCAGAATTTGGTTTCCCATTCTCTCTCTGACCTCATCTGCTGGTCTCTATCTTTTCCGGCACTCTGGCCTCTTTGCTATTCCTCTCTGTGCTGTGCAGGGCAAGGACCCTCTCAACTTAGGGCCCTGGTGCTTGCTGTTTCCTAAGGCTGGAAAACTCTCCTTCTACATACCCATGTAGCCACATGACTCATTACCTCAACTCCTTGAGGTCTTTGTTCAAAGATTACCTTCTTGGGCACCTGGGTGGCTCAGTCGGTTGAGCATCTGCCTTTGGCTCAGGTCATGATCCTGGACTTCAGGGATGGAGCCCTGCTCAGTGCGAAGTCTGCTTCTCCCTCTGCCCTGCCCCTTGCTCATGCTCTCCTCTCTCAAAAATAAATAAATAAATAAACAAACAAACAAATTCTTAAAAAAAAAGTCCTACAAAAAAAAAAAAAAAGATTACCTTCTTAGTGAACTGTAAACCATCTCACTTAAAATTGAACACACCACTGCAGATCCCATCCTGCCTATTCCTTTTTGCCTTGTTTCCTCTCATAGGACTAACTAATCAGTATCTAGCACATAATTTAGTTATATTTCTTTACATATGTGTTTGGTACATTGTCTTTGTTCCCAATAGAGTGTAAGTTCCATGAGGTAGGGAGTTTCTTACCTGTTTGGTTTACTGATATGTGACAAGTGCCTAGCGGCATAGTGCCTGGCACATAGTAGGGCTTACTAAATATTTGTTGAATGAATGGACGGCCAACTGTTGACTCCGCATAACGACCCACCATTAAAAACCTGTTGACCAAGCAAAGCTGATTATTGCTTATTGCAGCAGTGGAAACACCACCTGATAGACTCAAAGGGAAAGGTAAGGCAAGACATTTGGAGTCATGGAGACTATGCTTTCATGACTTAAAGTATTTTTTCGAGGCAGGGAATGCATTGGGGTTGAACAAAATTCCTGACATAATAGTTTAGGATTGGTGGACATGGCAAGGTGAGGATCTTCAGGTATGTTTTTATGAAGGAAATGTTGTTCTGATAAGTGACTTAGTGGTTCCAGTGAACTAACTGTTTTCTTGATAAGAAGGCTCTTTGCCCAGGTAGCAAACCACCCAGCTAACCTGGTTTACAACAATTATTTGAAGCACACAGGAAAGTTAATAGTTTACAATCTTGTCTTCTGTTAAGTTTTTGTTGATGCAGGAGGTCTCAGCTCTCAACATCAATTAGTGTGTACACCTCAGTGGATTCAAGTATATTTAGCCTTGGTACCTTTTTTGGAAACAGAATCTTGCCATGAAAGTCTAGTTCACAAGGGATCCCTGGGTGGCTCAGCGGTTTAGTGCCTGCCTTTGGGCCGGGGTGTGGTCCTGGAGTCCCGGGATCCAGTCCTGCGTCGGGCTCCTGGCATGGAACTTGGTTTTCCCTCTGCTGTGTCTTCTCTGCCTCTCTCTCTCTCTCTCTCACAAAGCGGATATATAATGGAACTGCTTTGGTGGAACTGGAAAAGCCTAGAATCTGGGGCCCTTGCTACTCCTGACCTCAGCAAAATTGAAAAGCCTCTAAATAACTTCTGCTTCCTGGTATTTATGATCCTATGGTCCTCTCCCTGTGAGCGTGAGCTGGACCTAGTGACTCGATCCTAATGAGTAGAACATGGCAATAATGATGGGACGTCACTTCTGAGATTAGAAAACAAAAAGACTGACTTCTGCCTTGCTCCCTTTCTGTCTCTTGCTAGCCAGCTCTGAGGGAAGCTGCCATCATATTATGCCCTGCGGAAAGGCCCATGTGGTAAGCAATCGATGTCTCCAGCCAACAGCCAGTGACAGCCTGCCACCAGACACGTGAGTGAGCTTGGAAGTAGGTCTCCTCCTACCTGGGCTCTGAGATGACTGCTTGATCATATCTTGATTACAGTCTGGAGAGAGACCTGAGTCAGAATCACTCAGTTAAGCCATCCTTGGATTCCTGACCCATAGAACTGTGAGATAATAAATGTTGGTTTAAGCTGCTAAATTCTGGAATACTTTCTCACACAGCAATAGATAGCTAATAGAGGGTGTGTGTGCGCGCGCGCGCATGCGTATGCGTCTGTGTGTGTGTGTGTGTGTGTGTGTGTGGAGGGGGGGCTTCTGAGGTGATATCAGGATATTTTATCTAGCAGCATATATACCACAAGACTTCACATATAATGTGTTTCCTTTAGAGAATTTGTCATGACCCTGGGTCTGCCCTCTGGTTTGGAAACTCAGTTTTGTCAGCTCAGCAAAACAGATTCATCTTAGTCAGATTTACATGAACTGGGTTTATAGGACTTATATGACAATACCAAATGATAGTTATTAATTTATAATGAGACAAAAAGTAATCATTCTGGCCAGCATAACAGAACACTTATGTTTCTCTGCCAAGCACTTTCCCTGAAGGCAAAATTCAATGTCAAATAAGAATGAGTGAGTTGCTTGATAAACACAGAACAATGGAAGTTAAGCATAGGTTTCAAATGTTTGGTGGCAGTAGTCTAAAGGGATCACCTCATGTTAGGGATAATTTCATCAGTGGAACCAGACAAAACTCCAAAACTGTTGGTTAAAATCCCAAGAGGAACTCATCAATGGGCCTGGAATTTCCCCAAATCACTTGGTGAAAGCTCCTTCCTTTTGTGGGCAATGACTGACCAATATCTTGGCCGGGCAATGACTGGCCAATAGACTGGTTTTCTATTGGTTTCTATTGGTTTTCATGATGACCAACCCTTCTCCAAAAGGAAAGATTTTTTTTTCTTTGGATGAGTTAATACATGGATTAGCTTATAGTCTCTTCTTGTTGGTCTAGAAGTTGTTTTTCATCTTTAAAGTAAGTTTAATGCTAATTATATTAATATATTGTAATCCAGACATCTACTTAAAAACTTTATTTATGGATTGTCTGAATTTAATCTATACAGCAACCAAGTGAGGTAGGTATACCAATATCCTAGTACCAAGAAGGGAACTAGGGCAGAGAGAAGATACTGAAAATCTCACAGCTAATGCATGTGATAACATTGTTTTGCCTGAATTTGCTTCAGATTGATTTCCTAAAAATGTTTTCCTATCTCCTTTGCCCTATACCGATGATTCTCAAACTTGAACAATCATCAGACTCACATGGAAGATTCCTTAAAGAATAGAATGCTGACCTCCACCCCCAGAGTTTATGACTCATTAGATTTGGGGGGAGCTGATAATCTGCATTTTTAACATGTTCCTGATGCAGTTGATCCAGGGATCACATTCTGAAACCTTTTTTTTTTTTTTTTTTTAGGTTAGCAATATCACTCTTTTGGAGTAGTTTCTTGCTACCTACTCATTTTGTAAGTGCAACTAGAGTGATCTTCCTAAATTTACTTGGAAATATTTATCAAGTGTCAGGCACTGTACAAGGCATAGAGGATGAAATAATGAGCAATAACCTGAAGTGGGTTATTTGCCTGGAACAGTTTCTTTTCTTGGCTGAATACCATATAATGTTGTTCATGCTCTTCTCTCTGAGTATAAAATATAAAAGTAATATAACTGAAGTTCCCACAAAATGGTTTTGGCAGCTCTGTGCTCTTTGATTTTGCTCTGTGTAGTTCTTTGGTGGAATAATTAAAACTACAGCTTGTTCTTCATGCTAAGATAATGTCAGAGTGAACTGATGGATTTTTGGGTAAGCAGGAATATGGGAAGAGACGATAAGTTTCTTCAGACTCATTCTTCTAGTTTTGTAAAACTCTACAAAATCATTTTTTCATCCTTAAAAGGGTGGTACATCAGGAATGACTTGGAAATGTTCACAAAGTCCTGCCCTCCTCCTTTGAAGGTCTTACCTTTTCTTTCTCTGCTCTCACCTTATAGGTCCAGCCCCAGCAAGAGTGATGATCAAGCTGTTCTGGGCTTAGTTAGCCCAGGAAAATCATCACCACGACCAGTCACAATTATCTAAGTCTCTGCTCCCTTTTCTCTCTTCTCTTAAAGGTTTGAAGTCTCCTTTTTTGGATGGGCAGAAAAAGTCTAAATTTAGCTAATCTGACACTTTGGTAGTGTAATTCCTTGTGTTTACGGGACAAATTCTGTTCTAATCAAGAAAGCTGGAATTAAAATAGCACTGTCTCTCCTCATGGCACCTTAAATTCTGTCCTTGAAACATGGCCCTCTTTCTCAGGCTGATGTAACAGCTCAAGTATCTTCAGGATGGCCCAATAGAGTACATGGGGGGGGGGGGGCAGGCTACAGAGGCTATTTCTTTTGTTTTGTTTTTGTGGAGTTGTTTTTGTTTTGGCCATTTGATTTTTATTCCAGGGTCAACAGGACACTATGGAAGGCTTTGAACTGGGCAATGATAAGGATGAGGTATGTATGTCTGAGCCATCTTTTGGGTCGCTGCTTGGAGAACTGGACGGATTTGGAGGCAGGAAAACCACTTGCATAAGAATACAGGTGTGGCGGTCTGTAGTGACCCCAGGAGGACGGTGACCCAGATTAGAGATGCGGGTGACGGGATGAGAACGTATAAGGGTTCTTGAAACATTTTATGGTGCCAGGGGTAATGTTAGGAACTTTACCTAGGGAGAGACCGGGAGACATCAAGGAGATTTCCTGCGTGAAGCCACAGGTTGAATGTTGAAGCCTTACTCGGACAGCCCATAGAGGGGGGCGGAGATGCCCCAGCCGTGCCCTCGTGCCCGAGTAGAATGCTGGAACTAGACAGTAACCTAATAGTCACGCAAGTAACTAAAAAATAAATTAAAATAAGAACTGAACTGCAGATGGTATCCTAGGTGCTAATGGGAGGTACCTAGTAAGAGTAAGAGCCTATAGTGGGGTTTTGAAGTAGCGAAGCCTGAGAAAGTGAAGACAGAATTGATTCAAGGAGAGAGAGAAGCTTTCCAGGCTAGAGAACACCCCCAAGGAGGGTTAAGACTTGTTACATCCTGGGGAACTAGAGAGATACGCCCTTTCCCTACAATACTTAGGCCGAGGTTGGGGTTAATGGGCAGAGTGGTGAGGAAAAAGTAGGGGTGGGGTGGGGTGGAGGGAAAAAGGTCTTAGATATTTTGTCCCATAACAGCTGCCATCAACGTCAGGTTGCCGCGACCTCGCCGCACTGATTGCTGGGAGTTGTAGTCCTGCCCCCTAGCGAGCAGGCATGGCGGCCTCCATTGCGGGAGCCTGTGGGGCCGCAGCGGGCCTGTGCCGAGGCTTCCGAGCCGCCTCCATCGCCTGCCGTAAGTGGAGTGGGGCTTGCAAGCTGGGGCGAAGGAGCTCAGGGCCAGGCTGGAGGGAGGCGAGCCCAGAAGTGCGGGGCGGCCCTCGCGGGACCGCGAGTTGGGGCAGGTGGCAGGGCGCCGCGGGAGCTCGGGGCGAGCCCTGTTGATGTCTGTCGCCCGCTTCCCGCAGGGGCCCGCGTGGGGCCGGGCCGGCCGCAGAGCACGGGGCCTTCTGAGCCCGGCGCGTTCAAGCCGCCGCCGAAACCGGTCATCGTGGACCGGCGCCGGGCTCCGCGTCAGGAGAGGAGGTGAGGCCCGAGTGCGGGCGCGGGTCCCGGGGCGCCCGTGGGGTCTGTGCGCTCGCGAGCCTGCCGTGGGCGGGGCTCGGCCTCCCCAGAGCCGCGGGGCGGGGCTCCCGAGGCGCGTGTGCCGGGCGCCGCCGGCTCCGCGGTCTTCCTGGTTTCTCCCAAGCCCGCAGAAATTCTCAGGTGTCGTAAAGGTATCGGGGTAACTGCGGCACAAAGACCCTGCTCTTCGGGGCCTTCCAAAGTATTGAGGCGTGACACACCTGGCTCTCTGACATTTTTCAGGTAGTCCAGGAAAAATAAAAGTTACATGTACGTGTGAAGCAGATCTGTCGAAATGTTGGCAGCTGGTGAAACAAAGTGAGGTGTATGTGGGTGTTCGTGTTGTTGCTATTTCAGTTTTTTTGGCGGCTTTTAAAAAAATCTCAGGGGAGGAAATTGCGTGTTGGAGATCGTCGTCCTCAAAAAGGCGCGACCACCGGTGCCTGCGGGACGCGGCCGGTCAGCTTCGGGCTTCCGCCCAGGTCCCCAGCTCAGAGCTCAGCGCTGCGGGATCCAGCCCGGCGGGGGGCGCCCCGCTCAGCCCGGCGTCTGCGTCTCCCCCTCCCGCTGCCCCTCCCGCAGCTCGTGCTCCGTCTCGCTCTCCTCTCAAATAAGTAACATCTTTAAAAAAAAAAAAAAAAAGGCATGAGCACCGATTGAGCTGTGGGCTGGGGCCACCGCGTCCCCCCCTCCCCTGCCCCTCGGAAGGTGGGTTCTGCTTGCCTTTCCTGCTCCCAGAGGCCGCTCTAAAGACAGAGCCTTGAGATGACCATGTCGTACTGAGAACACATACGTGGTACATGTGACTGAGCCCACTTAGTCTTTAGAAGTTTTTAGGATTTGGCAGTGGGTATGGGGATCCATTCGTCTTGCTGCCGCCCAAGACGAGCCTGCATGTAAGTTCACTCTGCAGTTCACTCTGTCGTTGGAACTGCCATCCGCCCACCTAGACTGACCTGCTGCTTTCCTGGGTATCTACTTGCCCTTAAGAATATGGGGTCCAGAGGGGACCCCTGGGTGGCTCAGTGGTTTGGCGCCTGCCTTTGGCCCAGGGCACGATCCGGGGGTTCCGGGATCGAGTCCGGCGTCGGGCTCCCGGTGCATGGAGCCTGCTTCTCCCTCTGCCTGTGTCTCTGCCTCTCTCTCTAGGTCTATCATAAATAAATAAATAAATCTTAAAAAAAAAAAAAAAAGAATATGGGGCCCAGTTTCAGAGTACACTTGGGAAGCTCCTGAGAGACTGGTGAATCAACATGAAGGAGAAGGAGGAAACTCAAAGGGATAATCCTTACCAAATTTAATGAATTGCGCCATAGTAATTTACTGTTGGTGGGGGTACACTGGAGCTCCAAGTATATTGAAAATTTTATTTCTTGGGACGGGTAATAAGGACGTGAATTTTCACTGAAATGTCATTTATGCTTTTAAAGAAGTGAGCTTACAGAAGTTAAAGAAGGGAATGGGGAGATTACTTTTAAAGTTAGTTTGCAGTTACTAATTTCTAGATTTAAATTTTTCCAGTGTCATTTATTTTAACACAGACAACTCAGTGCGAGGCTTGTGGTTTATGGCCATATGCATTGTAGTCTGACAGACATGACGACATTTAAATCTTGACTTGAGGGCACCTGGGTGGCTCAGTGTTTGAGCATCTGCCTCTGACTCAGGGCATGATCCCGGGGTCCTGGGATCGAGTCCCGCATTGAGATCCCCACAGGGAGCCTCCCTCTGCCTGTGTCTCTGCCTTTCTGTGTCTCTCATGAATAAATAAATAAAATCTTAAAAAAAAAAATCTTGACTTGCTAAGTTTATAGCTAATATAACAATAGGTCAGTTACTTACCTTCTTTAAGCTTCATTTTTACGTGTGAAAAGATGATGATGACCCCATACCCACCTGCTTGTTGTAAGGATTAATTTATGCTCTCGGTTTTCATAAACCCTTAACACAGTGCCAGGTGAGTACTCGGGAACTTAACTGTTTTCATGAGCATTGACAACAATTTTGCAAGTAAATAATTGACTTTTCTTTAGAGAAGAAAGAATAATACATGTCAACATAGTCTTTCATTGTTTTGGTAAAAACAAGTTTTTCCTTTAAAGGTTGCCTTAAATTTTTTTGTTTATATTTTTCACAGGTTCTTGAGTCCTGAATTTATTCCTCCAAGGGGAAGAACAAATCCTCTGAAGTTTCAAATAGAAAGAAAAGATATGTTAGAAAGGAGAAAAATACTCCATATTCCAGAGTTCTACGTGGGTCAGTAAGAGCTGGATGCTTTTATTATTAGTGGTGGGAGGGGTTCATTTTCTTTTCTTGGAGAAGACTGTTTTCCACATATCTATGTTTTGCCCAGATGAGGTATTTCTTCCTAACATATTAAAATATTTAGGAAGTTATGAGGTTACCTAGAAATGTTGTTGTCATGTAAAAGTTCACTTATCTTCTGAATTTCTAGGAAGCATACTTCGTGTTACTACAGCTGACCTGTACGCCAATGGGAAAGCCAGCCAGTTTCTGGGGATCTGTATCCAGAGATCAGGAGCAGGCCTTGGAGCTACTTTTATCCTTAGAAATACTATTGAAGGACAAGGTAGGTTTCACTTCATTAGTTTGATTTTCTGGAACATGTTCTCTCAGGATTCCATCTTGTGTTCTGCATCCTCGGATAAGACATCGGAAGCTGCCGTGGGGCCTGTGGCCTAAGAATGGTGGGAGAATTGAAGCTACTGGATAAATGGTCGATGCAGTGTTCCCATGAGGGTGGCTGTAGTACAGCCTGCGACCATTAGACTTTCCAGCCTCTGGCAGCATCATAGGAGGAGACAAGACACTGTAAGCAGTGTGGGGACATTCATTTTTGGAGTAAACGACCCATGAGAACATTAAGATAAACATAATGATGTCTGTGTGAGTCACCTTTTCCTAAAATGAATGGCCCCATTTCGCTTTATATTATGACAGTCATCATAATAATCACTGTTTGATAAGAATCAGAGGAATCTTTAAAAAGGCAAAATTTGTTTGTTATGCCCAGTAAGAAAGAGGCCCAAGTGGCAAAATTCTAAAAATGGCAGGACAGTAAAGTTTTCATACTTAGAAAGTTGTGTGCTTCACAATCCCCGACAGTGAAGTATTATATTCAAAGACACTGAACAGTGAGAACAGGGACTGTCTTCCTTATTGGGTCGTGACCTGCGTCACCCTGCGTGGAGGGCTCAGCAGGACTTGACTGGTTGCAGAAATGTGTGCCTTTGATCAGGCCATGTGCTTGGAGAAGTCTTGTGACAGAAAGACGTGACCACAGGTGTGAGTTAGATGGACTTTGGTTTGATTTTCTTTCTTAAAATTGAGATAATAATAGTTTCTACCTTCCAGGGTTGTGGTCAGCTGTGTTTGATACTATATAGGAAGTACTAGACACTGAATACTCCGAAGGTGTTCATTTCCTGTTGCCCTTCTCTAAAGTACTTTCAGGGACAGGTGGGGGCAGGGAGAAAGCAAAAACAACAAAATAAAGTATTTTTGACTTTTGCAACCTGCCTTGACCTTCCGCATGGGTACACCTTTGATGGTTCTTTTTAGCCTATTGGCTTTAAATAGCATCCATCTGATGATAACTTCCACATCTGTGCCTCGAGAATTGACCTTTTCCAAGTTGCAGATTTGCACTTATAACTACCTCTTCAACATTTCCAATTGGATGTCTTTTAGGCATAGGACAAGCTCAGGGGGCACCTGGGTGGCTCAGGTTAAAATAAACATCTGCCTTTGGCTCAGGTCATGATCCTGGGGTCCTTGGACTGAGCCCCGCATCGGGCTCCATGCTCCACGAGGGGCCTGCTTCTCCCTCTCCTTCTGCTGCTGCTGCTCCCCTCTGCTTGTGCTCAATTTCTCTCTCTCTCTCTCTCTGTCAAATAAATACATTTTTTTTTTAAAGTTCAGAATAGAATTCTGTTTCCCCTCACAACGTGCTGCTCTCAGATTTTTCTACATCCATAAATGGCACCACTGTCCACCCACTTACTTAAAAATTTAGGAGCGATTTTTAATTACTGTCTTTCCCACATCTAGTCAATCAGTTTTTCTTGGCTTAACCTTCAAAAAAATATATCCCAGTTTGGCTTGTTTCTCCATCTCCAGGGCTACCACTCTTGTCCATGCCACCACTGCTCCCTGTCGGCAACCATGTTATCTCTGGTTTACTTTCCTGGCCCACTAACAAAATTGTTCCAGCCAAAAGAATCTATTTCTGTTTTTTTCCAATATGGCAAATTTGTTAAGACTGCAGTGCCTTTGCATTTACTGTTCTTTCTGCCTTGAGCATTCTTGGCTATTTATAGTATCCATTTATTTACTTACTTTTTAAGATTTTTATTTTTAAGTAATCTCTCCACCTAGCATAGGGCTCAAACCTACAACCCAGAGATCAAGAGTCACATGCTCTACTGACTGAGCCAGCCCGGTGCCCCTCTAGTGTCAGTTTAAATCATCTTCTCAGAGAGGCTTTCCCTGACTATATACTACTTATTCCCCAGCCACAGTGTTATCACTCTGTTTGTCTTGACTGTATGAAATTACTTGAAATTAAGAATTGTAAATGAAATTATAGTGTGTTTATTTATTGTTTGTCATCTACTAGAATATAAGCTCTATGAGAGGAAAAGGATCTTAGCCTATTTTGAGTTTGCTATAGGTACAGTTCCTAAATCAGTACCTGGAACAGAAGAGGTATACAGTAAGTAATGGATTAAATAAATCCTGGAGGTAAATAGTAGATGTTAATGTTGATCATATATATTTGTATTTCTCATGGGATTATTTCAGGAAACCTGAGAGTGTACTCTTTCCCTTAAGTATTTGATACTACAGACGATGTATCTTCAACTATTACTTGTAGCATCTTGAGGCATTCAGAGCTGTTCCTAGCTTGCTCCATATAGAAAGCCCCAGCATGTTTTAAAATCCAGGCCATCCTTAAGAGGGGCTTCTAAACCGAAGTTAGAACAAAATTTTATTTATTCTTTTTTTATGTCATTAATCATGTCACCCTTAATGTAGAAGGCCAAGTTTTATTTAAATAATTGGGATATAAATAAGAACACCACAGAGAAGAATTTTCTCAAACTGTCTCCAAGTTAATACTATCAGAAGTGAAGAGCTGTATGACTATAGAAGACATTTTTCTTTAGACTGTCATTCTAACTCATTATTTCACTTTTTAATCTACATGGACTCTAGTTTCTTTTTCTTTTAATGATCTTCATCTTAAAAATTACAGATTTACGTCACATTTCCTGTGTGTAGAACCCTTTGCTAGTTCCATTATGAAATAGTTTTTACTGTTGTATGAGGCATATGCATGCAGACATCTGGGTTTAGATTATAAGAATATATTTTCTCTTTTTAGGTGTTGAGATTTGCTTTGAACTTTATAATCCTCGAATCCAGGAGATCCAAGTGATCAAGTTAGAGAAACGACTGGATGATAGTTTGCTATACTTACGAGATGCCCTTCCCGAATATAGCACTTTTGATATGAATATGAAGCCAGTAGCACATGAACCTAGCCACGAAGTTCCTGTTAATCAGGTATAAGTTGTAGTTTTGGAACTGAAAGTTGTCTGTAGGATAAGAAACAGTCATCGTAACAAAAACTTGTAGAATTTTTGCTTGTGACTGTCAGCCTAAAATTAATTAATTAATTAATTAATTAACTAACTTATTTATTTATCTTCCATAGCTGAAAGTAAAAATGAAGCCTAAGCCCTGGTCCAAACGCTGGGAACGTCCAAAATTTAATATTAAAGGCATCAGATTTGATCTCTCTTTAACTGAAGAACAAATGAAAGAAGCTCAGAAATGGAGTCAGCCATGGCTTGAGTTTGATATGATGAGGACATATGATACTTCAAAAATTGAAGCTGCAATATGGGATGAAATTGAAGCATCGAAAAAGTCCTGATTCTGAGAATCAGTTTGGTTATTTGCAGAGGATATACTGACTCCTGGAGAATTTATTTAAAGACCAATTTAATTTCATATATGAGGACATAGTCATTAAATAACTAAACATTGATTTGTTTATGAGTAATGTTGTAAAAAAATAAAATTAGCATACCAGCTTATTACTTTAGAGTCAAATCATTACTGAAATATTCTTAAGTGAGCCTGGATTCTGAACATGGAAGAGGCACGATTTTTTTTAAGTTTGTGAAATAAATTATAAAGACAAAAAAAGTATGAAGAGTAATGATAAAGTGAACATTGATGTACCCACCTCAGGGTAAGAGGTAAAACATTTTAGTAATCTCTAAGAAGGTCAAGAAATAGAACATTTACTAGGATTTGAGAAGACCCTTGTGTGTCTGCAATTACATCCCTCTCCCCTCCCAGATACAAGCACTGTCCTGACTTTATGTCAATCATTCTCTTGCTTTTCTTTTAGTTTATTACATACCTATCCATTCCAGAACAGCATATCTAGTTTTGGGAAACCTGTTGGCAGATATAAAAGGACAACATCATTATTACATGAAGCCTTCAGGGAGAGCCTTAAGTCTTTTGGTCACAGTCTGGCTGCATTTTCCCTGAGAGCTTATAAAAGTCACTTTGAGATGGCTAAAGTCATGAGAGTCCTGCTTCAATAGGGGGCCCACCACAG